>NC_048238.1:51140784-51348498 GCF_002007445.2 Ailuropoda melanoleuca | reverse complement strand
AGTGAAATAAGTCAAGCAGAGGAAGACAATTATATGGTTTCTCTCATCTATGGAACATAAGAACTAGGAAGGTTGGTAGGGGAAGAAAGGGATAAAGAAAGGGGGTAATCAGAGGGTGGAGTGAAGCAGGAGAGACTTGGGCTCTGAGAAACAAACTGAGGGCTTCGGAGGGGAGGGGTGTGGGGGAATGGGATAGGCTGGTGATGGGTAGTAAGGAGGGCATGTATTGCATGGTGCACTGGGTGTTATACGCAACTAATGAATCATCAAACTTTACATCAAAAACCAGGGATGTACTGTATGGTGACTAACATAATATAATAAAAAATATTTAAAAAATAGAATACAGTGTTTCAATACTTATGTACAACACTCAGTGCTCATCACAAAGTGCAGTACTTAATCCCCATCACCAATTTAAACCATATACGCCCCACCCACCTCCCCTCTTGTAACCATCAGTTTTTTCTGTGTAGTTAAGAGTCTGTCTCTTGGTTTTCCTCTCTTTTATTCCCTCTATGTTCATTTGTTTTATTCTTAAATTCCACATATGAATGAAATCATAGGGTATTTGTCATTCTCTGACTTATTTCACTTAGCATAATACTTTTTAACTCTATCCATGTCATTGCAAATGGCAAGATCTCTTTCTTTTTTATGGCCGAGTAATATTCCATCGCATTGTATTGCATACACAATGAGTGTATTCCATTGTACAGTTCCATTGTATTCCCTTGTATGTGTATGTGTGTATGTATGTACACACATATACCACTTCTTCTTTATCCATTCATCAGTTGATGGATATTTCGGTTCTTTCCATAATTTGGCTACTGTTGATAATGCTGATATAAACATTGGGGCACATGTATCCCTTTGAATCAGTATTTTTGTATCCTTTGGGTAAATACCTAGTAGTTCAATTGCTGGATCATAGGGTAGCTCTATTTTTAAAGTTGAGGAACCTCCGTACTGTTTTCAAGAGTAGCTGCACCAGTTTGCATTCCTACCAACAGTGTAAGAGGGTTCCCCTTTCTCCACATCCTTGCCAACACCTGTTGTTTCTTGTGTTACTAATTTTAGTCATTCTGACTGGTGTGAGGTGATACCTCATTGTAGTTTTGACTTGTATTTCCCTGATGGTAAGTGACGACCTGCATCTTTTCATGTGTCTGTTGGCCACCTATATGTCTTCTTTGCAAAAATGTCTATTCATGTCTTCTGCCCATTTTTTAACTGGACTATTTGTTTTTTGGGTGTTGAGTTTTGTAAGTTCTTTATATATTTTGGGTACTAACCCTTAATCAGATATGTCATTAGCAATATCTTCATCTATTCCATAGGTTGCCTTTTAGTTTTGTTGATTGCTCCTTTGCTGTGCAGAAGCTTTTTATTTTGATGAAGTCCCAATAGCTCATTTTTGCTTTTGTTTCCCTTGCCTCAGGCGACATGTCTAGAAAGAAGTTGCTATGGCTGATGTCAAAGAGGTTACTGCCTGTGTTCTCTCCTAGGATTTTTGTGGTTTCAGGTCTCACATTTAGGTCTTTAATCCATTTTGAATCTATTTTTGCATATGGTCTAATAGAGTGGTCCAGTTTCATCCTAAATGGGGAAAAACTGAGAGCTTTTCCTCTATGGTCAGGAACAAGACAGGGATATCCACTCTCACCACTGTTATTTAACATAGTACTAGAAATCCTAGCCTCAGCAATCAGACAACAAAAAGAAATAAAAGGCATCCAAATTAACAAGGAAGAAGTAAAACTCACTATTTGTAGAACTATTTGTAGATGACGTGGTACTCTGTGTAGAAAACCCAAAAGACTCCACTAAAAACTGCTAGAACTGATCAACAAATTCAGTAAAGCTGTAGGATACAAAATCAACATACAAAAATCTGTTGCATTTCTATACACCAATATGAAGCAGCAAAAAGAGAAATCAAGGAATCATTGCCACTTACAGTTGCACCAAAAACCATAAATACCTAGGAATAAACCTAACCAGAGAGGTGAAAGACCTATACTCTGAAAACTATAGGACACTGATGAAAGAAATTGAAGAGGATCCAAAGAAATGAAAAAATACTCTGTGCTTATTGACTAGAGAAAAAATATTGTTAAATGTCCATATAACCCAAAGCAATCTACACATTTAACGCAATTCCTATCAAAATACCTACAGCGTTTTTCACAGAGCTAGAACAAACAATCCTAAAATTTGTATAGAATTTTTTTTCATTTAAAAATTATTTAGAACACATAAAATGAGGCAACATTCATTCTTTCTTCTTCCATTGTGAGGTCTTTTGGTGGTTCTTCCACTGTTGCACTTTTGCTCTCTGAGCCAGTGTTACTATCACTGGTTCCTTCCTCTGCCATACTGTCCACCCCCTCCTGCCTGCTCTACTTGTCTTCAGGACAATGCCTTCTTCACCATTCTGTTGGCTTTCTGTTGCTTCTTCAAGGTGTCTCTCCTCTGTCTCCAATGGGATGATCTTGTTGTCTTTCTTCTTGGCCTTACTAGCACCTTGCTTTTCCTCCAGAACCATGCTGCTCTGACTGCATTCAGCTTGCTCTGCTGCCTCTTTCTCCCTTTCCTCTTGTCTTTTGAGAGCTTGTTCCTCTGCCTTTGCAATTTCAGGGGCAATTTTTTTTCCATATCCACTTCCACTTTCAGACTATACAACCTTTTAAGTTCATTGTTAAGTGAATCTGTGCTTTTCACGAATTTCCTCTACTTTTCCTGGTGTTGCTCTACTTGAAGAAGTTCTGCTTCTAGTTTTTACTGATGAACCATTAAGAACTGGACCTGTCCTTTGAGGACCTGCATTCTAGATGTTGTGACAACTGACCGAACATCTGGCACCACACCAAAAGGATTTCAATGATGATGAGGTGGTTTCTCTGAAAATGGGTGGTGGCTGTGTGCTTCGCTGAAAAGCTATCACTGTAATCATCTGGATCTTCAGCAGGCTGAATATTCATGTAAGGTTCTCCTTTCTCCATGCAAGTCTGTCTCTGTAGACTTTCTTCCTCTAGAGCAGCTTCTGCATGACTTTTTGCATTTATGTAAGCAAGGTATGTGGGGGAGTTATGATAGGCCTTCATGGATTAACTGTACTCTATCTTTTCTGCTTCATATTTATTTAAATATTCTTGTTTTTCTTCATCAGTGAGATCCTGCCACATGCTACCAATAATCTTGCCAATCTCCCAGAAGTTTAGGTCAGGATTGGAAGCTTTTACTTGGTCCCAGACCTTTCTGCTGCACCTCATGTAGGGCATCAATGATTTATCTGGTGGCTTTTGGGGTTTTGGAATCATAATAACAGAGGATGCCACAACCTGGCTGTTGGTGCCTGGGTTACCTCCCAGCCTGTAGTTGTAGGCAAGATGACTGTATGGATTGTATCCCACAAACCCTGGCATGCTGAGCATTTGTGTTGCAGGAGCTGGGTTGGGAGGTAGGACATAAGATGGACTGTTTGACATTTTGAAAGATTAAGTTCTCAGTTCCTTAGGAATGAATCTGAGACATCTTGGGCAGAAAAAGTGTCCACAGCTCTGGCCTTATTTTCCCAACATCTTTATCCATTCATCTATCCAAGGACACGTGAGATGCTTTCATATCCTGGCTATTATAAATAATGCTGCAATAAATATAGGGGTGCATATATCTTTTTGAATAAGTATTTTCATTTTCTTTGGGCAAATGCCTAGTAATGGAATTACTGGATTATACGGTAATCTTATTTTTTAATTTTTTGAAGAAACTCCATACTGTTTTTCACAGTGGCTGCACCAATTTGCATTTCTACCATCAGTACATGAGGGTTCCTTTTTTCCCCACATCCTTGCCAAAACTTTTTATTTCTTGTCTTTTTGATACTAACCATTTTGACAGGTGTGAGGTGATATCTCATTGTGATTTTGATTTGCAATTCCCTGATGATTAGTGATGTTGAACACCTTTTCTTGTGTCTGTTTGCCATCTCCATGTCTTCTTTAGAAAAATGTCTATTCAGGTCCTCTGCCCATTTTTTAATCAGATTATTTTCGGGTTTTTTGGTGTTGAGTTATATAAGTTCTTTATATACTTTGAATATTAATGCCTTATCCAATATATCATTTGCAGATATCTTTTTCCATCAATAAGTTTCCTTTTCATTTTGTTGATGGTTTCCTTTGCTGTGCAAAACCTTTTTATTTTGGTGTAGTCCCAATAGTTTATTTTTACTTTGGTTTCCCCTGCTTGAGAATACATGTCTAGAAAAATGTTGCTGGGCTGATGTCAAAGAAGTTACTGCCTCTGTTTTCTTCTAGGAGCTTTATAGTTTCAGGCCTCACATTTAGGTCCTTAAACCATTTTGAGTTTCTTTCTTTCTTTTCTTTTCTTTTTTTTTTACATGTAGCTGTCCAGTTTTCCCAGCACCATTTATTGAAGAGACTTTTTCCCATTGGATATTCTTGCCTCCTTTGTTGTATAGTAACCAACCATATAAGCATTGGTTTATTTTATTAAATTCTGGACTCTCAATTCTGTTCCATTGAGGAATCAGTGATTTTTTTAAAAAAAGATTTATTTATTTGAGAGAGAGAGAACAAGTGGGAAGGGCAGAGGGAGAGGGAGGGAGAATCTCAAGCAGACTCTGCACTGACCATGTGGCAGGGCTCAATATCATGACACTGAGATCACAACCTGAGCCAAAACCAAGAGTCAGTTGCTTAACTGCCTGCACCACCCAGGCACCCCAATGATTTTTTTAATTGAGAAAATTTGATGAAATAAAAAGTTGGCTCTTTGAAAGGATGAATATAAATGATAAACCTCTGGCTATACAAACCAAGAAAAAAAAAAGAAGGAGGAAACAATCTGAGAAAAAAGAAGGAAGAAACAAATTGCCAATATGAGAAATGAACGTGGGATTAACACGACAACCCTGCAGACGTTAAAAAGACAGAAAGGGGATACTATGAACAACTCTATGCCCATAAATTTGACACGGAGTTGGATTAGACCAATTCTCTGAAAGATTCAAAATAACAAAAGCCATTCAAGAAGAAATAGGTAACTTGAACAGTTCTATATCTCCTAAAGAAATTTAATTTATAGTTATAAACCTTCCAACAAAGAAAACACAAGGTTGGCATGGTTTTACTGGAAAATTCTTCTAAAAAGTTAAAGAAGAATTAAAGAATAATAAACTTAACTAACTTAAATGATCAATTTGATGAAGTTTGACATATATCACTATCTTCCCAGATTAAAAGAAGAAAATTTATATCTGGGAGTTAATACATGTTCAGTAGCACTACCTTACATAAAGCAATAAAGTGGGTATGCTAAGTGTCATAAATATTTTTCATCATGGTCCACTGATCAAAAGTCACAAAACATAGACCCTTTCTTTCACTAAAGCACTCACAACATGGGGCAAGTTCCCTTTCCAACAACACACACACATTTTGAGCATCTATCGAGTACACAAGACTTAACTAAAGTTCTTGCCTCCAAATAACTAACAGTATAGTTAGGAAAGTAAAACTTACAGTATCAAATGAGGCCCCAGAGAGGTATGGTTTAAGGGTTTGAAGTTTGGATAGGATTTAAAAAACAAGAAGATAATGTTAGCTACTTCCATTCACAAAGTAGTAAGACAATATGCTTGCTATCTCCCAAACCTCCCAAACCTCAAGAGCTCATTCTTACAGTCTTGTCTTGGTAAATGCCTGGAATGCCCTTTGTCCTCTTTTTCACCAAGTCATAACCCTTCAAGCTTTGAAAATGTTCCTCAAGGCTCTTCTTCAGGATTGATTCATTAATTAATTCATTTGCTCATTGAGAAATATTTATCAAGCACCTAATATATCTAGGTACTGTGGATACAGGAGCAAACAACAAAATCCCCTCTCTAAAAGAACTATGTCATTTTAAGGGGAGAACATACAATAAACAAATAAATGGAAAAAAAGTAAAGTAGTGGATAAATGATATGAAGAAAAATAAAGAAAGGACATTAAACAAGGGTGGTGTGCAGGAGATTTTTGTATGCTTTAAAGGGGGTCTGGAAGGATATTTGTGATTTGAAAAAGACCCAAAAGAAGTGAGGAAGAAAAACCATATGGTGCCTACCTGTGGAGGTGGAGAAAGATATTCCAGACAGAAGGATCAGAAAGTACAGAGACCCCAAGTCATCCTTGGCATGTTTGATACTAACAGTAAGGCGTGGTGTGGTAGAAAATATGGTCAAAAAGGTAGCTTTATTTAAGCCATATTGAGGACTGTTTAGATAAAAAGCCAATGGGAGCAGAACAGCAACATGATTTGGTATGTTTTAAAAGGACCATATGGCTGTTTTGTAGAGATTAGAATAAAATAGGGTGCAAGGGTGGAAGCAGAAAGATCAGTTATGAGAGTACTGAAATAATCGAGTTCAGAGATAATGGTGGTTTATATCAGGATGGCAGAACTGGAGAGGATGAGGAGCAGTGTGGATATATTTAAAATTCTGAGCTGATAGAATTGCTAAGGGATTGGCTGTGGGGTGTGCGAGAAAGAGAACTAGGGTATAAATGCTCGAAGAATGTCCTTTTGTAGGCAAGAGATGATGGAATCTAGTGCATAAGTGTATGGGTTGGGGGCGCCTGGGTGGCACAGTGGTTAAGTGTCTGCCCTCGGCTCAGGGCGTGATCCCGGCGTTATGGGATCAAGCCCCACATCAGGCTCTTCCGCTATGAGCCTGCTTCTTCCTCTCCCACTCCCCCTGCTTGTGTTCCCTCTCTCGCTGGCTGTCTCTATCTCTGTCGAATAAATAAATAAAATCTTTTAAAAAAATAAGTGTATGGGTTGACTTTAGATAAAAGGATATACAGTTTATAGTAACAGGAGAGAAGATAGAGAAAATAGAGATGCAAGTAGGTGAGTAGGTGTGGAAGTAGGAACTTTTGGAGTTTCACAACTGATTGCTTTATCTTTTCTCAGTGAAAGGAGAAATGTGGAACTGAGAGTAAAGAGGAAAGATGTGATGAAGATTTAATGAGTGAAAAGAGGCCAGGAAATAGTCATCCAAGGAGATATCCTGACCAAACTGATTTAGATCCAGTTACTCACTTTACCAAATCCTAGGACCTCCACATCAATTTCCACCCAGCCCGATTCCTTTTTACTAAGTAGATGTTCAACTCTGCTCTCTATTTGCTCTGATTCCTTCAATAAATCCTCATCCAATGAGGTACTCTATGGTTTACTAGAAAGAGAATAATAGAGATAAACTACCCACTCCATTGTGAGGAGAAACTTCCACACCAAGAGGTATGGCTCTATAACACCTCTTAAATCTGGGCTCTTCTCTCCATCTGCACTGTCACTGCCCTAGTTCAGGCCTTCATCATTTCTCACTTGGGCTTTTGCACCAGCCTCCTAACTCATCTCTTGAACTTTCTCCTTACCTCTCTCCAGTCCATCGTCCACACCACTGCTGATATATAAATTTATTCAACTCCCCTTCATTATTATCCTTCTCCTTTTCTCTTTAAGGACCTGCAAAATTTTCCAGCTGAATCTATCACTCCATCCCCTTCTCTTGCCTCACAGCCTATACCCTAGCCATGCATCCCTGAATATATCAAATCCTTCAATTCCCCTGTGCCCCTGTACATCCTGTTTCCTCTACCTGAAATGCATATCTGCCCTTTCTCAACAAGGTATTTTTACTAATCATTAGAGACATAACTCAAATGTCAACTTCTCAGTGGCACCACATGCAGAGGTGACCTCTTTTCTGTGCTTACATGCCTCCCCCATAGCACTTATCTCACTATATCAGAAGTATTTATGTATCTAACTTCCCCACTAGATATATTATTCATCTTTTATCACAAGCACTTAGCACAGTGCCTGGCACATAGTATATCAACAAATGCTTATTGAATGAGTTGATTGTAGAGTCAAAGAGATTAGAAACAGCAATAAAACGAAAATATAAGTTGATAGATGAAATACAAATAAAAATTCCTTAACACATCCAAACAATATATATTTCTATAAAATGTTTTAGGAATAGAAAAAAAAAACAGAAAATCTCAGCAATCTTAAAGAAGAAGACTTAACTTTTGACAAAGATGATAAAACAAGACCTGACAGAATAATACATAGCATAGAAAACACCCCTCTTTTTTCACCAAGTATGCACAACAACAGACGGAGTAAGTTTTTATTCTGAAGTGTTTTTAAGGCAGATATTGACTCTAGAAAACAAGTTATCTGTAGACTTCTGCTCAGAATAGTAGAAATTTCCCAAGGTTTTATATATTATGCACAGTAAGAACAAATGTTGTCATATGTGTGGTCCTGCAGTTTACAAAGCACTTTCACATGTATTGTCTCATTTAATTCTCACAACAATCCTGTCAGGTAGATTTTATTGTCCTCCTTTTACAGATGAAGAAACTATGGCTCAGAGAATCACTAATTCCACATCATATAGTAAAAGAGTTATAGGTAGAGCTAGGATTCTAAGCCACCTCTGTCTGACTGTGAATCTATTATTCACTATACAGGCTGAGTTGATGTTTTCGTGGCTTCCCAAGAAGTAAACCAAAGTGAAGCCAATGAATTGTTGATGTGTTTTTTTGTACTTTCTGTCTTTTCTTTCTCTTGATTCATCAGCCTGAATATTTTCTACTGACCTAGAAAACCTCAGAATATGGAGATAGAATCTTTACAGAAGTAATTACATTAAAGTGAGGTCACTAGGGTAGGCCCCAATCCAATATGACTGGTATTCTAATAAAAAGGAGTAAATATGGACAAAGAGATACACATAGAATGGAGACAGTGTGAAGAGACATAGGACAAAGATGACCATCTACAAGCCATGAGAGACACCTGGAATAGATCCTTCACTAATGGTCCCCAGAAAGAGTCAACGTTGCCAATACCTTGATTTCTGACTTCTAGCATCCAAAAAGTAGGAGACAATAAACTTCTGTTGTTTAAGCCACCCAGTCTGTAGTACTTAGTTATGGCAGTCCTAGCAAACTCATACTGGTAAGCCTAGTAATTTTTGATTAAATGCCAGACATTGCATATTAAAAGTTGGAGGAGCTCTGGATGATATTATCTTCCTTCAGAGAAGATTTACTTTTGTTCCTGCCAGGTGATGAAGGACAGATCACCTTAATCCTGCCTGAGATTGAGCTGATTCAAAGCTGTGTTTTACTCTTTGTGAGGGATGGCATTTTTGTAGTTTATCCTTTCTCTTGGAGTTTAGCCCTTTGGGGATCCCAAATGAAAACCTGAGGTAATTACCAGTGTCCCTCCTCTTTGGCAGGCTCTAAACTCCAATTCTGACTCTCCAGCATTGTGAAACTTGCTGAAAGCCCTGCTTAGCTACTCAGATTTGTATCTGCCACTTTCTGCTTAATTTCTCAACTTCTTTGCCCTGTACCACTTAGAAATCAGCAAATGATACAAGGGGAAGGTTGTGTAAAATATTTGACTAAATTTATTGTAATTTCTTTCTCTGCATCTTAGACCCTCAAGTCCTGATTATCATGATAGCCCTGAACTCCAATTTTTGTCTCTACAGCTCTGTGAGATGCTAAAACCTCTGCTCAGCCTTTTTGTCTCTTAATTACTACTTTCAGATTGCCTTCTCAGTCTCTCTACCTATACCACTTACATTGGTAAATGCCTTGAAAGGAAATATCACTCAGAATGTTGTGCCCACCTCAATAAATCTCTCCTCTCTGGGATTTAGACCTCTTATTGCTTTGGTAGCTTTCTGATGCTTTCAAACAAGTATTTTATAATTTTATCCAGCTTTTCTTTTTTTTTTTTTAAAGATTTTTTTTTTATTCGACAGAGATAGAGACAGCCAGCGAGAGAGGGAACACAAGCAGGGGGAGTGGGAGAGGAAGAAGCAGGCTCATAGCAGAAGAGCCTGATGTGGGGCTCGATCCCAGAACACTGGGATCACGCCCTGAGCCGAAGGCAGACGCTTAACTGCTGTGCCACCCAGGCGCCCCTATCCAGCTTTTCTAGTTCTTTCTGAGGGATAGTTAGTCTGACACAATTTAGTCTCTCAAAGTCAGAAGCACAAGTCCCCATTTCCATGGTTTCTAATTCCATTGATATGCCTGTCCTTGGTTCATCCATCCATTCATTCATTCCAACATGTATTAAGCACATGGTAGATGTCAATAACTCTGCAAGACTCTGGGAAAACAAAAAAGTCCTGTCTTTAAGAAACTCACAGTAAAATCATTGGGGGTGAGACTACAAACATAAATAGTGAAAATACAATGCTGAAGTGTTTAAAACTAGAGGTGTATGGAAGATGCTATAAAGAAGAAATGAAAGTAACTATCTTCTTCTGGTGCAGGAATCAAAAAGTTATCACAGAATAGAAGATATTTGGGGTAGGTCAAGAATATGCCAGGTGAATGAAGAGTGGAAGTGAGAGAAGAAAGGCACTTTGAGAGGCGATAATATTATATGAGTAAAGGTATGGCAGTAAGCATGGGAAATTACAGTTAGTTTGGTACTATTGGAACTAGATGAGTGATAGGGTGTGGTAGAACATAAAGGAGGAAATGCAGGCAGAGTTCTGATTGTGGAGGGCTCTGTCTCTGCCCTAAAAGTTATTATTTAGGCAGTGTATGGATAATGACATTCCCAGAGGTAGAAATCTACCACATGTTCAGCAGATTCATGGAGAATTCAACAACAGAAATTTAAGACTTCTCCAGTCAATGGCTTATAAATTCAAAGGCAGTATTGTCATGCTTAAGCAATGTAGTAGGATTACTAAGCAATAAAGTCAAGTCTTTGAGTCACCTGACTAGTTGATAAGGAAAAAAAAAATCTAAAACACTATATAGTAAATACTATGTGGCCAAGAATTGAAATGATTTGAGTTTTATTTCCTAAGCATATAAACTCAGTTACCTATTAGAAAATTCAACAAACAACAAGAGTTCTAATTTTTCAGAGGCTATTTGTCAACATGTGCCTTTAATGACATTGCCATCAAATGGCAATCTGTTAAATGCCTACTTATTTGTGAGGCTGAATACCCAGTAAGGAGTTTTCCCTTGGATTTTAAGAATCTAAGATGCCAGACAACACAGATAACTATCCCACAAAGATACCAAGACAGCAGTATAAAAACACTGAACATCTACATAAGCTGACAAGAAGAAGTGTTTACATGATCTATGCCTCAGGGCGCTGTCACTTCTGTGACACTCAGGTCAACAGAGTTTAATTGAAGAAGATGTGATTTCTAGCTCTTGCAGGCTGACAGCAGAGAAAGGGTTTGGCAGACAAAGGAGAGGGCATTTTTCCAGAAACATGGTACAATGTGGAAACAGTCTAAGCAAGAGGATCCTGCATAAAGAAGCAGCCAGATTATGTTTCTCTAAGAAAAGGAAAGTCATGGATTGGGCTAAAGGAAGAGATGAGGAAAGAGACGTGGGTCATGAAAGCACAGAGAGGGCTCATCCTCATTTCAGGCCCAAGGGCTCAATCTATATTTTTGCTGGCCAGTTATAATTCTGTAACTTAACATAAAGCATACCCAACCACTACTAATCAATCCTTTACCACCCCCCCCGAAAGGCCTCAACAACTCTCTACAAGCATTTGAACAAAACACATCTAGCAATTAATTCACCAATGAAACATCACTGAGAAAGTATAGTACCTAGCCACTGCATACCACCATTTCATGACAGCAAGAAGGAAAATACTAGATCTTGTGCCATTTCAATTAGGTTTCTGATATCAGAATCTAAATATCCAAGTTAGAATTTGGTGATAATATCAGTGCTGGCCCTCAAAAACAATCTAAAACATTCAAAGGTTAGAGTTAGCAAGACCATAGTTCCAAGCATCTCCAAAAGACTAACAACAATTTGGATTCCTATTCTTGCCAGGGGAGGAAGAGGGGAGCTAAAAATATAGGTGGAAGAAAGCAGGAAAGGTTGAATCCCTGAAGAAAACTCACATCCTTAAGATTACATAATACTGCTCCGAAGTAACTGAACTGCAGCAGAAAAATTTCAAACACATTCCAACATGCCTCTAATTAAGATAGTTTTGGGAGGTTCCAGAATTATAGCTATCAAACGTGAAACCTAAAGAATTTACCAAGATTAAAAAGATTACCAACTTTAACTCAGGAAAAAACACACTGGAAAAAACAGGTTAGTTGGAATATACTCATAACAATGACAATTTGTTGACCTTTATACAATTGCTACAACATTTTAGATACAATTGTTAGTGATAAACACCTGAATTACAATAGGGTAGACACTGTGACAAATATAAAATCAGATATGATTCTTGTTCAGAGAGTTCAAATTAATTATCTGATAAACTATATATTTCACCAGAAAAGTATGCAAATATACTATAACCATAAACTTATTTTAAAATACAGCAAGAAATTCAGGTAGGACATACGATAATGTGAAATGTCTAACAAGCAAGAATTTTTGTAGCATGTAGAAGCAAGCTGGGTACTCACATGAGGTATGTATTTTGAAATGTTTATGGATGGTTAACCAGAAAGGCTAATTTAACACCTACACATCAATTGCATAGAGACAGAGCTGTGAAATACTTGCATTTACTACTCAGTAAGAGGACCATCACAGCACTGGCTTAAGAATGCCAGTTGTAATTAAATTAGATGAAATTTCACAATATAAAGGATATGCAATCTCCTTCCCTGAGAACTTTAATTTACATAGACTGACTGGAAGGCTCTCAAAAATGAAATTCTGACTATAAAACTGCAAAGAAGGAGAAAACACTAAGTATCAAATGAGATAGCTGTCAAAAGTTTTTTTATAATCTTGGATTTTAAAAATGTATAACAATAGCAATAGCATTTATTGAGTATTTACTCTGTGTTAGGAACAGTGCTACATGCTTAGTGTGTATTATCTCATGTAATCCTCGGAACAATCCTATAAAGTAGTAGTATTACTTTATAGATGAGGAAATAAAAGCTCAGAGGTTAAATAACCAATTTCAAATCACACATCTAAAAAAAAGTAGAGGTAAGATTCAAACACAAATCTCAAGTTGGCAAAACACTAAAAAAGCTAATGTTCAGAATACCAAGTCTTAGACAGAGATATATTCTGAGCATAAGAAAAGGGGATTTCAAATTGCCATCAGAAATGAAAAGAAATTTAATGTTAAGTGACACAGAGAAAGAAAAAAAATTCCTACTTATCTCCATGTATCCTCTGCTAAGAAAATTGGAAGACCAAGAAAGGGCACAACAAATATTAGTAGAAAAAAAATGAAAACAGAGACACAAGAAAAGATTAAGAAGCAGTTGTCCTAGAATAATCACATTCCAGGATACCGGAAAGACCTTGGGCTAAGATTTTCAAACTGCTGTCTAGACAGAATTGTGCATAATGAGAGAGGGACAGAATTCTGGAGAGAGGCAAATGTAGTCTTGATTTAAAAAAAAAGTCATGTTTGCAAACTGGTGAATTTAATCTCAATTCTAAGCAAGTTGAATGTAACACATTATTATAAAGACTTCTGGTATGAGTAGAATGGTATTTTTCCCTACTTCTTCTAGCTAAACACAAGTATAAAACCTGGAAATGGTACAAAAGACAACCAAAGGAGAACTCTGAAGGGTGGTAAGAAGAAACTGAATGGTTTGGGGACACCAGAACTAGAGAACAGTACACCAGGATGTCTTGCATACCTGCACCCAACAGAGAAAGGCCACCCAGACCCCATGTTTCCATATCCTCCACCCTAGTAAGAGTCAGCCCAGGTAGACTCATTCCTCCCCAGAATCAAACAGGAGTATGCCTGAAAACATCACCACTACACAGAATGAACAGGGAGCTAAAGGGGTTCTGGACCCAATTCCAACATGTGGGAAAGGAGGTTGTTTTTATACCAATGATTCTCTAATTCCAGGAGGGTGTCTAAGAATTCAACTTAACTCTGACACTATCTACCCAGAGATAGCATTAGATCCCACAGGTTAAGGGTTTGGTCTCACAAGACTGATCCTTCCCTCACTTCAGATGCCAATAGTAAATTCAGGTTGTCACTTGTGCTTCTGACCAACTAGCTATAGGCCAGAGGTTCTAGTGACCCTCTCCTTGGGTTTGATTAAGTTGCTAGAGCAGTTCACAGAACTCAGAGAAGCATTTTACTTAGTAGATTACTGTTTTATAATAAAAGGATATAACTCAGAAATAGCCAGATGGAAGAGATGCATAGGTCAAGGTATGGGGAAAGGGTGCATAGCTTTCACATCCTTTCTGAGCATGCTAGTCTTCCCATGTCTCTATGTGTTCACCAACCTAAAAGCCCTATGAGCCCTTTCCTTTTTTTTTTTTAGGTTTTTAAAAAATTTGTTTATTTGAGAGAGAGAGAGAGAGAGAGCATGAGAGGGGGGAGGGAAAGAGGAGAGGGAGAAGCAGACTTGCCACTGAGCAGGAAGCCAGAGCAAGGCTGACCAAAGGACCCTGGTATCATGGTCTGAGCCAAAGGCAGATGCTTAACTGACTGAGCCACCCAGGCGCCCCTCCTTTTGGGTTTCTTTGGAAGCTTCTTTACATAGGCATGATTGATTAAATCACTGTCCATAGGTAACTGACTCAACCTCCAGCCCTTCTCCCCTCCCTGGAAATCAAGGGGTGGGACTGAAAGTTCCAACCCTCTAATCATGGCTGCTTCCCCTGGCAACCAGCTCCCACCCTTAGGTGCTTTCCAAAAGTTACCTCATTAACTTAAACCTAGTTGTGGTGAAAAGGGCCTTGTTATAAATAACAAGATATCCATTTCACCTTTATGGCTCTGAAGAAATTTCAGGAACTGAAGACAAGAAACTAAATATTATTACAAAAGATGCTCCCAATGATTGCTCTTGTCACTCAGGAAATTGCAAGGGTTTGGGGAGCTGTGAGCCAGGAACCATAAATGAAGACCTAGTATATATGAGAAATATACTTTAGTCATCTGGGTGACCAAATATGTATTTCTTATAAATCATAATATTACACAATCCTCACCAGAAATAAGTAGCCAGGAGAGGTACTCCTGCACCAAGCCTGAGACTCTCCTTGCCCACACAGAAATACTGAGGCTGGCAGGCAGAGCATACAAGAAAGACCCAGCTATAGCAGGCAGCCTGGTCTGGGAAGCCTCTTTGTCTCTATAGGACCAAAACTCTGTACCCCTACCCAAAGACACTGGGAGGGAAGACAAAACCAGACATAGGACTCAGGTCACAATAAACATCCCAGTTCTAGGAATCTTCTCTGTCTCATAGACCCAATACTCCCCTCCCTTACCCAGAGACATTGGACCAATGTGAGGGTACGGGACATTGGTAGAGGAACCCACTGTGCCCATTCTTCACTCAGGGACATCCAGTGGTAGGCCTGGGGAAACCCCTTCTTTCCCATCAGGAATCACCAACAGGGACCAGTGGGAGCCCAGCAGCACCAGATAAACCAAACCAAACAAAATTATACCACAAAGTCTATGAAAATCAAACAACCATTGGAACCCACAAAAGTAGGCCAAGACTCTCATGCTAAACCTAAACAATTTGGCTTTCTGCTAAAGTAAAAGAATTAAATAGGACCCAGGGTCTCCTAATATGATAGATACACATGTATGTATGATACAGTAAAAAATCACTCATTCTACCAAGAAACAAGAAAATAACAACTTGAAGGAGAAAAGACAATCAATTGAGGCCAGCACTGGGCTGAGTCAGGGGTTAGAATTATTTGACTAGATTTTAAAGCAGCCATCAAAAAAATGCTTCAAAAATCATTTACAAATTTTCTTAAAACAAACGAAAAAACTAGAAAACCTCAACATAGAAATAGAAATTATAAGAAAAGAACCAAATGGAAACTATAGGACTGAAACATAATGAGAGGGAAAAAAAGATCACTAGAGGGCTCGATAGAATAATGGAGATGATAAGGGATAGAATCAGTGAACTTGATGGCATAACAGAATTCACCCAATCTGAACAACAAAGAAAATGTAGAATGGGAAAATATGGAACAGGGCCTCAGATACCTGTGGAAAAATAAAAAAATCCAAAATTTATATCATTGGAGTCCCAGAAAGACAGGTGAAAGGATGTGGGGCTGAAAGAGTATGTGAAGAGATAATGGGTTGAAACTTCCAAAATTTAGTAAAAGACACACATCCAGGAAACTGAACTCTAAACAGGATAAACTCAAGAAAAAAAAAATCCATGCCAGGATACATTGTAATTAAAACTTTGAAAACTAAAGGCCAAAAAAATATTGAAAGCAGAAAGAAAGAAATGACACATTATCTATAGGAAAAAATCAATCCAAAGAAAGACCCAGGGTTTCTATTCTGAAACCACAGAAGCCATAGAAAGTGTCACAATATTTTTCAAGTTCTGAAAGAAAACAACTGTCGTCCATGAATTCTGTATCTGGTGAAACTACCTATCCTTCGGGAGTGAAAGGGAAATAAACATATTTTCATATGAAGAAAAACTGAAAGAATTTACTGCTAGCCAATCTACCCTAAAAGACTGGCCACAAGAAGTTCTTCTTTTCTTCCAAAAGAAGTTCTTTCCTTCACAAAGAAAATGATAAAAGAAGGAAATATGTAACATTAGAAAGGGAAAAGGAATAATGGAAAGAGCAGAAATATAGGTAACAAGAGTAGATTATAAATCTACTAGATTGCATAAATCTTTTCTGGTAATTGAGACAAAAATTATAACACCATCTGACACTTTAGACAATGATATTTAATTATGGGGAAAGTAAAGAGACCTAAATGCAAATAAGGTTTCTAAACTTCACTTGAAGTGGTAAAATGTTACCAGTAGACTGTTAATCACATAGTGTAATACCAGAGCAACCACTACAAAAATTATATAAAGGGATGCACTCAAAGACACTATAAATAAATCAAGCTAGAAGTGTTCAAGTAAGAAGACAAGGAAAACAGAAGAATGAGAATCAAAGAAAACAGACAAAATGGATAATAAAATGGCTGACTTTCTCTCCTGGCTTAGTTCACGTAGCATTATAGTGTCTAGCTCCAACCATGTGGAAATCACTGTATAGTACACTTGAAACTAATATAACATTGTATATTAACTAACTGAAATTTAAATTAAAATTAAAATTAAAAAAATAAAAATGGCAGACTTAGGCTCTATCTATCTATAACCTTAGAGGAGGCAACGTTTATATATATATATAACCTTAGAGGCAAATGGTCTAAATATACTAAATATATACCAAATATACTACATATACTAATAAAAAAACAGAGACTTATACAATGGCTAAAAATACATGACCCAATGATACATTCTTTACAACAAACTCACTTCAGATTCAATAACATAAGTTGAAAATAAAATGGTTGACAAAGATATACCATACAAATATTACTTTATTTTTTGAAAAAGCAAGAATGACTATATTGATATCAGATAAAGTAGATTTCAGAGCAAACAAAATTACTACAAACAGGAATATTACATAATAATAAAGGACCAATCCACCAGGAAGATGTAGCAATCCTGAATGTCTCTACAACAAACAAGAGAACTTCAAAATACATGGAAAAAAAAACTGATAGAACTAAATGGAGAAATAGAAAAACCCGGGATTATAGTTAAGGACTTACATACCCTGCCTTCAGCAAGTTATAGAACTACAAAAGAGAAAATTAACAAGGATATAGAAGATTGGAAAAATACAACCAATAGAATCTAATTTCTGTATATAGAATTCTTCACTTAATAGCAGAATACACATCTTTTTCAAGTGCTCATGAAACAAACCATATCCTGACCCATAAAACAAACTTCTACAAATTTAAAGCAATTAAAATCATACAGTATACTATCTAATCATAATGGAATGAAACTAGAAATCAATAATAGACAATGGAAAATTTCTAAATAACTGGAAATTATAAAACACACTTCTCTATAATCCATGGGTGAAAGTAACACCAAAGGAAATCAAAATTACATAGAAATGAGTGAAAATTAAAAAGTAACATAGCAAAATATTGGATTTAGCAAAAGCAGTGCTGAGAAACAAATTTATAGCACTAAATGCTATCATTAGAAACAAGGAAAGGTCTCAAATTAACAGCCTAAATTCCCACCTCAAGAAACTAGGGGAAAAAAGAGGAAAATAAATGCAGGGGGAGCAAAAGGAAGGAAATAAAGAGCAAATTCAATGAAATTGAGAATAGAAAAATAAAATAGAAAATCAATGAAGCAAAAATCTGAATCTGAAAAAAAATAAAATTGACAAAACTCTAGCAAGACCGACAAAAGTAAAAAGAGAAAAGACACAGATTACCAATGTCAAAAATGAGACAGAGTATATCACTAAAATCCACAGCCTCTACAAAGATAATAAGGAAACGCTATGAATAACTTTATGGTCATAAATTTGACAACTGAGAAGAAACAGGCCAATTCCTCAAAAATCACAAACTACTAAGCCTCAACCAAGATGAAACAGATAATCTGAATAGTCTAACAAACAACAGAAAAATTCAATTTGTAATTTAAAAGTTCCTAGGCAAAGAAAGTTCTGGGCTCAGTTGGATTCACTTGAGAAGCCTGCCAAACATTTAAAGAAGAATTTCAATTTTATGAAATCTCCTTCAGAAAAGCAAAAGAGCAGGTAACACTACCCAACTCATTTCATGAGGCCAATATTATCTTGATACCAAAATCAGACAAAAGACAATACAAAAAAAGAAAATTTGCCAATATTATGAACTTAGATGTAGAACTCCTCATCAAAATATCAACAAATCGAATCCAACAATATATAAAAAGAATTATACACCATGACTAAGTGGGGTTTATTCCAACTATCCAAGGCTGATCCAACGTTCAAAAATCAATCAATATATCAACCATAATCAACATACTGAAGAAGAAAATCATATGATCAAATCAATTGATGCAGAAAAGGTATTTGGTAAAATTCAACACTCACTCATGAAAAAAGAAAACCCTCTCAGCAATTTGGAATAGAAGGGACTTACCTCAATTTGATAAAAATATCTACTGAAATCCTACATCTAACATCATACTTAATGATGAAAGACTGAGTAAGATAAAAACAAGGCAAGGATACCTGCTCTTATACCGTTACTTAGCATAGTACTGGAAGGTGAAAGAAAAGTGTATAGAAGAAAACGATCTCTACGTGTATGTAGAAAGTCCCAATGAAAGTAAGAATACTCCTAAAACCAATAAGTGAGTTCACCAAGGTCACAGTATAGAAGATCAACACACAAATATTCAATTGTTTTTCTGTATACTAACAATGAACATGCAGAAGCCAAAATTAAAAAACAATACCACCTGTGGTATATTATTTTTATAACTGGAAGTTCATACCTCTTAATTCCCTTTACCTATTCCACCCATTTCCCCAATCCCCTCCCCTCTGCAGAGATGAAAAGTATAACACAGGGAATATGGTTAATAATATTGTAATAACGTTGTATGGTGACAGATGGTGACAACACTTATCATGGTGAGCCTTGAGTAATGTACAGAACTGTCAAATCAATAATATTGTACATCTGAAACCAATAAAACATTCTATGTCAACTATACTTAAATAATAAAAAACACAGGGTGCCTGGGTGGCTCAGTCAGTTAAATGGCTGCCTTCTGCTGGGGTCATGATCCTGGGGTCCTGGGATCGAGCCCCTCATCTGGCTCCCTGCTCAGCGGAGAACCTGCTCCTCCCTCTCCCTCTGCCTCTGCCTGCCACCCTGCCTACTTGTGCTATCTCTCTGTCAAATAAATAAATAGAATCTTAAAAAAAAACACAATACCACTTACAATTGTTCTGAAGAAAATGGAATTACTTAGATATATACTTAACAAAGCATGTGCAAGATGAAAATTACAAAATGCTGATTTACAGAAATCAAATACCTAAATAGATGAAGAGATATACTGTGTTTATAGATTAAAAGATGATAAAGATGTTGATTCTCCCCATATTGATTCACAGGTTTATTATAATACCTATCAAAATCCCAGAAAGGATTTTTGTAGACAGGCAAACTTACCCAAAAATTATTTGAAAAGGCACAGGCCCTAGAATAGCTAGAACAACCTTGGAAAAGAACAAAGTGGGATGAATTATTCTAACACATATTAAGGCTTCCTATATAGCTCTTGTAATCGAAACAGTGTGGTATTGTTGGACAAGTAAACATATAGATCCATGTAACAGAATAGAGAACCCAAAAATAGGAATACATAAATATGTTCAACTGATTTTTGACAAAGGTTCAAAATCATTTCAATGGAGAAAGCATAGTCTTTTCAACAAGTGGTGCTGGAACAATGAATATCCATAGGCAAAGATACTAACTTTGACCTAATCTTCATTCCTTATACAAAAATTAACTCAAAATAAATCATAGACTTAAATGTAAAAGTAAAATTATAAAAAGTTTAGGGAAAAAAGATATGATTAAAATCTTTGGGACTTAGGGTTAGGCAAAGAGTTCTTAGACATGACACCAAAAGCATGATCCATAAAAGGAAAAATTGATAAAATGAATCTCACTAAAATTAAAAACTTTTTTCTCTGTGAATACCTCTGTAAACAGATAAAAAGACAAGGTTATAGGCTGGGAGAAAACATCTGCAAACCATATATTTGACAAAGGACATATTTAGATTATATGAAGAATTCTCAAAATTCAACAATAAAAAAACAATCCTCCTAGATAATGAAAAAAGACATGATGCTTATTTTTTATATAATAATATTTTTTATTATATTATGTTAGTCACCATACAGTACATCCCTGGTTTTTGATGTAAAGTTCAATGATTCATTAGTTGCGTATAACACCCAGTGCACCCAGTGCACTTAAAAGACATTTAACCAAAGAGGATGTAAAGATGACAGAGAAGTACATGAAAAAGATGTTCAATATAATTAGCCATTAGGGAAATGAAACTTAAAACCACAATAAGATTATCATTATATACCTATGCAAATAGCGAAAACAAAAAATAGTGATAACACCAAACGCTGTCAAGTACGTGGATAAACAGGATCACTTTCGCATTGCTGATGGGGGTGTAAAATGGTACGGCCACTCTAGAAAACAGTCTGGCAGTTTCTTTAATAAAAAAAAAGTAACTAAATGTACAACTACCAGAGCACCTAGCAGCTGTACTTCTGGCCTTTATCTCAGGAAAATGAAAACATATGTTCATATAAAAACCTGTTCGTGAATGTTCGTTGCAGGCTTATTTGTAATTGCCAAAAATTGGAATCAGCTTTGATGTCCTTCAACAGGTAAACAGTTACACAAACTATGGTACAACCATATCATGGAATACTAGCCAGAGACAGGTACAGGTTTTGTTGGACTTGAAGTATATATAAATTGCAAGATCTTCTTTAAGAAAAATAATACAAAATTATAAATACAAAGTTAGCTATAGGGCCTTGGAAGGGGCACCTGCAAGTGAGGGGTCTTAGAACTTAAGCTTTATTATCTTCATTATAAATCTATCTCTAATCACTGTTGTAGTGCCAGTTCCTAGCACAGTTCCTCATGCATAGTGGGTGTTCCATAAAAATTTACTGAATGAATAATATGGAGTAGCTTAAAAAAGGCCCATATCACCTGAAGCTATAACAACAGACATATATCCAGATGAAGAATGTGATCATCAGGCCTGGTCAAATCACATCTAGAATATTTTTCCTATAAAACATTTTATAGGAAAACAGATATTTTCCAAAAAAACCAAAAGCCTTTTCCAACCCCAGAAAGCCTTGGTTGGAAGCCATGTGCTGTGTCCTTTTTGTTTTGCAGCCTTATCACCTCATTTTATACTGCTCATTTCCTTGTCTATATCTCACAATAGATTTTAAGATCCAGGAAGTCAGGGCCTATGTCTGTCTCTTTCACGGTTACGTTCCTAAATGCTGCCACAGTGGCATTAATATTTGTTTAATGAAGGATAAACCAGAGTACATCCAAACAAAAGTAGCCTAGAAGGAATTTAGTACCATGTTGTTCTCATTCAAATACTTGTTATATACCACACACATTCAAATATAAGATATAGTCCATGCCCTCATGGAGCTCACCACTCAGAGGATCTGTGAAAATATAGCTTTAAAATTATGACAATACAGTGTGGAAAGTGCAACAAAGTAACAAAGGCACAGTTGGAAGATGTTTAGTCTGGAGCAGGTGGAAGATAATTGAAGGGGACACCGTGATTTCTGTCTTCTATCTGAATGGCTGTCAAGTGGAAGAGAGTTTGTGAGTTTGTAGAGGGGAGGCACAGGGTAGCTGACTGTAGTCTTAATTAAGTAAGGAGGACTTTTAATAACAATTAGATCAGCCTGCAAATAACACAGACTATTTCTGGTGAGAGCATAGCTTTCATTACTGACACATTTCAAGCCTAGGATGTCAACCACTTGGTAGAGATGTTGTAAAGGTGATTCACAGAGGAGATGAGGACTTAAGCTAGATGATCTTTACGTCTGTTCTAACACAGAGATTCTCTGATACTTTTGGTCTCTGATCTAGATAAAGGAGGGAAAAAAAATCAATCTTTTCCAATAAGAGTCCTATAATAAATATCTCTGTCCAGCTCTGTCTTAAGTAAAAGAATAGAAATTATGTCTATGTAGTACATGTTAGACTTTAATCTCATCCCCTAAATTCCTTTTTTTGTGATAGTTTGAAATATTGTTATCTATTACAACATATACAAGATGAAGTGAACAGGTTCTTTTGAAGTCATATCTGCCTCAAAGTAGAGCTAATGACAAGCCTCCCCCTTTTTCAGGATGTGAGTAGGAAGAGGTTCTTCCGTTCCCCATTGGAATCTGCCATATTTGAGATAGCACTTATACTCTCAGATGTCTTCAGAAAACCTATATATTATCTCCTCCCTTGTTCCCACCCTGATTATGGAACAGTAAACCTGAGGCTGATTTATTACTTTAAAGCAAGTTATTGTTTTCCCAAAACAGATTTAACAAATTTGTTCCACCTGCTCAATTATGCTCCTGATTACTTCTTGTGCTTTCATTGAAGTTTTAAATTCAAGCCTCAAAGACCATATTCCACACATAAACTCTGAAACATTGCTCCACTTAAATGCTGCTCAAAAGAGTAAAGGCTGTGTGTGTGTTACAAAAATGAGAGCAAGAGAAAAGGTGAATGTGTTTGTTACATTTTCTGGTAAGCAAATTGACTAAGGTCAAACCCCTTCTAATCATAGGTATTAGGTCAATGAGTAAGGGGCAATGGGGGAGAGGGAGAAGGTGGCAGGTTTGACAACCAGTACTCTTTTCTCTGGCTATTAAACCATTCTGACTAATAAACAACAGCTTTTCCACACATGCCAAAATCCATCAGATCTCCAGAGGGTTGGAGTAGGTTGAAGTGAAGAGTGGACCAAATGACTTAATGTACTGGAAAACACTTTATAAATTAAGTGCTAAACATATATTATCAATAATAATTGTAATATTTATTATTATTACTATTCCACCTAGTTCTTACCAAACTTCACTCTATGTCACCAAGCTCTCTCACATAGTACCTGTGGTCATACCTCCTACTTTATCATACCTTCCACTTTCCCACTGTAAATAAACTTCATGAAGACACAACCAGCAACAATTGATGTTTATTAAATGCTTAACACAACTACACTGAGACACACACTTCCTTATCTGATCTTTACAACAATCCTCTGCAGTAGATGCTATAAAATTCATTTTACATAAATGGAAACTGAATCTAAACAAAATTAAGTAATTCAGCTAAGTTCATACAGCTAAGTGGCAAAGCCAGGCTGTTTGATTCCAAAGCACTTGCTTTCCTTGGATTTCTCCATACTCAGAGCACTTGAGAACTATTTCTAATTAACTATTAGAGATAAAAAGAACTATGACTTGAGTGTTCTCTCACATTGGTGATTCACGTCTCACTGCCCCATCTCTTCTAATTTTGCTCCTCTCCAACACTCTTACCATGTCTAATCAAGTTGATTTTCACTTACCATTAAGTGTAATGTCACCTAGTCCTCTCCCTCAGACTTCTTAAAATAGTCATTGGTGCTTTTCTGCTTAAAATTTAAATCATACAAACAACAAATGTTGGAGAGGATGTGTAGAAAGGGGATCCCTCGTACACTGTTGGTGGGGACGCAAATTGGTACAGCCACTTTGCAAAACAGTGTGGAGGTTCCTCAAAAAGCTAAAAATAGAGCTACCCTATTAACCAGCAATTGCACTACTGGGTATTTACCCCAAAGATACAGACGTAGTGAAGAGAAGGGCCATATGCACCCCAATGTTCATAGCAGCATTGTCCACAATAGCTATACTGTGGAAGGAGCCGAGATGCCCTTCAACAGATGAGTGGATTAAGAAGATGTGGCCCATATATACAATGGAATATTACTCAGCCATCAGATAGAATGATTACCAAACATTTGCAGCAACATGGATGGGACGGGAGGAGATTATGCTAAGTGAAATAAGTCAAGCAGAGAAAGACAATTATCATATGGCTTCACTCATTTGTGGAACATAAGGAATAGCAGGGAGATCTGTAGGAGAAGGAAGGGAAGAATGAAGGGGGGGTAAACAGAGGGGGAAATGAACCATGAGAGACTACGGACTCTGGGAAAAAAACTGAGGGTTTTAAGAGGGGAGGTGGTGTGGGGATGGGCTAGCCCAGTGAAGGGTATGAAGGAGGACACATATTGCACGGAGCACTGCATGTTACGCAAACAATGAATCATGGAACACTACATCAAAAACTAATGATGTACTATATGGTGACTAACATATCATAATAAAAAAATTAAGTCATACACATTTTTCATTCCTTATGTGCTTCCTAACTTGTTTCTTTCCTTATGTGTATTTATTTATATACATTTATTTTGTTCTCTTTTTTCCTTTTTTTCTACTTATTTCTTGTTCATGCTGCTCCATATGCCTAAATAAATTCCTGCTGTTCTTTATAAGATGAGACGGGGTACTTGGGTGGCTCAGTTGGTTAAGTGACCAACTCTTTATTTCGGCTCAGGTTATGATCTCATGGTCCTGAGGTCAAGCCCCAAATTGGGCTCCTCACTCAGGAAGGAGTCTGCTTGAGGATTCTCTCTCTCTCTGCCCCTCCCCCATTCTATCTCTCTGTCCCTCTCTCTAAAATAAATAAATAAATCTTTAAAAAAAAAGATGAGATAAAAAATCATGATTTAAAGGTAACTAAAATGATTACAAGAAATATTTAAATGTATTTAATATATAAACACTAAACCAGAAACCATAAAGGTCAAAAAAGATGAAAACTCAACTAACTCCTGATCTGAAGATGACTGTAATTCAGTAGGAGATATAAAACATATATACATGTAAACACAATTTATACAATTTATATGTGGGCTCCTAGGAGTAGTTTAAATCAGTAGAAAAGTTAAGTGGAAAGACAGAGGAATTTCTGTACGGGGTGACTGGGAAGCTAGGGAGCATTCTAAGAACTCTTATCCTCATTTTACAAATAAGGAAATTGAGGTACAGAAAGTGTAGTCTTGGGAGCTAATGTTTTTCAAAGGCAAAAATCCTTAAATATTTGCAAATGACTCTTCTATAATCTACAATGAGCAAATATTTACTTGTTAAAATATTAATGTAACAAAATGATTAAAAATTTTTTTATTTATCCACTTGTTTGAGAGAGAGACCACGAAAGCACAAGTGGGGGAGGGGCAAAAGGAGAGGGAGAAAAAGAATCCCAAGCAGACTCGGTGCTGAGTGCAGAGGCCAACACAGAGCTGAATCTCAAGACCCCGAGATCATGACCTGAGCAGAAATCAAGAGTCAGACACTTAACTGACTGAGCCATCCAGGAGCCCTGTAACAAAATAATTTTGATATCATCTGAAGTGGGGTAAAATGAAGTTCAATCCTTAGTGTTTCCCTCTTGTTCTTCAAGATTTCTTCTTTAAAAATCTGTCCTGAATAATCCAAGGACTAGTAAAGGTGTAATCAAAACTGATCCTGTTCTCGTTCTACAATTTCTTTTTCTTTTAATGATATTCTCCAGGTAAGAATTAGCTTCATGATTACATTTGAAGTAAATGGTCTATTAGCTAGTCCAACAAAATGAGATTTGAACGCAAATGTGGAAAATGTTGGTGCATATAAATTAATCAATCAAATGTACATATATAGGTATAAAAATAAAATATCTAATACACAATTACAAATGCCATTTCATTTTTCCAGTAAATCAGTCTGTTGACAAATAGGTTACTGATGAAACCAGCATGCAGATATTCAGTGCTGAAAAAAATAAGTCCTGAATTAGAGGTTCAGAACTATGATTTCAGAAATGTCTCTTGCTGCAGAAATATTTCCTTTGATCTGGCCACAATTCATAAAATACCTGCTGAAAAGATAAGTATATAGTAATCTTAGTCTATACTAATAGAAGTCTAATGACTGAATTAAAGGAAGGCATAATTCCACTGTACTCTGGGTGGGAGAAATAATCTCTAAAGTATAAGGTTCAGTTCTGTATGCTCCATTTTAAAGGAGGAAATAATACAGCTGAGAGTAGGTTCCAAGTACTGTTTCTAGAATAATACAAATCCTGCAAATCATTCATACAAAGAAGGAATGAAAAAACTGGGGATGTTTGGCATAAAGGTAAAATTAAGAGAAATCATAAAATCTTAAACACTAAAAGTACTAATCTGAAGAACATGGAACAGAGTTACTCTGTCAGGCTCCAGGGTACAAAATTTCTGTAAGTCCTGTGAGATCTTGTCCACCTGCCTTCATTAGGTTGAAATTTCTCATCTGTAAAATGAAGAGAATGAATAAGACAATCTCCCAGTCCCTCCTACTCTAACAGTCCATGATTTCATTTTTATGAAGAATCAGATTTTAGCTCAACATTTTTCCCACTAGCCACTAAATTTGTCAAATAATGGAAAGAGCTGCCTCCGGAGAATAGTAAACTGACCATCTTTGAAGATATTCAAGCAAAATACACAATACTCTTGTAGGAATACTCTAGAGGGGATACTTGCAGTACAGGAGAGTCACTATATAATGCAATGAGGAATGCAGTTCTGGAATTAGACTTGGGTTTGGAACCTGGATCTTGATTCTTAACTATGCGAGATGTTAACCTCTGATTGTATTTCCTCATTTATAAAAATTCAGATAACAATAGGATACTTCTACAGGTTGTTGCGAGAACTAAATGAAATGATGCAGGTAAGTATCACTGTGCCTGGCATACAATAGAAACTCAGTACATGTCTGATATCATTATTGAATGGGACAAGATAATCTTTAAGGTATCTTCTAATTATAAGAACCTATGGGGTTCATAAACATACTCTGGTAATAACACCAAAGTAGATGTAAGTCTCCTGCCTTTTATAATGCAAGAATCTCTTCATCTGCTGAGATTCATTTTCTACTACCACAAAAAGGTACCAGTCAAGAGGATCTACTTTTACTGGTAAGATACCATTTGGTCTGGTTGAGCTGGGGGCCTGATCCATCCCAGATAAGTAAGCAGCACTAGCTGGGACATACCAGGATTATAAAAGCTGGTGGCAGTATATAAATTTGCATAGTCATGGGTTGGGCAGAAACCAAAATAAAAGACCATCAATGGCAGAGTTAGTTGCAATAATAGGACAGGGTAAACAAGCATGGTTTTTACTGGTAGTAAATTAGCTTGCACAAATCTACAAAAAATTTAAACCAGATTTAAGATCAAATAGTCTAAAATCCAAAATTTTAAATGTAGTCAGAGAAAGCTTTAATAATGAGCCTGTTGCCACACCCAGGTGGGACATAGGAGAGAAGTTATTTTGACAAAGATGCCTTACAATTAACTGGTACTATGTTAAGTACTTTACACACATCTTATTAAAATTTCACAACCACCCTGTTATCACCACCTGCACTTTATACATATGAAAATTGAAGCTCAGAGAAGTTGAATAATCTGCCTAAAACCACATTGCTAGTAAATAAAGTACATGAGTTGTCTAAAAGGGAGGTCTCTAAGGAATGAATTCTTATCCATTCAGTAGTCTTCGTCATCTATATCCCACAGAAAAAAAAACTGTCTTAAGACTGGAGTTGTGGATCTATTGATATGAGTAGTTGCTCCTGGGAACTCTACTGACAAGGGCCCTGAGGGGATTGAGTGCTTTCTTATCATCAGTGTCAGAATCATGATCATTTTGTGGTCTACTTGTGTCAGGGTAGGCCACAGAGATCCTATCATAACTTAACCATAACCTTACTCTGCAATTCAATTTTTCCAACTATGTTGGTCATCCACAGGGTGAAGCCAGTGATGGGGCTGGTGAGATACATATTACCACAGCTAGCCAGGCACATGTGAAGTGAGGCATTATCAAATCTTCCTCATTTCAGAAGAATGTAAAATATCTGAGCCAAACACTTGATTTCATACTTGTGACAATAACATTCAATTCCTATTTCTAAAGAGGAGTCATTATTCATTGACTCAAAGTTTATAAGAAAAATGTTGTTTCCACAAATTATTAGCGAGCAATGAGGGTATGAACCTATAGAGGAGATTAGGCCAAAGGATACTCAGGAAAAAGAGAATGAAAATTCTACTAACAGGATGTAGAAACTTTTAATAAAAAGTAAAATTGGATCAAAGGTACGTTTCTCCCCCCCAACCCACCACAGAGCTCCCTCTCTTTACTTAAATAAATTGTATACCACAATTTGAAAGCAGTTTTGATAACTTTTATAACAGTACTAAATTATCATAAAGTTCATTAAAAGGTCATAATTGTCTCTAAAAATTTTAAAGTTATCTTAGAGATGGTGCTCCCCTTCAAGAGGAGAGAAATTCTCTATGGATATTTGATAGGAAAATGAAATCACTACTGAAATGAGAAAAGAGATGTAAATAATACAGATTATAATAATTACATAGGATCTCAGCTGTACTTTTAAAATCATCTAGATTAATATTAAATTATCATTGTTTCACCTGATTACATTCAGAAATCTATGTGTCCCTAAGTCTTAGTGAAAATGAACATCAACTTGGTCTTATGATAGGCAGAAAATGCAGAAAAATATATTTTCAGACTTTAGGAGAAAAAGTAATTTCTAATATTTATTTTATTAAATTAGACTGGCAACCAAAGAACAATACAGTTAAAGTGGGGTCAGCATAATGATAAAGAAAAAAAAGGGTATGAGCAATTATCGAAAGTCTACTATGAATAGGTGACATGCTCAAGATTTTACATGTTATTTCATCTGTCTTAGAGTCAAATCTGTGAGGCAAGCCTCATTGCCCCATTTTATAAATGAAGCAACTGAAGCCCCAAGATGTTAGGAAACATGTAGTCAAGAACACACTGCCAGTGAGACCACTATATAATGGTTACTTAGCTGCCTGCTAATTTTTAATTTGTTGATTCCTTTCTCAAAAGGCTATTTATATTATTTGAAAAGATCAACAAACCTGACAAATGCTATGCTGATGAAGCAAAAAATAAAGGATCAAATTACTAAAATTGGGAATGAGAATGGGGACCTTACTAGTGACTGTACAGATATAAAAATACTATGAACAACTGTACATATACAAATTAGACAACTTAGCTGAAATGGCCAAATCCCTAGAAAAACAAAAACATCCAGAAGTGACTGAAGAAGAAATTGAAAATCTGAATAGAAGTATAGTGAATAAAGAGATTAAATTAGTCATTAAAAAACAACTCACAGAGAAAAGCCGAGGCTCAGACAGCTTTACTGTTGAATTTCTAATACACATTTAAAGATTTTATTTATTTGTCAGAGAGAGAGAGAGAGAGCATGCACAAGCGGGGGGGGGGGGTGGCAGGCAGAGAGAGAAGCAGACTTCCCACTGAGCAGGGAGCCTGATGGTGGACTCAATTCCAGGACCCTGAGATCATGACTTGAGCCAAAGGCAGTCGCTTAACTGACTGAGCCACCCAGGCGTCCCTCATACACATTTAAAGAGCAATTAACACCCATCCTTCACAAACTCTTCTATGAAATAGAAAGCAAGGAGCACTTCCCCACTTACTCTGTGAGGTCAATGTAACCCTTATACCAAAACCAGGCAAAGATATCATAAGAAAATTATAGACCAATATTTCATGAATATAGGCATAAAATCCCCAACACATCACAAAATCAGTTAATGAAATACACCATATGAATAGAATAAAGGTAAAAAGACCAATGAATATTTCAAAAGATATAAAAACATGGTGACAAAATTCAACACCCTTTTGCGATAAAAACACTCAAATTAGGAATGGAAAAGAACTTTCTCAACTGGATAAAGGGTACCGAGGAAAGACCCAAAGTTAATGTAATACTAAATGATGAAAGACTGGAATAAGCCAAGGTTGTCTGCTCTCACCACTTCTATTCAATATTGTAGTAGAGGTTCTATCTATGACATTAAGCAATAAAAGAAATAAAAGGCATCCAAACTGAAAAAGAAGTAAAACTATCTCTGCCTGCAGATGATATAATAGTATATAAAGAAAATGCCAAGAAATCCACAAAAACTATTAGAACTAATAAATGAGTTTGACAAGTTGGGGGGCCTAGGTGGTGCAGTCAGTTAAGCATCTGACTCTTGGTTTGGGCTCAGGTCATGATCTCAAGCCCCACATCGGGCTCCATGCTCAGCACGGACTCTGCTTGAGATTCTCTCTCCCTCTGCCCCTCCCACTCATGCTACCTCTTACTAAATAACCTTTTAAAAACTGAGTTTGGCAAGTTTACAAGATGCAAGATGAATATAAAAAATTAGTTGCATGTCTATACTTGTAATGAACAATTGGAGATTAAATTAAAAAATCATTCCATTTACAATAGCATCAAAACCAAAATATAAACAATAATCCAATTAAAAATGGGCAAAGGACCTAAATAGACATTCTTTCAAAGAAGATATACAAATGGCCAACAGATACATGAAAAAGTGTTCAATATCATTAATCATCAGGGAAATGCAAATGAAAACAACAAGATGCTACCTCATACCTATTAGAATGACTATTATCAAAACAATAACAGATAACAAGAGCTGGTGAGGATGTAGGAATAAAGGGAGCCCTTGCACACTGTTGTTGGGAATATAAGTTAGTATAGTCACTGTGAAAAACAATACAGAAATTCCTCAGAAGTCAAAAATAGAACTACCATGTGAGGAAGAACAAATATTGTTAAAATGTCTATACTATACAAAGCAATCTACACATTCAATGCAATCCCTAACAAAATACCAACAACATTTTTTAAAACTTTTATTTTTTTAAAAAGATTTATTTAATTGAAAGAGAAATAGTACGAGCAGGGGGGAAGGGCAGAGGGGGAATCCTCAAGCAGACTCTGCACTGAGCAGCGTGCCCAATGCAGGGCTTGATCCCAGGAACCTGAGATCATGACCTGAGCCGAAATCAAGAGTTGGCCACCCAACTCACTGAGCCACCAGGCACACCCAACAGCACTTTTTTAAAGCACTGGAAGAAAGAATCTTAAAATTTGTATAGAACCACGAAAGACCTCGAATAGCCAAAGCAATCTTGAAGAAGAAAAAGCTGGAAGCCTCACAATTCTGGACTTCAAGTTATATTACAAAGTTGTAGTAATCGAAGCAGTATGCTACTGGCACAAAAATAGACACATAAATCAGCAGAACAGAACAGAAAACCCAGAAATAAACCTGCAATTAATTGTTCATTTAATCTCTGACAAGGAATATCCAATGGGAAAAAGACAGCCTCTTCAACAAATGGTGTTAGGAAAACTGGACAGCAACGTGCAAAAGAATGAAACAAACCACTTTCTTCGAAGACACAAAAAATAAATTCAAAATGGATTAAAGAGCTAAATATGAGACCTGAAACCATAAAAATCCTAGAAGAGTAACTTCTGGGATATTGGCTGTAGCAACTTTTTTTCTAGATATGTCTCCTAAGGCAAGGGAAACAAAAGCAAAATTAAATTATTACACCAAAATAAAAAAGCTTCTGCACAGTGAAGGAAACAACCAACAAAACTAAAAGGCAAGCTATGGAATGAGAGAATATATTTGCAAATGACACACCCAATAAAAGGTTTGTATACAAAATCTATAAAGAACTTATATCACTCAATACCCAAAAAAACAAATAATCCAATTAAAAAATGGGCAGAAGACATGAACAGAGATTTCTCCAGAGATGACACCCAAATGACCAAGAGACACATAAAAAGATGCTCATCATCACTTATCATCAGGGAAATGCAAATCAAACCTACCATGAGGTATCACGTCACACCTGTAAGAATGACTAAAATAAACAACACAAGAAACACCAGGTGTTGGCAAGGATGTGGAGAAAGGGGAACTCTCTTGTACTGCTTGTGGGAATGCAAATTGGTGCAGCCACTCTGGAAAACAGAATGGAGGTTTCTCAAAAAGTAAAAATGGAACTACCCTAAGATTCAGCAATTGCACTACTGGTTCTTTCCCCAAAGAATACAAAAATATGAATTCAAAGGGATACATGCATCCCTATGTTTATAGCACCATTATTTACAATAACCAAGACATGGAAGCAGCCACTGACTGATGAATGGATAAAGAAGATGTGGTATATATATATACATTAGAATACTACTCAGCCACAAAAAAGAATGAAATCTTGCCATTTGCAACAAAATGGATGGAGCCAGAGAGGATAATGCTAAGTGAAATCAGAGAAAGACAGCTAATGAAAGAGAGTTTCATTTAAGAAATAAATGAATATTTCAAAAGATATAAAAACATGTTGACAAAATTCAACACCCTTTTACGATAAAAACACCCAAATTAGGAATGGAAAAGAACTTCCTCAACTGGATAAAGGGTACCTAGGAAAGACCCAAAGTTAATGTAATACTAAATGATGAAAGATTAGAATAAGCCAAGGTTGTTAGGCAGCCATGAAAAAAGGAAATCCTGCCATTAGTGACAACATGGATGAAACTGAAGGTCATTATGCTAAATGAAATAAGTCAGACAGAGAAAGAGAAATACTGTATGATATCACATATAAGTGGGATCTTAAAAAAACAAAAACAAAAACAAAAAACCTGACCTTACAGAAAAAGAAAGTAGTTCAGTAGTGGCCAGGGGAAGGGGAGTGGAAGATGGGTGGGGAATACAAATTTCCAGTTATAAGATGAGTTAAGTTCTGGGGAGTGAATGTAGGCTGGTGACTATAGTTAACAATACTGTATTGTATACTTGAAAGTTACTAAGATACTAAATCTTTTAAGTTCTCACCACACACACCGAAAAAATGGTAACTATGTAAGGTGATATATGTGTTAACTAACTGTATTATGGTAATTATTTTGAAATATATATATGTATATAAAATCATCAGTTGTACATCTTAAATTTACATAATTTTATGTAATTTTACATATATTTACAATTATATTGTAATACAGCTGGAAATAAAATACTTAGAAATAAATTTGACAAAAGAAGTGCACAACTTACACCAAACACTACAAAATATTGCTGAAATAGAGTAAAGAAGATGTAAATAAATGGAAAGACATTTCATGTTCACAGACTAGAAGGCTTAATATTGTTAAGATGGCAATATTACCCAAATTGATCTATAGATTCAACATAATCCCTATCAAAATCCCAGTCAGAATCTTTGTAGAAATTGACAGGCTGATCTTAAAATTCATATGGAAATCCAAGGAGCACAGCAATTTTAAAAAATAACAAAGTTAGAGAACTTACACTTCCTGATTAAAAAACCTACTTCAAAGCTAGAAAGTAATCAATACAGTGTGGTACTGGCATAAGGATAGACATATTTATCAATGGGACTGGCCTAAGGATAGACAACTCTACTAATGGAGTAGAGTTAAAAGTCCAGAAATGAGCCCTCACATTTACAATCAATTGGTTTTTCACAAACCTGCCAATACACTTCAGTTCAATGAGGGAAAATAATAGTCTTTAACAATGGTGTGGGGACAAGTGTACACTCACATGCAAATGAATGAAATTGGATCTCTTCTTCATACTATATAAGCATATTAACTGAAAATGGATCACAGGCCTCAATGTAAGAGCTAAAACTATAAAACCCTTAGAAAAAAACACTGGAGTAAAAAATCCTTGTGAACTTGGGTTAGGCAATAGTTTCTTAGAAATGACACCTGAAGCACAAGCAACAAAAGAAAAAATTAATAAACTGGACATTATCAAAATTGAAACCTTTTGTACTACAAAGGGCACCATCAAGAAAGTGAAAGAACAACCCACAGAATCAGAGACGATATTTCTAAGTCACATATATATGATAAGAGACTCATACCCAAACTATATAAAGAACTCTTACAACTCAACAATAAAAAGATGAATGCTCAATTTAAAAATAGGCAAAGGATTGGTACAGACATTTCTCCAAAGGAGATAACAATTAAGCAATAGCACATAAAAAGATGGTTAATATCATTAGCCTTTAGGAAAATGGAAATCAAAATCACAAATGAAATACCACTTTGGATTCATTGGGATGGGTATAATAAAAAAGATAATAAGTCTTGGTAAAAATGTGGGAAAAAATTGGAACCCTTATATGTTCCCTGTGGGAATGTAAAATGCTGCAGTCACTTTGGAAAACAGCCTGGCAGCTCCTCAAAAAGTTAAACAGAGTTAGCATCTGACCCAGAAATTCCACTCCTAGGTATATATTCAGAAGAAAACAAATGTCCACACAAAATCATGTACGCAATGTTCATAGCAGCAATATTCATAATAGCCCAAAGTAGAAGCAACTAAAAAACATCCACCCACTCATGAATGGATAAACAAAATACAGAATCCATGGAATAGAATACTCTTTCACCACAAAAAGAATAAAATACTGATTAATGCTACAACATGGATGAACCCTGAAAATATTACGCTAAGTGAAAAAGACAATAATAAAAAAAACCACACATTATATGATTTCATTTATATGAAATGTCCAGAATGGTCTGATCTATAGAGACAGAGAGATTAATTGTCTTTGGGGGTTGGAGGAGAGGAAGATTAGAGGGAAATTGCAAGTGATTAGTTATAGATTTGGCACTTTTTTGTGACTCTAAAATTGATTTTGATGATGATTGCAGAATTCTGTGAATATACTAAAAACCACTGTACACTTTAAATGGGTGAGATGTGGGGCACCTGGGTGGCTCAGTCAGTTAAGCATCTGCCTTTGGCTCAGGTCATGATCTCAGGGTCCTGGGATTGAGCCCCACATCGGGCTCCCTGCTCAGCAGAGAGCCTGCTTCTTCTTCTCCCTCTGCCTGCCGCTCTGCCTACTTGTGCTCTCTCTCTGTCAAATAAATAAATAAAATTTAAAAAAATAAACGGGTGAAGTGTATGGTATGTGAAGTATATCTTAATAAAACTGTTGTTGAAAATAAAAGCAGTGATGAGTAAAACTGCTGGCACGTTGTTGTCGATTAAGGCAAGGCACCAAACTACACTAGTGGCCGTTGTATTCTTTACAATGATGTACCTGTGGGGATATATTAAGAGTGCTCTTGATGAAGCAGTAGAAATTTAGTTATTATTCATTAAAAATGCTATTTATGTTAACATGCATTGGGGTTATTATTATTTTTAAATAAATTAATACATTTAAAAAGTCTACTTATAGAGATCATAAGAAACTTGTAATGCTGCATAACATACTACATTTGCATCAAATACCACATCCTTCTGAACTGACTTCAGTTTGGTAATGTAGCTTGTAGAGGTTAAAAACTCTTGACCTGCAATGGCAACAATTAGAAATCCTCTTCTGCCTTTCTCAAGAGGGTGAAATATACACAAAAATATTTGTGTGGGGAGTGTTAGAAACCTATTTATCTTATTCTTAAAAATAAAGTTGTTTCCAAAATACACTGCTTAATGGAGCGCCTGGGTGGCTCAGTTGGTTGAGCATCTAACTCTTGGTTTCGGCTCAGGTCATGATCTCAGGGTCCAGAGATGGAGCCCTGCATTGGGCTCTTTGCTCAGCAGGAAGTCTCCTTGAGATTGTCTCCCTCTTTGGCTCCCTCCGCCCCTCCCCCCACTCTCCTACACCCACTCTCTCTCTCTCTAAAATAAATGTCTTTTTTAAAAAATAAAATATATTGCTTAAGGTCTTAATTTTTAAAATCTATTTCACTGTATCTTGAATTTTACAGTATGTTGCAAGATGGCCTAAAATGCTAGTTCCTAGTTCTAGATGTCATAGTTAATCCAAGTTTTGAAATGATTCTTCCAAATTATCTAGGTCCTAAGTCTATTCATTCAAATATTTATTATACTCATTTCTGTATCACAAAGGCCCAGATATTACCAGCTAATAAAATACAACATTTGAATAAATGTTCCCATGAAATCATTTGCTATAATCTTGCTACAACACAAAAGATATTTGCTAACTGGCTCCAGGGGAGAATAAAAAATTAGTTGAATAATTTATTTCAAATATAAGAGCTGTTTAGTATTGAAGTACTTTTAAAATTAAATTTTAGTTTTCTCCATTATTCAGAAACACATTAGTTGTAAACGGTTCCATTTCAGGAAAATTTCCTGGCTCTCTCACTCTCTGGGTAGTCACTGAAAAGACTTTTAGGAAAACGCAAGTTTTCAGAAAAAAGTTAAAAAAGTAATGAATATTGCCAAACTATTAGTCGTTTCTGTGTTCCAGTACCCATATATAAATTAGACAAAACCAAGAGGTTTAAAATGGAAAACTTTCCAAATTAAAGACTTCTTTCCATTTTCATTTCCCAAACTAAAGAGTTCCAAGTTCTTACCAATCTCATTCAAGCTCCAACTCTCTCAGCATTCTGGTAGGTACAGCTACACAGCATCTAATAAAATTCCAGGCCACAGTCGCTGAATAAATGAGCAAAGCTAAACAAATGGCATTCCTTATCAAATAAACACTAACATGATTGAGCATACGGCACTTCAATCAGTCAACATCTGCTCTATAATCGTATTTACTATGTTATAAACGTAGGGTAAATGAACAATTCATTTTTATGGATTTACTGCCTCATGCTTCCTCCTCACTGTATTTCAATTCTAGTTAGAGGAACCTGAACAAGAAAGTATATACTAAATACAGGAAAACCTTGATTATCTATAACCTCTCAGGACTGAATTCTCCACATTGTCCAGCTAGTTGAAGGCTTATTACTATATAAACAAATCCTTTTTAATTTAATCTGGTGGATAGGAATGTAAACACAACACTCACTGCTTATTTTCATAAATAGAATACAGTGGTCAGAATTTAACCTTTTTTTGATGAATTTGGGTCATTATTATGAACATCAATTACTGTACTATATTATAACACATTGATGCCCCCAAGGCCTATTTAACCAATATAGGGTTATTAGTCCCACACTGATGTGAGTCCTTGGCCTGTTTTTTGTTTTTTCGATCTCCTTCCTTAAAGTCAGCTGTCCCTCCCTCCTATCTTCTCTGAGCCTTTCTAACATTTCTAAATTGCCTCACCACAGCTGTTGGCTGGGAAATCTGATAATCATGATTTAAGCATAATGATGAGTAAATAAATTATGAGTGAGGATTTGAGAAGCTTACCCTATAAAGTGCATGAGCTTAAGTGCATGGATTTTGTGACACATACTTTATCTTCACAAAGCCTTTTTTCTTCATCCTAGTTCTTAGGAGAAGTTACTAGACCACTGAATTCCAGCTGTATGATACCATATTTGATAAACCCTTCCTTTTACCATTAGAACAATTTGTGATCTGGCACAAAGTCCTTAGGCAATTAAAACGAGGTTTGATTAAGACAAATGTACCTCTTCTACAACTGAACATAAAAAATAATAGTCCCTCTAAAAACTTGAACACTTAGGATACCTAAGGAATAAACTACACAGATTTAATACTTTGAAGCATGACTTAGAAATCTGAAAATTTATATAAAATGAAGTATATAAATAGGAGGACAAATTCAGCTCAATTCAATCGGCATTTGTTTATTGAGCATCTAGTATGTTCAATGCATTAAACTAGACACTATAGGGGATATAAAAATGAGTAATACACAGTCCATGCTTTAAGAACTTACTATCTAGTAGGCAAGATTAGATACAAATGACTAAGATAAAAGGCAAAGAAAGGTGAGGGATGTAAGAAACGCATAAACAAGATATAATGGGAGTTCAAAGAAATGAGAGATTAAATTTAGTTTGGGGAGAAGGATCAGAAAATAACAAGGAGTTCCATGGAATAAATGGCATTCATGATGAGCCTTACAGGTTGGATGGGTTTTTAAGAGACAAGAGTAGGAGGAAGAGGCAACAGTAGTACGCATCTCAGGGTGAGGAAACTGCAGTCATTCATTCCACAAATATTTACCGAGTGTTTCTTATGTGTCACTACTGTAGTTACTAGGGATAGAGCAGTGAACACAACAAAAATTCCTGCCATCACGGAGCTGATATTATGGTGGTGGGAGTGAGGAGAGAGTGAGAGGGGAGAATGAGAATAAACAAAAATATTAACAGTAATAACCATAATAACAGCTAACACATTAGAGCACTTTGTCAGGCACTGTTTAAGTCCTTTACATATAAAATCTTCTCATCCTCAAAACATCTCTATGAAGTAGATTACTATTACCCCTACTTTACAGAGAGAAAACTGACACAGAAGTTAAATAAACTGCACATGATGAGAAATGGAACCACAATTCAAACCTGGGGTGTCCATGCTATAGATTCTGTGATACCATATAGGTATGATCTATAACATATTAGATGTCAATTTATACATGATATTCAAGGAGCAGTAAGTCAATTTACTTAGAATATATAAGGGAATAATAAAGGACAGAGCTAAAGAAATAGCTTGGACTCATACTATAGAGGGCCTTGAATGCAAGACAGAGGAGTCTGCCTACTGAATTAAGTGCAATTGGAAGTCATCAAAGATGGTCATATGATTAGAGCGTCACTTTATAAAGGATGAACCAGAGTGAGGAGAAAGGCTAGGAGAGGGTATCCGATTTATGACTGAATATTTAAGACTATTAACATAGCCCAGGTGAAAAGTAATTAAGGAATATAATGTAATGCAATGTAACAGGTAACATAGCATAATATAATGATTTATGGGCATTCTAAGAAAAAGAGATAAAATACCTCCCCCCCATCCAAACACACACATTATTGAAAACCATTGTCTTCCAGTTCAGGCCAAAACTTTGGAGCCATTTTTTTAAAAGATTTTTTTATTTATTTATTCGACAGAGATAGAGACAGCCAGAGAGAGAGGGAACACAAGCAGGGGGAGTGGGAGAGGAAGAAGCAGGCTCACAGTGGAGGAGCCTGACGTGGGGCTTGATCCCATAACACCGGGATCATGCCCTGAGCCGAAGGCAGACTCTTAACTGCTGTGCCACCCAGGTGCCCCTGGAGCCATTTTTTATTCCTGTTTCCTCTCACATCCCACATCCATTCAAAAGAAAATCCAGAATCCAACAATTTTTCACCACTTTACTACTCTCCACATCCAAGCCATCATCAATTCTCTCCTGGCTTAATGCAATAGTCTCTTTACTTAGTCCCTGTTTCTACCCTTGCCCTACTACAGTTTAGTCTCAACCCAGGAGCCAGAGCTCTCCCACTAATAAAAAAGTCAAATCAGGTTTCTCCTTTTCTCAACTATCCAATGGCTTCCCATTTCACTTATGGTAAAAAAGCCAAAGTCCTTACAATGGCCTACAGAGTTCTACCAAATCTGGTCCTCTTTCCTCACCTTCTTTGACCACACCTCTTATGACTCTTTGTTTTATTCACTCTGCTTCATCACACTGCCACTTTGCTATTTCTGGAACACTTATGTTCTCCCCCATCTCAAGGCCTTTCACTTGCTAGTCCTTCTGCCTGGAATGCTCCATTTGTGCCCTGCCATATCTGGCCTTTTCCTGACCTCCTTCAAATCTCTGCTTAAATGTTACCTCTCAGTTAGCTTTCTTGGGGTATACCATTTCAAATTGTGCATACATACACACTCTGTCCCAATCTTCCCTATCCAACTTCCCTAATTTTCCCTGTATAACTTTCATTATCTGACATTCTATATATTCTACTTAACTGCTTCTGTGCCTTCCTCCACTAGAATATTAGCTTCATCATGGCCAAGATTTTTGTCTGTTGTGTTCACTGCTTATATCCTTGGTGCCTTACACAGTGAGGGGCCTATGACAGTTCTCAGTAAGTACTTGTTGAATGAATGAAGGAATGAATGAATTCAGGAAAAACAAAGTGAAAAAAACAAGGGACACTGCAGAATTAGAATTTATATAACAGGGCAACTGATGCAATGGATTGAGCAAGGAAGTAAAATTGATCAAAATGTCTCCATGGTGTCCAGACTCTGGGGATGGCAGTAGCATTATCAGAGATAAAATACAGGAAACTGATTGGAGAGGGAAAATTAATTCATTGTTAAGACATGATGACATATGATATGGGGGCATTAATGAGAGATCAAGCAATATAAGACTAGAGCTTAAGAAAGAGGTCAAAGCTAAAGATACAGATTTGGGGGTTATTAATATAGAGATAATAAAGCAGATAGAACAGAACCTTGGGAAAGGCTACATTAAGGAGATTCAAAGCAAAAAATCAGTCAGGAAGGAATAAAGAAAACCAAAATAATGCCATGTCACCAAGCCAAAAGTGAAAAGAGTTTCAAGACAGTGATGGTAAATTCGTATTAAATATTGCAAGAGAGGTCAAGAGGGTTCTTAGAACAGGCGGGTTGATTTGGCAATTAGGAAGCCATTAGTGACCTTTAAGAAGTGGTGTTTCATTGAAGTGGCAAATTCTAAGGCATTTAAGAAATGTACAGTTCTTTTAGTAAGCTTCATAGAATAAAAATGCTCATACTCTTTAGCTTAATAATACCACTCTTCGGAATTTATCTCAAAAAATGGTTCAACAAAAGAATAATAGTAAACAAATACATGAACACAGGAAGGCATACATTTCATTGTTGTCAGTCATAATAAAAAATATAAACTACTTGAAATATTCAACTACAGGAAAATAGCAATTTATGATACACTAAATCAATAAAATACTTGTTAAATATTATAAAGCATATGAAGAAAAACAGGAAATGTCTGATAGGTTAAATAGAAAAAAATCAAAATATAAATGTATACACCATTTATCGATTTTACATTTAATTATGGATCTCTTCCTAATATTTTAGGCGTATACTAGATATACAGTGGCAGACAAAACAGGCCTTCTACCCTCATAAGACTTAATAGTCTGTGATCAAAACGGAACAAATAGAGGTGCCTGGGTGGCTCAGTTGGTTGAGCATCGGACTACTGATTTCAGCTCAGGTCCTGATCTCAGTCAGAGTTGTGAGACTGAGCCCTGCTTCTGGCTCTGTGCTCAGTGGCAAGTCTGCTGGAGATTCTCTCTCTCCCTCTGCCCCCTCTCCCTCCCTTGCTCACTTGTGCATGCACACACTCTCTCTAAAATAAATAAATAAATCTTTTTTAAAAACTGTGAAAAATATATACATGCGTGCAAACAGAGAAAAGTATACCCTCAAATAACAAAAGCTGTATGTTATGATGGCAGGATTACAACTCTTTTCCCTCCAGTATATTTCAAGAAAAATAGCTATTTCCAATAAAAAGGAAAGTGAATAGTTATAGCAATGAAAGAAAGAAGAGAGTTGAGAGGGTAGCTTGAGGGGGAAGCAAGGTTTGAGGAAATGTTTTTTAGAAGAGGAAACCTGAGCATGTGCCAAGACAAAGGAGATAGCAGAGAGGCAGAGACTGAAAATCCACATATTTTTCTTACTGCAACAGCTAATTTAACATATCCATTCTGAGAGTTCTTCAAATTCCTTGGAGAATACACTTTGAATAGCCTAGAATAGCTGGCCTAGAGCTGACATTTAAATGTGTCTCTTGTGAACACTAATAAAGATCCCATCCTCCACCTAAAAAAAAAAAAACTTGATTCAGATAATAAATTTCATAGTAAAACTACTAAACAGAAAGAAAATAGATATAGAACGTTATTAGCTCTCATGAATAGCCTCAGACTATAAAATGTATTCACTGCACTTCACAAACTTTGCCTCTAAATTATTTTTTTTGAATAGATTAAAATTTTGCTGGGTGTGGGGTGTATTTTCATTATCATTTAAAAGGAAGATAATTTAAAGAAAGTGTGGCATAGCACATCTAATACACTGAGACTTCTCAGTTCCTTAACCTCCTCATATCTAATGACTTTCTCTTCCATTCCATGTCAGCCACCCATGCCCCACACCTTGAAATTATCAACATCCTTTACCACTCCAACGCCAAAATCACTAATTCAAACATGACATTCTCTGACCACAATCTTCAAGGTTGCTAGTTCAACTACTCCACTATCACCATTTTTTTCCCAGCTCATTAAGATCTCCAGTTCACTGATCCTTCTTCCTCCTCTATTTTCTCCCTTTTCGTCAGAATTTCCTTAACTTCCTTCCTTATCCAGCTTAGGTTCCATAGTGCATCACTGCAGTAACACTGTTGCCAAAACCACAAATTTCTTGCCTCATCATGTTGTTGTTGATGAGGACGATGACATTTCTGCACTCATATAGCCAAAGTCCAACCATTGATCATACCTACTATCCACTTTCTTTGCACGAGTATCTAGTAGCTAATTATGGGACAAAGTCACACAATATGCAGATGGGTTTTAATATATAAAACCAAAGTCATGACCTACATCAGGGCCCTGAAAACTGCTCACCAATCTTGCTGTGTTTCTCTGGTCAATACATTATTTTTCACTTTCTAGCATAGTTTTTTCATATTTTCTCCACTCCTCAAACCTCCAAAGCACTAACCCCCAACTCTTTCCGTTTTTTGAAAATGACCTTGCGTTTTACTTCGTAAAAGAAAGAGACCATTAGCTCCTTAAGACTGACACATAGCAGGTACTCAAATATATGATAAATGGGGGAAAAGGATAAAAACAAGAAGAACAACTTGGTATGATAACCTTAAACAAAGCATTTCCTTTTCGCCAGGCCTCAGTTTTCTCATCTTAAAAATGCGTTAGAATCACCTAGGGAGGGGCGCCTGGGTGGCACAGCGGTTAAGCGTCTGCCTTCTGCTCAGGGCGTGATCCCGGCGTTATGGGATCGAGCCCCACATCAGGCTCCTCAGCTATGAGCGTGCTTCTTCCTCTCCCACTCCCCCTGCTTGTGTTCCCTCTCTGGCTGGCTGTCTCTATCTCCGTTGAATAAATAAATAAAAAACCTTAAAAAAAAGATTAAAAAAAAAAAGAATCACCTAGGGAAATTTTAAAAACACATATTCTTTTTCCTGCCCCACCCCCAGGCCTACTCAAACTCTCTGGGTTCAGGCCCAGAAATCTGCCTTGTTAAAACTCCTCAGGTGATTCTGATGTACTATTCGGTTTGAAAAACAAAGTTAAATCATTTATATGGGTCACTTCCCACAACCCCCCCCCCCAATTTCTATATTATGATAGCAAAAGAAATTATTGATTTATTGCTAAAAATAGATTGCTCAAGACAGTTTATTTTTTAAGAAAATTCACTATACAATAGAGTTGTATTCTAAGAGCTTTATGCACACTTCATAATCCATCAGTGTCCCTCGTATGACTGCATATACTACATTTATGTTCATTTTATATGACTTGGACCATAATTTTTAAGTACTTAAAATGATTAGAGATCTATAGTTCCTGTATCTTTGCTTTTATGGCACATTGTCAATTATATCTATGATTTATTTGATGCTGAGTCTTTGGTCAGGAACACAACCCCTCAATTATAATATTGTTCCTGTGGGAAAATATGACCATTTCACGACACCATTTGCAGGGACACCACAGTGATGAAAATCAGAACCAGCCTGTAACAATGTAGTTCACTTTTCATAAAAGGTATGTTCCTGAAAAGTGGTACAAACTGAATTTCTATAAGTCAAGTCATTTAAAAATCTACTAACGACCTGCTTAACCTAAAAGGAACCCTTTTAGTAAAGGAAGGAATACTTTTAGAAAAATAAAGCTCATTCATATTTTATTCTGAAATTTTCAACTTAATACATGGAGACATTAAAACAGGGCACACTAATATTTAAGTAGAAGCTAGTCTAGGTTACAGTGCAAATGGTATTTTTCTTGAATATCAAACTGCAGATCATATACTTTGGAGCCAAACACAGTAATCACTGAAACTCCAGTCCAAGGTGGTTATCTTTTGTAGTGCTGTGCCTTAATCTGGCAAAGAATGTGGATGGCAAGTTTGCTTCTTTGTACTGTAAGATTTAAAAGGATCAGAGTACAGCCAAATGCTCATGCAATGTTCCTGTGAGTGAAAAAGGCAGGTTTGAGGAACCTCCTTTTTCAGAATGGGAAATGCAGACAGAGGTTGATCTGTGCAGCTTAAATGGTGAGGACTTCCGAAATGTAGCTAGGTAAACTAAATACTGGAATCAACTGAATGACCAAGAGTCATTGGCTCTAAAGAAGAATGCTGCTCAAAGTAGCCATTTCCTAGGATAGAAGAGGAAGAGATTAAGTCAGAAAAGGCATGCAAAAGTACCTTGTAAACTTTTAAGTACTATGCAAATATAGGAAGCAAAGTTCTCAGTTGAGAGTGAGGATGGGGGTAGTGGTGTTGGGGATTTGAGAAGAGAGAAAGTATGAAAAAAATGTAGAAACAGGAGGGAGGAAACGGACTGGGAGGGCAGCACCAAGGGTCTAACTTGAGTTCGGTGGTCATGAATTGAAAGTGAGTCCAGGCAGTGCAGTTTTTTTTCCAGTCTCCTTCAGAACAAAGGTACAAGCACCAAGCAGACAGAAAATTACCGGGACTGTAATTTTGCCAAGTGAATAAAGGTAAGTGAGTGGAGGCAAGGGGGTTAAGGGTCTATGTATGCCAGGGGCCTGAATTAGAGTGGTGGCAGTAGAAATAAAAAAGGATAAGACTGAGATTCTCTGAAGATCAGACTGGTAGGATTTAGCTAAGGTGCGTGAAAGGCTCAAAAATGCCTCAAAATAGGTTTTAATCGGACAATAGCATGTGAATACTTGCTGCACACAAAGTCCCGCACCGGTAGGATTTTAGAGGTCAGCTATAGTCCTAGATTTCCTCAAGGAATGCTGAGCCACCTGAGATGTGCAGACAAGGCAAAATACCTGCCAAATACCTGGCAAATAGTGAGCTAAGGACATTAGAAGAGGAAGGCAAAGGTCGTTTTGCCTGAATTGGCAATAGATTTGATGGTGGGCAAAGTCAGTGGACAATGGAGTAGATTATCACCTAAGTGATAGTGAGGTGGAGAGGCCCACGGGCTCCTAAGACAGGATTAATAATGAAAAATGGACAAATGGGACAGGGGAACAAGTATTTTGTTGTGTATGATTAGGTTTGTTCCTCTCTTACCTTTTGTAACATAATTTAAATCACAAAGTACAATATATATTCTAATGATGTAAATAATGGTGGAGAAACTTGATAAGATGCCCTGCACGCACATACACACAACTGGAATGAATTCAAACCCATGGGGAAAATAACGTGGTCAAAAATCCTTCAAATTTACCCAAAAGTGATCACTAAAGGTAGGATCATCACGCTAATAAGCAAATGATGCATAACAGAAGAGAGACAAAACTGGAGGTCTGAAGACCTGGCTTCTAGTCCAAGTTGAGTAATCTGAGCTTCACTTACATTATCTGTAAAAGAAAGTAATGACACCCCTCCTACATAATCATAAGGTCTGTGCGTAGGAATATAAGATTGCTGAGGGCAAGGACCTTCCCTGTCCTGTTTGCTGGTGTATCTCTAGCACTTAGCCTGGCAAATAGCAGGAGCTTATGAATATTTAGGTGAATTTGTATAGGAAAGTGCTTTACAAGAACGCTACACAAATATCAAGTGTGGGCTTAATAATTCATATAAATGAAAACTGATTCTATGATTATAGCAATATAAAATTTTCTAACATATTGATACATATCTGTAAGTGATATCTCTTATTTCTTTCTTAGGAGATAGTTATGGATTGGCAGTAGCTCAACAGGACAATTGGAGACTTTAAGTATTAATTCCAAAATTATTTCCCGGACGAGCTTCATGGAAGCCAGAGGCAAAAGGTCAAAGACAGGAATGATGAACGCTTTGAACAGTGAAGCTACTTTCTATTGGTAATATTTAAGTTGGAAGCCTGCTTTAAAAAAAGGCAAGATAAAGGATTGTGTAGTCACATATGAAATATGTTGAGAAGTTTAAAAGCTTATTTTTTGGCTGCACCAAAAACATGTTCCTGCTGTCCTTAATGATCCCTTTACCTCTTATACTTGCCTCTTACCCAGTCAATAGTATGGATTATAATTTGTCTTCTCTGGGTCATTAATCTTTTATATTTATTGTTAAATACTTATTTTTATATTTAAGTTTAATAATTTTTATTTTTCATTTTTCAATTTTATATTTTTACTGCATATATTAACCCTTCAAATTCTTTGATGAATGAATAAATGGATAGACTCCATTAAGATTACAATATATTGAGCATGCCAGTTCTCACCTCCTCCTGTCTTCTCCCTCCTTATCTAGCATATTCAATGGCCTACCATTATTATCATTTCCTCAATGTCCTTGCCACTTTCTCCGTCAGTGAACTAGTTTGGCAAATCCTTGATCCTGGATAAATCCAACAATTTACCTGCTCTGAATTTGCATCTGAGCAGCTGAATGTTCCTAGAGAAAATCCCACAATCTTGCTCAGAGTTTACACTTAAATTCATGATCACAGACATTAAACAGTACTAAATGCTGCCTGTTTGAAATCTATTTCTTTTCTTTACTAACGTTTTGTTCCAAGACAATTACTGTTTTCCTCTCCTCAAACCTCTCCCTTCACCCTTCTCTGCCCTCTACCCTGATGATCTTGCCCCAAACTTCATAGAGAAGGGTACCATCAGAAGTGGGCACTCCCGTCTTCCCACCCCCAAATCTGTCATCTGATCTCCATCTGCACACATTTTCTCTTCTTTTCTCCTGTTATAGTGGATGAACTTCTCCTCTCCCTCTCAAATTCAAACCTTCCACTTGTACTATGTATCCCATTTCTCTCCCTGTGATGAGGGAGCAGAAGTCAAGGTGAGGACAAAGCACAAGCAGACACCCTGCAACCCCCACCCCAATCCCAGGTGGGATTCCTCAGGCACTCCTGGCTGCCCTAAAGCTACGGGAAGGAAAAACAAATGGTTAACTTCCAAAGATTACAGTCCCGCAGGACTTGAGTCTCCCTCAGTTTACAAATGTTTTAGTGATTTACAAGAAAAAAGCATTCTTATCAATAACCTAACTTCTGGAAGGAAACTTCTTCCGGAAACTATCTTAATGTTAATGCTTTGCTAGAGGGAAAAACAACCTTAGCCTGATATTAGCAATGCCTCCAGTATCCTGAGGGTCTTCTTTAGCATATGAAAGTCCTTTTGGATCCCTCCGTTTTTTCCTTACCCCCAACTCCCAAGTATATAATCAGCCATTCCTCACAACCCCAATGCAGCAGTTCTTTCTGCCCATGGGTTCTGTCCCCGTGCTTTAATAAAATCACTTTTTTTCCCAAAGACATCTCACGAATTCTTTTTTGGCCTTTGGCTCTGGACCTCACCAACATTCAAAAACCATCACCTGTACCACCTTTCCAAGACTTTGCCTCTTTGGTTTTTGGGCATCGTCAATCTCTCCTCTGTAGATTATCCTCAGGCATTTACATAAAAAATCCAAACTCCATGTCCCCACAAAACTCTCACTCACACTAGGCTCTAAAAAGCATCCTCTTGTAATTTGAACATGCCAAACTCTTTCCTGTTTCAAGACTTTGCACTTAGAATAGAATCCAAACTCTTGAGGCTAACTGGCTAGGAAGTTACGGATCCTCTTGACTTTACAACCTCATCTTGCATAACCTTCTACCTAACTCACTATTTCCCAGTCACACTGCTCTTTTTTCAGTTCTTTCAACATTCCAAGATCTTCCTTGCTTCACAAGCTCCCTACAAGCTTTCTCACTACTTGATATGGGATACCCCCAATCCTCTTCTCATTCAGTATCAGTGCTATCTCCTTAGCAAGGCCTTCTCTGTTCATTCTAATTAGAGCAAGCCCTCCCTTATTATTCTCTCACAGCACACTCCAGAGCCCTTTGTAAACATATATTTACTTATATATTGGCTATCTCTGTCGTTAGGCTATAACTTATGTCTGAGCTAGGACACTGTTTTGTTCACTGCCAGATGCATTTAATACATAATACTTTACATAAACTAAGTAATATCCCTGGAAGGAATATATGAACAAACATCTATCATTTCCTTTTGATTTTCCCAATATCCTATGAGATAAGCAAGGTGTTATTGATGTGGTTTGGGAATATAGGTGAGGTTCAGTGGGGTGGGGTCCAGAGCTGATGACCAAGAAAGAATTCTTGAGACATCGTTGGTGTAAAATGGTGGTTTTATTAAAGCACAGGGACAGGACCCAAGGGCAGAAAGAGCTACTGCACAGGGGTTGTGAGGGATAGCTGACTATATACTTGGAAGTTGGGGGAGGTAAGGAAAAGGGAGGTTTCAAAAGGATTTTCATGTGTTAAAGACGACCTACAAGATACCGGAGGCCTTGCCATTGTCAGGTTAAGGCTGTTTTTCCCTCTAGTAAAGCATTAACATTAAGACAGTTGGGAGCTTCTTGGAAGAATCACACATATCCCACCCAGGAGTGGGGGGTGGAGGTGAGGGTGCAGGGTGTCAGCTTATGCTTTGTCTTCAGCTAGCCTTCTGCTCCCTCATCATTATTATCCCATATCATAGGTAGAGAGTCACACAGTAAGTAGTAGAACTAAAGTCATCTAATTCCAAATTCAATGCTTTTGCTGTTTTTTTTTTTAATGCTCTTGTTTTATTCTACCTGACCAAACAGGAATGTTCTTTGTTGTATGAACACAAAAACTATAATAAACTCATTGAGTTACATTTCCCATAAAGATGTGGAAACCTCAACTCCAGTTCTTTGGTTTGAAGAATTTCTCTGAGATAAGTATTATCTCTTTCCTCACCCTCAAAAAAAAAAAAAACACGACTATACTTCACATACTACAAGGAAACAAAGGAAATATGGTTGGGTATTCACTTTGCTTATTTAGTAGCATGCAATATGATTCTACTGGGGAGCTTGCTATAAGCTAATAAAAGTAAAGAAATAATAGCCCTACCTCTTAAATCTGTCAGTAAGTAGGTTCTCAATATCTCGTCCCCAGATAGACACCACAATTGCATTGTTTATACAAGTTAATAGAGTTAGCATTTTCCTACTGACCCTGACAATTGAACTAAATAGACCAGGCTATAATTTACCAGACTTCACATTTATATGCACTCAAAATTCACTGAACCTGTTTCAGGAACTATTATATGCATTTTGTAATATTCTATTTCATAAAAATTCAAAATATAACTAGATTTTGTATTGTGTTTTGATGTATTTTATACATAAAAGTAATAGCTTATTATTTGTTGAGAGCCTACTATGTACTAGGCATTATTCTAGAAGGAGAAAGACATTTATTAAGGGTATCTACAGGATCTACAATTCTGAAACCATATCCAGTGTGTAGGTTCTTTCCCCAGACCAAGCAATTTTTTCTTTTTTTTTTGTTTTTTAGAGATTTATTTATTTATTTATTTATTTATTTAACAGAGAGAGAGGGAGAGAGAGAGAGAGAGCGAGAGGCAGCGAGAGAGGGAACACAAGCAGGGGGAGTGGGAGAGGGAGAAGCAGGCCTCCCGCTGAGCAGGGAGCTGGATGTGGGGGCTCGATGGCTGGGATCATGACCTGAGCGGTAGGCAGCCGCTTAAGGACTGAGCCACCCATGGGCCCGGAGACCAAGCAATTTTCTGACAGGAGCTGGATGTCCTAGAATTTAACTCAACTCTGACACTATCTACCTAGGGGAAGAATCAGATCCCATGGGTTAGTGTTCAATCCTATAAGACAGTCCCCCACTTCAGAAGCCAATTGCAAATTCAGGTTATCACCAGTGTTTCTGACCTACCAGCTAAAAACTAAAGGCTCCAAAGACCACCCCCTTGGGTTTACTTTCCTATGGTGTCTCACAAAACTGAGAAACATTTTTCTTAGCAGATTACTGTTTGTTTTTAAATAAAAGGATATAACTCAGGAACAGCCAGATAGAAGAGATGCAGAGGGCATAGAGGATCCATGCCCTCTCTGAGTTGCTCTCCCAGAATATCCGTGGGTTTACCAACCCCAAAGCTCTCTGAACCCCATCCTTTTGGGGGTTTTTGGAGGTGTTATTACCTAGAGATGATTGATTAAGTCACTGGCCATTGGTAACTGAACTCAATCTCCAGACCCTCTCCCCTCCCAGGAGGTCTGGGTGTGGGACTGAAAGTTCCAACCCTCTAATCTGCTTGGTTGGCTCCACTGGCAACCAGCCTCCATCCTTAGGTTACCTAAGGACTTTCCCAGTCGCCTCATTAACATAATAAAAGACACTTGATGGCTCTCAACATTTAGGAAATTCCAAAGGTTTTAGGAGCTTTGCGCTAGGAACTGGGAAAGAAACCAAATATATATTTCTTATTATAAATCACAATATCACCCTATCTTCAATAATTCTATATATGTCCAACTTCTACTCCATCTTTTACAGTATTTTCTTTATCTTTTCACATCCCATTACCATCTTCCAATTTCAGTTACAAGAAGAGGTTTAGGAATTGGAACTAGATTCCGGTCTTGGCTATGTCACTGGTTTTGTGGTCATAGGCAAGTTAACCTCTCTTCAGTTCCTTCTTCTGTGAAGTCTTCACACTGCACCTACAGTACTATTTCAAAACTCAAATTTGATCAATTTCCTGTTCTACAATTAATAGTTTCCCATTACCCTTAAAATGAAGACCAAAATCCTCCTCAAGGCTTCCAAAGGCCCTGCATGGTCTCCTGTCTGCCTACCTTCTCTAATCTAGCCATTCTGATCTTTCAATCTCTTAAATTAGGGTCACCAGATTTAGCAAATAAAAATATAGAATGTTCAGCTAAATTCGAACTTCCCATAAACAAGTATTTTTAATAGATGTCACCAATATTATATGAGACATAATTCTGCTTAAAAATTATGCAAGTTTTATCTGCAATTCTATTTTATCTGCAAGTCTACTTAAATGTACCATCTCTCTCCTGCACCAGGGCCTTCACACATGTTCTCACTCCCTGAGATGCTCTTTCCTCATCCTCCTGTTGACAGAACTGTTGTAAGGAATACATGAAGCAAGGTTTATAAAGTGTATATCATTGTACTTAGTACAAAGAAAATACTTAACAAATAGTATAATAATAAAAACTCAAAGTTTTGTATGCTTGCTTTATCTTTTATATGGTATTAATTGTGGCAGCATCAATGCTTTATTTTAAATGTCATTCTCAATGCTCTTGGGTTCTTTATAAGAAAACTAGTTAATAATAAAATACACACATAACATATAGTATTTCCCTTACCAAGTATATATATTAATTTCAATTTGGTCTTCATAATAATACTGTAACATAAACATTAATAGTATTATTTTATTCATTTATAAATGAAAGAATAATTAGAGAAGTTGTAAGTAAATGCAGTAATCAAACCTAGGCCTTCCAGCCTCAAAAGCTAAAATTTTGTGGCTATATGGTATTATTTCCTCAACCATTATTAGTCTGTGACATATCACTACTGCTGCTGCTGCTGCTGGGGGTGGGACTGAACAATAACAATATATAACAGTAATAACAATATAACAATAATAATAGTAATTAACAACAGCAACCATAACAGATAACATTTACTGAATACTTAGTGTGAGCCAGGAACTTTTGTAAGTGCTTTGCATGTACAGTTGACCCTTGAACTATGTGGGAATTAAGGGCACCAACACCGCACACAGTTGAAAACCCATGTATAACTTTTGACTCCCCCAAAACTTAAATATTAACACTCCACCGTTGACTGGAAGCCTTACTGATAACATAAAGACTTCATTAACACATATTTTGTATGTTATATGTGTTATATACTGTAGTCTTACAATAAAGTAAGCTAGAGAAAAGAAAATGTTTTCAAGAAAATCATAAGGAAGAGAAACTACCCTTACAGTGCTGTACTGTATTTATATATTAAAAAAATCCACATATAAGTGGGCCATTGCAGTTCAAACCCACGTTGTTCAGGGATCAATTGGAGTATTTTATTCTGATAACCACCCTATGGGGTAGATAACCTGTTATTATTCCCACTTTTCACATAAACTTTGAGTCTCGGTTTCCTTAAGTAATTGTTCATAGTCCCAAAGCTAGCGTCAGAACGAAGATTCAATGCCATGAAGTTCAGCTCTGAAGTCTGAGCTCTTGTCCTTCTTATAGTCCAGATGGAAGGCACTCATTGAAGTCTTGGCGTAACTCCTGTGATACCATTATATAGACACATACATACATCCAAGCTTCTCCTTCTATGAAGATGTCACTAATAGCCCGGAAAGTTATCCCTTCATGTCAACTTATGGCAAAGGTAATGATTTTTTGATGAACCATCCACATGATCTGCCCTTGTTACCTTGTAAACAATAGTATGAGTTTATAAAAATGATTGGTCTGGCTCGGAAGCAGAGTGAAACAAACTGGTCTAAGACTTAGCACCAGAATGACATGACAATTATTATTATTCATAAATTTATAATGATTTATGATGTGCTACCACAAATTAAAATTTTTAAATGCACAGGCTTATCATTGAGAAAATTCTACATGGGGATAATCCAAAAGCCAAGCAGTTATGTGTCAGAAAAACAACAACAAAATAATACATTACATGAGTCTAAAAATTTGTATTAGCTGTTCCCACCCCTACCAGAAGGGCTGGAATTTGAAAAGGAAACTAAACAAAATCTATATTGCTTCAGACCAGAAGCCTTGAAGTCAAAATAGATGTGAGTTTAAACCCCAGTTCTGTTATTTACTGTTATTTAATCTCTCAGAGCTTGCTTCCTCATCTGTAAAACAGGGATAATAACTAATTCGCAGAAAAATTGTGGAGAATACATTAGAATAACTGTAAATCTCTTAATCCAATGGTTGGCACTTAGCACATGGTAGACCCTTAATGATCCAAATCCCTCTAATGCCCCTGCCAGGACTGGCGTTAGTGCAAAATGATTACAGAATGGTGGTGATGGTTGTGGTGAGTTCTTGTGTGCCTACCAACTGAGGGCCACTCAAGTCCAAGTAACTCCACACCCACAGCAACCCGTGCCTTATATCTGAAGAGAGACCCACCAAATTATAGTATCTGTTTACTATTAGTCATTTAATCCATAAGACTTATATAATTGATATGAATATTTTAAGTAACTATCAGTTCTTACACACTTTTTGTCAGGAAGTATGCTGAATGTTTTACAAATATTATTTCATTTAATTCTTACACAGCCTTCTTTTTTAAAATTTAATTTTATTTAAATTCAATTAACATATAGTATATCATTAGTTTTAAAGGTAGAGTTCAGTTCATTCATCAGTTGCATATAACACCCAGTGCTCATTACATCACATTCCCTCCTTAATGCCCATCACCCAGTTACCCCATGCCCCCACCCACCTCCCCTCCAGCAACCCTGTTTCCTATAGTTAAGGGCTTCTTATGATTTATCTCCCTCTCTGATTTCATCTTTTTTATTTTTCCCTCCTTTTCCCTATTATACCCTGTTTTGTTTTTTAAATTCCACATATGAGTGAGATCATATGATAATTGTCTTTCTCTGATTGACTTATTCACTTAGCATAATACCCTCTAGTTCCATCCATTATAACAGCCTTCTGAGGGAGGTTATTGTTCATTCACTTAACAACAAAATTTTTGATTGTAATTAACTGATTATTCTAAATACTAATAATAAACAAAAGAGATAAAATTTTCTACCCTCTTACCCAAAATATACAAAGAACTTACAAAATTCAGCACGCCAAATCCAAATAATCCAGTTAAAAACAGGCAGAAGACATGAACAGACATTTTTCCAAAGAAGGCATACAAATGGCTGGGGCACCTCGCTGGTTGTCATTAGAGCATGCAACTCTTGATCTCGGGGTTGTGATTTTAAGCCCCATGTTGGGTGCAGAGATTACTTAAAAATAAAATCTTTAAAAAAAAGAAGATATCCAGATGGCTGACACATGAAAAGACGCTCAATATCACTCATCATCAGGAAAATACAAATTAGAACTACAATGACATAGCACCTCACACCTGTCAGAATGGCTAAAATTAACAACACAAGAAACAACAGGTGTTAGCAAGGATGAAGAGAAAAGGGGAGCCTCTTATGTTCTTGGTAGGAATGCAAACTGGTTCAGTCACTCTGGAAAACGGTATGGAGGTTCCTCAAAAAGTTAAAAATAGAACTACCCTATGAGCCAGCAATTGCACTACTAGGTATTTACCCAAAATATACAAAATACTCATTTGAAGGGATATATACACCCTGATGTTTACAGCAGCATTATGGATAATAGCCAAATTATGGAAAGAGCCCAAATGTCCATCAACTGATGAATGGATAAAGAACAAGTGATATATATATGTGTGTATATATATATATATATATACACACACACACACACATGCACACACAATATGGAATATTACTCAGCCACAAAAAAAGAATGAAATCTTGCCATTGGCAATGACGTGGATAGAGCTAGAGACTATTATGCTAAGCTAAATAAGTCAGTCAGAGAAAGACAAAGACCATATGATTTCACCCATTTGTGCAATTTAAGAAACAAATGAACATGGGGGAAAAAAAAGAGGAAAACCAAGACATAGACTCTTAACTATAGAGAACAAACTGATGGTAACTGGAGGGGATGTGGGGGGTAGTGGGTTAAATAGGTGATGGGTATTAAGGAGGGCATTTATGATGAGCAGTAGGTGTTGTGTATAAGTAATGAATCACTAAATTCTATACTTGAAACTAATATTACACTGTACGTTAATTAGCTGGACTTCAAATAAAAACTTGGGGAAGAAATTTCTGCCCTCATGGAGTTTACTTTCTACCACAGGGAGATATCAGAGAGGTCGAGTAACCCATAGATTACCACCTTGTAAGTAAAAAAGCCAAGGTTTTATTCTATGAATAAAACAGAAAGCCCAAAAATAAATCCTCACATACACATTTTTTTAAAAAAGATTTATTTTAGAGAGAGAGGGAGAGAGTGCGAGTAGGGGGAGGGGCAGAGGAAGAGAGACTCAAGCAAACTCCTCACTGAGCATGGAGCCCGACGTGGGGCTGATGTGAGGCCCAATCCCATGACCCATGAGATTATGACCTAAGGCAAAATGACAAGTTGGTCACTTAACCGACTGAGTCACCCAGGCGCCTCACACAATCAATTAATTTTTGACAACAGTGACAAAACCATCCAATGGGGTGAAAGGACAGTCTTTTCAACAACTGGTGCTAAGAAAACTGGATATACACATGGAAAAGGATGAAGTTGGACCCTTACCTTACACCAGATACAAAAATTAACTCAAAATGGAGCAAAGGCCTAAATATAAGAGCAAAAACTATAAAATTTTTAGAAGAAAACATATGAGGAAAACTTTACAACATTGGATTTGGCAGTGATATCATGGATATGACACCATAAAGTGATTTCATGGACATAAGCAATGAAAGAAAAAATGAATTGGACTACATCAAAAATAAAAACTTTTGTGCATCAAAAAACACTAACAATAAAGTGAAAAGGCAACCCACAGAATGGGAGAAAATATTTGCAATCAAGATTTAATATCCAGAATATTTAAAGAACTCATACAACTGAACAGTGAAAAAAACCAAACAACCCAATTTAAAAATGGCCAAAGGACTTAAATAGACATTTCTCCAAAGAAGATATAAAAATGACCAAGAAGCACAAGATGCTCAATGTGCCACTAATCATTAAAAAAATACAAAACGAAACCATAAAGAAATACCACTTCATACCCATTAGGATGATCATTACCAATAAATAAATAAATAAATAAATAAATAAATAAATAAATAAAACCCAAGTATTGGCAAGGATGTGGAGATATTGGAACCCTTATGTTTTGCTGGTAGAAATGTAAAACAGAGCAGCTGCTATGGAAAATAGTTTGGTGATTCCTTAAAAAACTAAAAACAGAGTTACCATGTGATCCAATAATTCCACTTCTGGGTATATACCCAAAAGACCTGAAAGCAGGGACTTGCATAGATATTTATATATCCATGTTTATAGCAGCATTATTCATAATAGCCAAAAAGTGGGAGCAATCCAAGTACTCAATGATGGATGAATGGATAAGTAAAACATAATGGAATATTATTCAGTCTTACAAAGGAATGAAATTTTGATGCAAGTTACAACATGGATGAACCTCGGACAATATGCTGAAATAAGCAGTCACAAATGAACAAATACTGTATGAATCCACTAAAATGGTTATCTAATATAGTCAAACTCACAGAAACAGAAAGTAGAATGGTGGTTTTCAGGGACTAGGGGCAGTGGAAAATGGGGTCTTACTGTTTAATGGACACAGAGTTTCAATTTGGGAAGATGAAGACATTCTGGAAAGGGACAGTGATTAATGGTTGTGCAACACTGTGAATATACTTAATGCCATTGAATTATATACCTAAAAATGGTTAAAATGACAAATTTTATGTTATATATATTTTACCACAGTAAAAAAATAAACAACAAAAAAGCAGATCTGTGACTCCTCAGCCTATACTCTTACCTCCTATTGTATAGTGCCTAGTAGTTGCTGCTTAGACTAGCTCAGAGAAAGCTTGGTTCAGCATATTCAGGTTCAAATGTAAAATTGTGGTGAAGCCATAAGAGGCACACAGAGCACTTGGCATCATCACAATGGTGTTTGAGAAAACCATTTATGCAGTTATCAAGCCCCAAATGCACTACTGAAAACCAATTTCTTTTTTTTATAATTTTTTTTATTTTTTTGATGTAAAGTTCAATGATTCATTAGTTGCGTATAACATCCAGTGCACCATGCAATATGTGCCCTCCTTACTACCCATCACCACTCTATCCCATTCCCCCACCCCCCTCCCCTCTGAAGCCCTCAGTTTGTTTCTCAAATAGTCTCTCATGCTTCATTCCCCCTTCTGATTACCCCTCCTTTCTTCCCCTACCGATCTTCCTAGTTCTTATGTTCCATAGATGAGAGAAATCATATGATAATTGTCTTTCTCTGCTTGACTTATTTCACTTAGCATTATCTCCTCCAGTGCCGTCCATGTTGTAGCAAATGTTGAGAAATCGTTCTTTTTGATAGCTGAGTAATATTCCATGGTATATATGGACCACAACTTCTTAATCCAGTCATCTGTTGAAGGGCATCTCGGCTCCTTCCACGATTTAGCTATTGTGGACAATGCTGCTATGAACATTGGGGTGCATATGGCCCTTCTCTTCACTACGTCTGTATCTTTGGGGTAAATACCCAGTAGTGTAATGGCTAGATCATAGGGTAGCTCAATTTTTAAGGGACCTCCACACTGTTTTCCAGAGTGGCTGTACCAAGTTGCATTCCCACCAATAATGTAGGAGGGATCCCCTTTCTCCACATCTTCTCCAACAATGAGCCAGGCTGAATAAAAATTCATAGTACAAATAGGAAAACAGGTAACTCAACTGTAAATGATTATCAGGAAGTTGTTTTTAAAATGACTCTCTAACAGGGGTGAGATGGGGATGTGGGAGAGTGGGGGGAGGGGTGTAAAACCTGTTACATGAGTTTTCCCAGTCTAGCAGTCAGATTCCAAATATTGAACTATTCATGAACTTATCTTGCTTTCAAGTCGCAGACCCATCAGATGAAAACACTGGCTGTTTCTGGTACAACATGACTATTTCTTTTAGTCTTTTCTCCTTTTTTTGTTTAATTCATTGACAAAGTATAAATTTGAGGGGTGTATTTAAGAAAGAGAATGTAAAATAGTTTCCAGTTATTTTTTTTTGTTTGTATTGATTTTTGGAAGGAGAAGCAGAGCCTAAAGTATTAGGACAGTGGAAATGTTTTTTTATGCCAAATCCCATGTAATAGCTGTGACCCACATATAATGGACAAATGTTGTCTAACATTGGAAATGTGATAGAATCCAGGTACCCATGAGAAAGTTCTCTAGGCATTTACATTACTGGTGTAATAGTGTGCTTTTCCTTTGCCACCATCACCAGCACTACCACTATGAAATATCTAAGAATTTCATTTACTTAAGACTGACCAAGATTTTTTGCCTTTGTTTCTTCAGTATAGCACAATAATTAAAACACTGCTACTGCTGCTGTTACTAGTATGACTAGCTAACATTTAGTGAGCACTTACTACATGCCAAGCACTATGCTCTAAGGTTCATATGCATTTCCTCTTTGATTTTCATGATGACTTTATAGAGTAAATATTTTATTATTTTTATTTTATAGATGAAGAAACAGAGGAGGCTAGTAGGAAATTAGTAGTAAATGGCAGAGCTTAGATTGAAATCCTGACTTCAGGCTGCCAAGTCTGTGTATCTAAATGCCATGTGGACTACCTCTCCACAATCTTCCACTTAGAATGCAAAGTCTATTTTTTAAAAGATTTTATTTATTTGAGGGGGGGAGAGAGAGAATGAGCAGGGGGAGGGGTAGAAGCAGACTCCCCACTGAGCTGGGAGCCTGATGTTGGATTTGATCCCACAACCCTGAGATCATGACCTGAGCCAAAGGCAGATGCTTAACTGACTGAGCCACCCAGGCACCCCAAATGCAAAGTCTTTTTATAACACTATGTTCCAACCCCAGTCTTCAGACATTTTTTTTTACTATATTCCCTATGCTCTACACCGTTTATTCCTGTGACTAATTTATTCCATAACTGGAATCCTGTATCTTCTCTTTTTCATCTATTTTGCCCATCCCCCCACTGGTCTCCCCTCTGGCAAGCATCAGTTTGTTCTCCATATTTATGAGTATGTCTGCTGTTTGTTTATTCATTTATTTTTTTGTTTTTTAGATTCCACATATAAGTGAAGTCACATGGTGTTTGTCTATCTCTGCCTGACTTATTCCACTTAGCATAATACCTTGTAGGTCCATCCATGTTGCCACAAACGGCAGAATCTCAACGTTTTTATGGCTGAATAATATTCCATTTTATATATGTATATACACCACATCTTCTTTATCCATTCATCTACCAATGGACACTTGAGTTGCTTCCATATCTTGGCTCTTGTAAACAATGCTGCAATAAACATAGGGCTGCATATATCTTTTTATGGGATCGAGCCCCACATCAGGCTCCTCAGCTATGAGCCTGCTTCTTCTTCTCCCACTCCCCCTGCTTGTGTTCCCTCTCTCGCTGGCTGTCTCTGTCAAATAAATAAAATCTTTAAAAAAAAACAAAAAACAAAAAACTAGTCTTCAGATTTTATGTCCAAGGGTCAGTTAGAGAATTCAATCTTATTAATTAAGCAGCCCCAAGCAGTGTAACTCATGTATCTGATGAGTCTTTCCCAAGGCAGCTGGATCACTCCCTTAGCCCAGATGCTAGAACCAACTTGAGTCTGTCTTTGCTCTCCAATTTCTTTTCTTTGACTCTACCCCCGAAAAAGTGCTCAGTTCTCTGAGGAATGAAACCACCCATGTGTTAATGGGAGGCAATGAGAAAAAATGGTTCTATATGTAAAGTTGCACCTTAGGGGCGCCTGGGTGGCTCAGGCGTTAAGCATCTGCCTTCGGCTCAGGGCATGATCCCAGGGTCCTGGGATCGAGCCCCACATTGGGCTCCATGCTCCACTGGGAGCCTGCTTTTTCCTCTTCCACTCCCCCTGCTTGTGTTCCCTCTCTCGCTGGCTTTCTCTCTCTTTCTGTCAAATAGATAAATAAAATCTTTAAAAAAAAAGTTGCACCTTAGTCATTTCCTAATTCATCTCTATATCGAAGTACAACTGTAAACTACTTGGCATACCTATATTTGCACTTTTGTATGTGTTCTTTATACTTTTTCATCCTATTCACATTAGATATTGTTGAGTGACCATTTGTCATGAATGCTTTAGAATTCACCTCCTTGAAGGTAGAGGTCCCAGATAAGACAGTTTCTTCAAATTCTTTTCAGCTCTACTATTGTGTGATCTTCCAGGGCAATGATTTAAAAAGTACTGATTGAAAAGTTTGTCCTGCCTTTCCTCCAATCCCTTGTCCCACTTGTAACAGTGCCACAACCTTACAACACCCCACTGCAGCAAGATGGGAAAAGTCAGATGGCCTGTCTGACAGAGCATACTTGATCTTCTTTTTTTCACCTCACACAAGCCCAGGTCCCACCAGGAACAGAATCCTCTCAATAAATAAACAGCTATGATAACAAAAAGCTAGTAGCAAGAAAAAAAGTTTCCCTGAACATTATTTTTCCGAGGGATGAATGTTATTTTGCCTAGGAATTCCTAATAAAGTATCACACTCTCATTCCTTCCTTTAAAAGTTTGAACAACAAAAACAAAAGTTTGTGCACCTACTATGTGTACATTGTTCAAGGTACTGAAGATATAAAGTCATGTAAGACAGGTCTTAGTAGGGAAGAACTTTAGTAGAGAAAGCAGATTAAAAAACATTCACAGACTATTGGAATATTACAGTTAAGTATAGTAACAGGAGTATGCCTAGAACTATATGGGAACACAAAGGAGCATCTATTTTAGATTTGGCAGAGAGTAGACAGGGAAAATTTTTGGATTAGGTGACATCTGAGCTTTGGGGGTAAAAACTAAAAGTTAAGCTAAACTGGGTGATGGTGGCATTTGAGGCAGTAGGAAATGAGAAGAGAGATCGAAGAAATATTTAAAAAGTAGATTCCGTATAGGACTTAGTATTAGAATTCGGGAAAGGAGTAGAAAGGAAGAATCTGGAACAACTCCAACATTTCTGGCTTAGATAAGTAAATGGACAGTAGTGCTACTCATTGAGATAGTAAACAGGAAAAGGAGAAGGAGGTTTGGGGTAGAAAAGAGACAAATACGTTTAGGATAAATTGATTTTAAACTGTGTATGGGACAGTCAAGAGATTTCCAACAGAAATTGTACTGGAGCTCAGTGGGTAGGAGTAAAGGAAAGCATAAAAGAAGTCATGCTGGGAGAATGTATAGAGTAAGGATAGAAGAGCCAAGTATGTCAAGGGATATATCAACATTTAAAAGATGAGCAGAAGAGGATATAAAAGAACCTCAGAAGTAACAGAGAGGTAGGAAAACAAAGAGAAGGGCCATTGTCACAAAAACCAAAAGAGGAGAGAGTTGAAAGAATAAAGGACTACAACAAACAGAATGGGGGGGGCGATATTTGCACATCACTTCTCTGATAAGAATATTCAGAAAACATTAGAAACTCCTACAACTCAACATTAAAAAGACACATAATGCAATTTAAAATAGGCAAGGAATTTGAATAAACATTTTTCCAAAGAATATATATAAATTACCAATAAGCACATGGCAAGATGCTTAGTATCCTTAGTCTCTAGGGAAATGCAAATTAAAATAATCAGATACCACCTCACACCCATTAAATGGATATAATTTTAAAAAGACAAATAATGACAAGTGTTGGCAAGGATTTGGAGAAATTGGAAAAATCACATAGTACTAGTACAGCACCTGTGGAAAACACTTTGGCAGTTCCTCAATAAGTTAAACATAGAATTACCATATGACCCAGCAATTCCACTCCTGGGCATATATTCAAAAGAAGTGAAAACAGGTGTTCAAACAAAAACTTGTACGATATTGTTCACAGCAGCATTATTCATAATATCAAAAGGTGGAAACAATCCAAACGTCCATCAGTAGGTAAATGGATAAATACAAGTGGTATGGTCATACCACAGAATATTATTCAGCCATAAAAAGGAAAGAAATACTGATACATACTACAATTAAGAATGAACCTTGAAAATGTTAAGTGAAAGAGACCAGACACATACTATTACATTTATATGAAATATCCAGAATGGGCAAATCTAGAGAGACAGAAAGTAGATTAGTGGTTGATAGGGGCCAGGAGAAAAGGAGAAATTGAGGTGTGACTGCTAATGGATACATATTTGGGGGGTAATAAAAATATTCTGGAATTAGATAGTGGTCATGGTTGCACAGCTCTGTGAATATATTAAACCACCATTTTAAAAGGGTGAATTTTATGGTATGTGAATTAGATCTCAACAAATTTTATTTTTATATATTTTTAAAGATTTTTAAAATTTAATTGAGAGAGAGAGAGAGGGAGAGAACACAAGCCGGGGGAGTGGGGTTGGGAGAAGCAAGCTGAGCAGGGAGCCTGATGTGGGGCTTGATTCCAGGACTCTGGGATCATGACCTGATCTGAAAGCAGATGCTTCACTGACTGAGACACCCAGGCACCCCTCAACGAATTTTAAAACATAAATTAAGCTTTACATTCAATATATTCACTGAGGAATATTAATAATTGAAATAACTCTATTCTGTCACCAGTAAATTCATAACATTAAGTGGCTTTCTCTACTTGTTATCCATTTTTTAAAAAAGCAACTGAAAAGCAAATAAAGGATCAGGCAATATCAAATATGACAGAAAGGTAAAATATGATTATAACAAAAGAGTTCCATTAAATTTTGCAATATGAAGTTCACTAAAGGATTCAGTGGTGAGGGGAGCATAGAAACCTAACCATAGGAAGAATCAATGAGTTGTTAAACTGTGGACAGCAAGTTTATTCTATTCCTTTCAGAAGTTTGACTATTAAGATAAACGGGAAATAGGGTAGTTTTAGGAACATATTGGATCAAAGAAAGTTAAGGGGTTACTTAAAAAAATAAACACAACAGCAATGGGTGTTCACTGAGGAAACTAAATATATACAGGCATATTTCTTAAGAGATTACTTAAAAAGTAAATGCAAGAGCAATGGGTCAAAGAAAGCTCCCCCACCAAGATGAGATATAAACATGGTTACATGCTGTGAAGAAAACATTTGAGAGAGGTCAAAGATACAAGACAGAAAGAAAATCACTAACAAAGAAAGGACCATGAAGAAGTATGAGGGGAGATTATCCAAAGCCCAGGTGAAAGGACTAGTCTTGGACCAAAGAAACACGTTTCCTCTATGGAGACAGGAGCACAGAAATGGGTGCAAATGGAGTTCAATCTGTAGGTATTCCAGTAAAGGAGGAGAATGGAACAACTACAGTTTTGCAAGTTCTGTTAAGGTGGGGAAAACTGAAAATAAGGAGTCAAGAGGCTTGAGAATAATTGCAAGAGGGTAACTGGAGTTATGGGTAAAAGGATCTAGACCGGTAGGATAAAAATCCAAGCCAATTTCAAAAGAGAATGTAAGCTGGTTGACCTTACATCACATGGCCACCACTGTAGTTTTGTTGGGGTAGTAAAAAGAAAGACCTGATCTCTTCGGCTTCTCTTGTCGGATAAAGGCACCAAGATTAATCATGCCATCCAAACTATCCAATAATGGGGAGGGACTACTCCAAAAGGAAAATGCAGTGCTATTAAGAAAAGGATGGAAGCTGAGTGACCAAAAAATGACAAATGAACCATAATTTTTATTTTTAAGTTTTTATTTTAATTTTAGTTAGTTAACATACAGTGTTATATTTGAATCATAATTTTATATTATATGGTAGCATACAATCACAAGAACTGTTGTAAGATAATATATAGACCAAATAAGCAAGGTCCATGGACTCTAATAAGCCTTTACCCTCTACTGTCTCCAAGTCTTCACTCACGCCATTCCCTCTGCTCAGAATGCTCATTCACAATTTCAGCCTGTCTCTAATGTCAAGGACTTTTAAAATCTTTCTATCTCTTACAATGCCAAGTAGAATGGCTGACATGTCATAAATACTGATTTGAGTTCAGATGAAATAGAAAAAAAAAACACTAAGGGCTAAGCAATCAGAAAGGGCTTCATAGAAAAGTGTGAAATTTAAGTTTGTTTTTAAAAGATGATAAGTATTCTACTGCCAAAAAGATAAATTTAATAGGAGGGATGACACATGTGACAATGAAGGTAGGAATATTCAGTAAGAAAACCAATTTATATATAACTGGGGGTTCCTATTATGAACAGTAGATAATGCTGCCAAACGAACATTGACATGGGCCTTGAATGGCCAGCTAAAACATTTGGACTATATTTATTAGGCCAATGACTTTCAAGGGGGGGGGGGACAAGGTAAGAAAATCTGGGGGGGAAGCAATGGGGCTTTTATTTAGCTATGGTGATAAAACTGCTACCATTATGAGACCTTATTGGTCATCGACTTCAATTGCCAACACTTTACAGATGAGGAAATTGAGAACCAGAAAGGTGAAGTGACCTACCTAAGTTGACCCAACTTAACTAGGGGAGAATAGACTCGTACCTGGGACCAGTACCCCATCTCCTAATTTTCAATTTAGTTTTTCTTCTACCATACTATGACATGGCCTCGCTGAAAGAAAGAATTTGCAAATATACAAAGGAAGTACACACAAAGGCATTTAACTTAAAGAATTGCAATACCACTAATTCCTGTGAATTTATAACAGGACAACTATATGGAATATATAAAGGAACAATCAGAATAAAAATTTTACACAATTGAGACAGAGACACATTAATTGATAAGTCCTCTAAGAAATAACTACAGCTTTAAATTTTTCCTGTATATTTGTATTTGACCCTCAGAAAAACACTGTGAAGGAGACAGAGAAAGTATTACCTTTCCCATTTTGCAAAGGACATTGAAATACGCTAATTGGCTATGTGAAGAGCCAGAACTCATTCCAGTACTCTTTCCACAACTTCTAGGACAATGCAAATCTCCAAAGTAGAACAAAACAAGCATGAGATACTTTGGTTTAGCAGGTGGAAGCAAGGCTTTGTGACTGAGTAAAGAAAGGGCCTGAGGAGAAAATAGGTTAATTGAAAGGGTGAGAGGGCAGTTTATGAGACAGCAGTACTACTTGGTGGTGTTTTTAACTATGAATCACATCTCTCCTAGAAATTCTTGGTACATAGTAGGTACAGAGCAATTATTTGTTTAATTTAATAATTTAATGACACAAATTTCAATCTATGTACCTCTTGTTTATGGCTGGTAAATATAATCTTATAACGTCATTATCCTCAGGTCACAAACCATATGCTTTGAGTCCTACTAGAAATGAAGAAAATACTGAAATTGCTCTTACTGGGATGATGTCAAAAGGCAAAATTAAATTACCTACACAGCTGCGATAAATAATACATCCCCCAGTGGACAGAATTCCAGTGTTTAATACTTAAATGCATACACAATCAGTCTATTCTCACTTATTCTCTCTCTCTCTCATACATACACATACCTAACCACAACCCTGATTGTTGCTTAGGCCTTTATTATTCCAGTGTTCCAACACTGGCATGTTTTGTGTTATACTAGATATAGAGGCCTTTCCTTAAGTGTTTACCCATAGTTATACATTAAATGAGATACTGTTAAAAATACAAAAAAGATAAAATCTTTAAAAAAAAGCGGGGGAGGGGGTGGTGGGTGTCTGGGTGGCTCAGGTGGTTGAGCGGCTGCCTTCAGCTTAGGCCATATCCCACGGTCCTGGGATTAAGCCCTGCATCAGGCTCCCTGCTCAGGGGTGAGTCTGCTTCTCCCTCTCCCTCTGCTGCTCCTCTTCATTCTGCTGTCTCAATCCCGTGCTCTCTCTCAAATAAATAAAATCTCGAGAAAAATACAAAAAAAGAAGTTTAGAAACACTGATGCATGATGGGGAAGACCTTCAACTTTAAAGGAAACTTGGGTATGGAGCCACCTGGCAAATCAGTTAGAATGCAAAGGTCAAGAAATTGAGGTAACTTTACTAGTTTTGGGGGGAAATTAATTACAAAAGAATTGTAAAGGCAAGGACTTGCTAGGTTGAGGGAATCAAGAAATACACAGCAGGTCAAAGTGGAATATGAATGCTATGTGAGAGGCTTTTAAAGATTTAAAGGAGGGAAAAAAATTGAGGGTGGAGGCTCTAGAGTCCAATATGTTTTTGGTGAGGGTGTTTGACCTTAAGCAGGGCTCTAAAAGGAAAGAAGCCTCCAAAACTTAGGATATACTGTATGGTGACTAACATAATAAAAAGTTATTATAAAAAATTTTTTTAAAAAAGGAAAGAAGCCTTAGCTACAGACACCATTAAAAATCACCATATCCTGGGGCGCCTGGGTGGCACAGCAGTTGAGCGTCTGCCTTTGGCTCAGGGTGTGTTCCGGGCGTTATGGGATCCAGCCCCACATCAGGCTTTTCCGCTATGAGCCTGCTTCTTCCTCTCCCACTCCCCCTGCTTGTGTTCCCTCTCTCGCTGTATCTGTCTTTGTCAAATAAATAAAATCTTAAACAAACAAACAAACAAACTTTCCCTCTAGTTGAGGAAGGGTGCTAATTAGCTAAGTGAAAATCACCCACAACACAACACAGTGCCAAATGAGGCGCATAGCAAAGTGTTGAGACGGATGGATAAGGAAGAATTTACTGAAGTGTAAGGTTTAAGTTGAGCTGTGAAGGACCTTAAGGAATTCAAGAGGTAGGTTGGAAGGAAAGACATTCTACTTTGAGGAATAGGTAAACAACGTTCAAAATGTGAGAGGTCTGTGAATGGACCAATTTGGATGGAAAAGGATTCAGATGGAGAGTAGCAAGAAGAGTGGCAGGGCATCTCAAACCTGATTACAGAGGAACTTGAAATGCCAGTTTAAAAAGTTTGAACAGTGGCAGTGAGAGACATAAAAGATTGAGGAGGGGGTGACATGACAAAGTGACACTTGAAGAAAAAAATTATCTCATTGAGGTATGCATATGGAGTAGAGAACAAAGCAACTCTCAGCCAGATAACCACTGCAGGAGTGAAGTAACAAGGATCTAAGGTAGAATCACAGAATTTCTTGGTTGGGAGGAACCATGAAGATCATGTAAGCCAAACACAACCAGAGTGATAGCAGTGGGACTGAAAAGAAAGGGAGTGATACAAGAGACATCATGAATAGTATAGATCAACTCCACAAAGTATGAATCAACTTAGCAATTGATTGCTAAATTAAAAGAAAAAAAACCTCCAAGGTTTTATGCCTGAGTGAATGAGAGAATGAAACCAGGGTTTAATTTTGTAAAATTCAGTGTGTGTGGTGGGAGATGGGGAGAATGGAGATGAGTTCAGTTTGATTTATTGAATTTGAGATGTCAGCTGGAAATTCAAGCAGAAACAAACTGCACCAAAAGGACTTATCTAACGTCATTAAAAACAAAGGAGGTTTCCCTTCCTTGGTTGAGTCTTTGTTAGCTAAATCAGCTTTGAGAACTAGAATCCCCACTAAGAATGTGTCTTGTACATAAAATGGACTCAGTGAAGTGGTGGTTGAGTCAAGAGAACCCCTGAACTCTGCTCCTCTTCCTTCTCCCTGAGTCTGATTGTGACAAGTGTTAAGAATCTTCCTTCCGTAATAAGCCCTCAAAAGTTCCCTCAGCCCAAGCAAAGGGTGCTTTAGAAGCATGCAGTGCTGCTAGGCACAGAGCCTTGTGAATTGATCCAAAACCCTACTAATGTTCAATATTTTGTTGCCCTTGTAGGCCATTGGTGTTGCAGGATAAAACAAGAATAATGATCCACAAAACACTAAATAAAATTCAGAAGTAATCTCCTTTTGAAAATCAATTTCATTGTGGCTGTTTAGTTTCGATCCCTGCTGTAGGTCATCGCTCCAATAAAAATTACTCTTCATCTCTGAAGTGCAGGCCCATTAACCGGTGGATATGCATAGAGAAGATTACTCAGCAATCTATTATTTTAAAATTGTTTCAGCAGCTAGCAGCAGGGAAATCTCCATGTAGCCACAGGAGACAGGGAACCACCTTCATTCCTTGGCTATTCCAAGCACACATGACTATCATCTAGCTTAGGAACTAGCAACTGAAACCCCTCTCTCCCCAAATACAGAGTTTATAAGTTGATTTCCCAAATGGTATTCCATAGAGATGTTCATTAAGCATCCACTACCACCCATGCTTATGGTCCAGTGGTCTTCAAAATTGGTCCCAGTATCACAGATGATAAAGACCAAATAAGCCATAACAGGGGAGATGATAAACAATTGTTATCTTGTTTATACTCTTTGCTTTATTCCTTCCTTTAGAGCATTAGTCCTCGAAGGAATGAAGAAGGCTTTTCTTTTCCCGAACAATATATGCTCATGTTCCCATTCTAAAGGTTCTGATGATGTATGTCTGAGTGTGGCCAGGGACATGTGCATTTGAAAAAGTTCCCTAATGCATCCTGTGCATCTAGGAAATTTCTATCAGAAAGAATGAGATGGAGAGATCATGCTGGGCCAAGATCCTTGCTTCCTGTATGCCCATTCTAGTGCAAGAAGCTACTGGACACGAAAGGCACTCTAGGTTCTAACCATACCAAGCCATTCACAATTCCATAAATCACCGATTCTTACCCAAGAGTGCACACCAGAATCACCCACAGAGCTTTTAAAAAATTATACATGACTAAACTTCCACCCCTAGAGCTTCTAATTGAGTTGAATCTATGTTGGGATCCTGGGCACACTGATTAATGAGAGATAACTCTGATGGTCATTGAGATGAACAGTCTTGAAGATTCTCTTCCTCTAAAGATATCACTCAGAAATAACCACCTCCTACACGTTTATTGACCATATTCCATGTGCCACTTTTTAAAATAACAGCTTTATTTAGATTAAATTTGTATAGCATAGAATTCACCCATTTTAGGTGTACAATTCAATGATTTATGGTAACTTTACCAAATTCTATAACCACACTATCTCTTGCATTATTTATTTTTTTCTAGTTCCACTGCCACCACCCTGTGATAAATCAGTTTTAAAATATTTTAATCCCTCCAACAGGTTCCCTCAATAAACTCTCTCATGCCCATATTCACTTAATCCCCATTCCATCCAACTGGCACAAGTATTCACTGATCTAATTTTTGTCTCTACGTATTTGTTTGTCCCCAAACCCAGGGGATTATTTCCATTTGAGACACAGAAACCAAACTGGGTATCAGGTCTTCCTATTCTAGATACTGCATATAAATGGAATCATACATTATGTGTTTTGTGACTGGTTTCTTCCACTTGGTATAATATTTTTGAAGTTCATTCATATTGTAGCATGTATCTGTACTTCATTCCTTTTTATAACTGAATAATGTTCGATTGTAGAAAATATTACACCACATTATATTTATCCATTAGACATTTGGGTTGACTACAATTTTGGGCTATCATGAATAATGCTGCTATAAACATTTCTTTAGAGGTTTCTGTGTGAAGATATATGCTCTCATTTATATTGGGTATATACCTAGGATAAGAATCGCTGGATCATGTGGTCATTCTATGTTAATTTACTGAGGAAGTGCCAAACTGTTATCTAAAACAATTGCACCATTTTACATTCCAAACAAGAAATTAATGAGGGTTTTCGTTTCTCTACATCTCCATGTGTTATTGTCATTTTCACTATAGCCACTGTAGTGAGTGTGAAATGGTATCACTATTGTGGTTCTAAAACAATGTTTATTATTTTTACTGAGGTATAATTGACATAAAACATTAGTTTCAGCTATACATGATTTGATATTTGTATATATTGTGAAATGATCACCACACTAAGTCTAGTTAATACTGTCACCATAGTTATAATTTTTTGTGTGATGAAAACTTTTAAGATCTATTCTTTTAGCAACATTCAAATATGAAATACAGTATTATTAACTATAGTCACCATGCTGTACATTACATCCCCATGACTCATTTATTTTATAACTGAAAGATTGTACCTTTTGGCTTCCTTCACCCATTACGCCCACCCTCCACCCTCCACCTCTGGCAACCACCAATCTGTTCTTACATCTATGAGCTTGGGTTTTGTTGTTGTTGTTGGATTCCACATATAAGTGAGATCATGTGGTAATTTTCTCCATTGTGGTTTTAATTTGCATTTCCCTGATGGATAAGAATGTCGAATATCTTTTCATGTATTTATCTAGCAATTTTAATATCTTCTGAACTGAAATATTTGTTTATATCTTTTGACCATTTTGTGTTTGGGTTACCTTATTATTGTGTTCCAAGAGTCCTTTGTAAAATTCTGGATAAAATTCTCTATTGAATGTGTGTTTTGCAAGTATTTTCTCCTTGTCTGCTACATTCATTTCATTTTTAGTTTTTTTAAAACAAACGTTTTTATATTTTAATGAGATCCAGTTTATCAATTTTACTATTTTTTGCACTGTGTTTTGGTGTTTTATTTAACAAACCCTTGTCCAGCCCAGAGTCTTGAAGACTTTCTCCTATACCATTTTCTAAAAGTTTTATTATTTTGCACTTACATTTTAAACTATTGTACATTTTGAGAGGCGCCTGGGTGGCTCAGTTGGGTAAGTGTCTGCCTTTGGCTCAGGTCATGATCCCAGGGTCCTGGACGCAGCCCAGCGTCTGACTCCCTGCTCAGCAGGGAGTCTGCTTCTCCCACTCCCTCTGTTCCTCCCCCTGACTCTTGCTCTCTCTCTTTCTCTCTCTTAAATGAAATAAAATCTTAAAAAAACAAAAATAAATAAAACTATTGTACACTTTTTAAAGAGCATTTTTTAAAGATTTTACTTATTGATTTGACAGAGAGAGCGAGCACAAGCAGGGGGAGCAGCAGGCAGAGGGAGAGGAAGTAGGCTCCTTGCTGAGCAGGGAGCCAGATGTGGAGCTCCATCGAGGACCCTGGGATCATGATCCAAGGACCCTGATGCAGGGCTCGATCCCAGGACTCTGGGATCACGACTCAACCTGAAGGCAGACTCTTAACTGACTGAGCCACCCAGGTACCCTATTATTGTACATTTTGAGTTAATTTGGGGGGTATAGTGTACAGGAAGGGTCTGAGTTGATCTTTCTGCACTTGGATATCCAAATGTCCCAGCACCATTCGTTGAGCAGAGTATTTTTCCTCCCAATAAATTGTCTTAGTGTATTTGTAAAAAAATCAATCACCCATAAATGTGAGGGTTGTTTCTGAACAATCAGTTCTGTTCCATTGATTTATATGCATATCCTTGTGCCAGTACCACACTGTCTTGACAACTGTAGTTTATGGAAACTGAGTTTTCAGTTCCCTAAATATAGCATGTTCCCTCTCACCTCCAGGTCTTTGCACAGGCTACTCCTTCTGCCTTAAACAGTCCTGTCCTCGAAAATTCTTACTTATTTTTCAGATCCAAGCTCAGAAGATGCTTTGTCCAGAAACCGCTCATTGATTTCAAAAGCCTGTGTCAGGTATTCCTACTTAGTACTCCAGATCATCCAAAGATTAACCTTAACATTGCATTATCACACTGTATTATATTTGCCTGTTCATGTGACTGTAAGCTCCATGATGGCAAAGATCCTCTCTAACCAATTCAACAGTTATAGCTCCACTGCTTTGTATAGTGCCTGATAGATATGAGATGACCAATAAATGCTTCTTGAAGAAGTGATAAAATCATTCTGCTTCTAATAATGGAAGATAAAGTAATTCAGGCAAAATTTCCTGCTGAAAACAACAACAAAAAACTGGATACAAAATAAATAGTATATATTTGAAGTCATCCAAGATCTAACAAGGCAATGAAGTATTATGGAGCCAAGATACAACAAACAAACAAACAAACCTCAGAGAGACTATTTCTCTCCTCAGGTCATTGGTTGATCACAGGAGTCAGCCGAGAGACAGTAGAGCTTTTAACAGGCTCATGTAGCTAAAATAACAAGAATTAGAATACAGGCCCTAACACTGAGGTGAACTGTAGAAAACCCCTCACAAGTTGGGTTCTAACTGAGAAAGGACAGATACTAAAAGGAAGGGTAAATCAGCCTTCATATGGCCAGCTTCAAATTATATCAATCACAGATTGGACTAAGGTGATACTGGATTACTAGTATCCCTAACCACCTACCAGAAGTGAACATAAATCCTTTCTGCATGAGGATTAAAAAAAAAAAAACAAACCTGATGCTTCAAACCACCTCTAATATAGTTTATCATATAAACTGTCTGCCACGCAAACAAAACTAATCAGGCATACAAGCAAACAAAACAAAGTAATAGAAAATTAAGAGAAACAATAGACAAAAAAAATGCCTTAAAGGATAGAGATAATTGAATTGCCAGATAAAGAATTTCAAGTAATTGTGGCTAATATGTTCAAAAAAAGAGAAAAGACTGATTGTAAAGTTTGGAAAAGAGCTGAACACTATTTTTAAAAAGAACAAAATGGTAGGGGCACCTGGGTGGCTCAGTCAGTTAAGGGTCTGACTCTTGGTTTGGGCTCTAATCATAATCTCAGGGTTGTGGGACTAAGCCCCGCATGGGGCTCCACACTCACCATGGAGTGTGCTTGGGATTCTTTCCCTCTCACTCACCCTCCCACTCTGCCCCACCCCCTGCTTGCACATGCACTCTCTCTTTTTCAAATAAATAAGTAAAATCTTTTTAAAAAAAAGAAAATGAAAATTCTAGAAATCAGAGAAAGTCAGAGAAAAAAATACCATATGATTTCACTCATATGTAGGATTTAAGAAACAAAACAGATGAACATAGGGAAAGGGAAAGAAAAATAAAATAAGACAAAAAAAGAAAGAGAGGCAAAAGAGACTCTTAACTCTAGAAAACAAACTGAGGGTTCCTGGAGGGGTGGTTGGTGGGGAGATAGGGTAATTGGGTGATGGGCATTAAGGAGGGCACTTGAAGTGATGAGCACTAGATTAGTAAATTCTACCTCTGAAACTAATAATACAGTATATGTTCATTAAATTGAATTGAATTGAATTTAAATTTAAAAAAAAGAATACAGTGGTTGAGTTTAATAGATTAGACAAATCTAAAAAGAGAATCAATGAATTGGAAGATAAGTCAGAAGAAAATAAACACAATGTGGCAGAGAGAGAAAAAGGACAAAATATAAGTACATAAAAGACAAAAGGGATACATTGTAACTGAACCTTAGAGTAGAGAGATAATAAAGCAGGAATAACATTTAGAGAGATAATAGTTGGGAATATTTCAAAAGTGACAAAAAACATCAAGTCACAGATTCAAGTACTTGAATATTTGAACCTCAATGAAGATAAATATAAAGAAAATCACACCTAAACATATGGAAAAATGACTAAAAGACAAAAATGTTTTTCGTTTGGAAAATAAGCAGCAGATTCAGAAGACCCTAGGGTCACCTTGTCTGATGAATACCACCAGGTAACTATCAAATCATCCTAAATACCCCAGAAATTGCACTGAAAACTGGCAGAACAAATTCCACAACTAAAGGTAGAGAAAAGGCCACATTGAAGAAGGTAGAAAGTGTGGAGAAGTGGTTTGGCAGACAAACAGTGCCCACTGTGATAGAGAGGGAGCTGTAATCACAGAAAAGGGTGAGAGACAGACTAGCACACAGGAGAGCACATGGGGAAAATCTCTAAAGCAACTGGCTTGGAAAGTAAGAGGGGCCGAATTTTGTGAGTTCTTGCAAACAGCACGGTTTAAAGCTTGGAGATTTAAGTCAGGAGGCTTGGCTGAGATACAGCCTGGAGGGCATCACACTACTCTTGGAGAGAAGGCAGGCAAAGGACCCACAGACATACAGTGTTGGAAAGGTGATCTTAAGAGTGCCTGGGGTACACAGTGGGAAGGTTATTCATTCATCTCAGAGTGTGTTCCAGAGAGGCAGCATTCGTGGAGAGATCCCTCTGGGAACTAAGTAACTGGCACGTGCCATTTCACTACCCCACCTCTCAGCATAAGCACAGGGACACCTGCAAGAACCAGTGTAGTGTCGACACTTGTTACCTAACTTGTAGACACCAAGCCCCTGCTCCTTATGCTCCAGTGGAATCACCCCTACCAGTCACACTTACCTCAGTGTCAGCGTGGCAGGCCCCCTCCCCAAGAAGACTGGACCAAAACCCTTCCCACAAGTCTCTTGATACAGGAGTTTTACAGAGTCTTGGTTCCAGCGGCACTGGCAACAGGTCTCATTTAAAAAATTGACGAGAGCACACCTAGTTAAAATGTACCATATTCAGCCCAGGGACAAAACACTGCTCATAACATGCAAAGAGAGCCTTGAGACAATTGGCCTTAAGGATAAAGTGGCCAGGAAAAAAGAGCAGAGCACACACAGCACACACTGGAGACACTCCAGGAAGCACCAGGCCCTGTGGAAGAGGAGACACTATATGGAAGGGCACCACAGGACCCATTCTTCATAAGGCCATTACCTGCAAAAACAGGAAAAAGAGCTGATGTCCCTAACACATAGAAACAGGAAGAGAGAATTAGACAAAATGAGAAGACAGAGTGATTTATCCCCAATGAAAAAACAGGACAAGGTCATGGCCAGAGATCTAAGAAAACAGATATAAGTATCATGCCCGACAGAGAATTTAATGATCATAAAGATACTCAGTTCACTTGACAGAAGAGTGGAAGACATGACTGAGACCCTTAACACAGAGATAAGACCCTTAACATACCAGAGATAAAGGGCTCAATAAATGAAATTAGAAACACGCTTGACAGAATGAACAGCAGGCTGGAAGAAGCAGAGGAACAAATTAATGACCTAAAAGACAAAGTAATGGAAAGTACTCATGCTGGCCAAAAGAGAAAAAACAATTACGAAAAACATGGATAGACTTAGAGAACTCAGTGACTCCACCAAATGTAGTAACATTCATAATATAGGAGTCCCAAGAGAAGAAGACAGAAAAGGAGATGAAAATTTATTTCGAGAATAGCTGAAAACTTCCCTGATCTGGGGAAGGAAACTCATATCCAGATCCAAGAGGCACAGAGAAAACCCATGCAAATAAACAAAACCAGGCCCACACCAAGACACATTATAATTAAATTGGCAAAACATAGTGATATGGCAAAACATTTTAAAGCAGCAAGATAAATGATGGCAGTAACATACCAGGGAGACCCCATAAGGCTAGCAGGGGACTTTTCAGCAGAAACTTTAAAAGCCAGAAGAAAGTGGCATGACATTTTCAAGTACTGAATGAGAAAAATCTTCAGGCAAGAATACTCTATCCAGCAAGCCTAGCACTCAGAATACAATGAAAGATAAAGAGTTTCCCAGACAAACAAAGACTAAAGGAGTTCAAGACCACTAAACCAGACCTGTAAGAAATACTAAATTTTAAAAATTAAATAATAAGGGGGACTCTTTGAGTCCAAAGGAGAGACCAAAAGTGACAGTATGAAAGTAGAAAACATAAAAGCAGTAAAAAAGATTTCTGTAAAAAAAAAAAAAACAAAAAAACCCCCAAAAACCCAAACAGTTAAGGATCTCACAAAATAAAGGATTTAAATGTGACAACATACACCTAAATATAGGGAGAAGAAGAGTAAAGAATGGGTTCAAACTTAAATGGCCATGAACTTAATATAGCTTGCTATAGGCAGAAAAGGTTATATAAAAACCTAATGGTAACCATATATATAAAAATGCTAATAAATATGCAAATAATAAAAAGAAGGAAATGGATATATCACTAAAGTATATTGACAAACCATGAAAGGACAAGAAAAGACCAAAGAAAACCTTCAGAAACAACAAAACAAATAAAAATGCCAATAAATACATATCTATCAATAATTACTTTAAGTGTAAATAACCTAAATGCTCCAGTCAAAACATATACGGTGACAGAATGAATGAAAAAAGACATGTCTATATGCTGCCAATTTTAGACCTAAAGACACCTGCAGATTGAAAGTGAGGGGATGAAGAAACATCTATCATGCAAAGAAATGTCAAAAGAAACTCAGTGTAGCAATACTTTTTTCCAGCAAAAGAGACTTTAAAACAAAGGCTGAAACAAGACTCAAAGAAGGGCACTATATAGTATAAAAGGGGACAATCAGACAAGAAGATATAACAACTGTAGATATTTATGTACCCAACATAGGAACACCCAAATACATGAAACAGTTAATAATAAAAATAAAGCAACTAAATGATAATGATATAATAATAATAGGTGACTTTAATACCCCTCTGTCGTCAATGGGCAGATTATGGACACAGAAAATGAACAAGGAAACAGCGACATAGAATGATACACTGGACCAGATGGATTTAACAGATATATTCAGAACATTCCATCCTAAAACAAAATATACCTTCTTTTCAAGTGCACATGGAACAGTCTCCAGAATAGATCACATATTAGGTCATAGAACAACCCTCCACAAATTCAAGAAGATGCATATCTTCTGACCACAATGTTATGACATTGGAAATCAAAGACAAGAAAAAATCTGGAAAAACCACAAATAAATGGAGGTTAGATAACATGCTACTAAAACATGAATGGGTCAACCAGGAAATAAAAAAAAAAGTAATAAAGTACATAGAGGGGCACCTGGGTGGCTCAGTCAGTTAAGCAACCAACTCTTAGTTTCGGCTCAGGTCATGATCCCAGGGTTGTGAGATCAAGCCTTATGTTGGGCTCTGTTCCGGGCATGGAGTCTGCTCAAGATTCTCTCTCTCCCTCTCCCTCTGCCCCTGCCCCTGCCCCCCCAACTCATGCTCTCTCTCTCTCCAAAAAAAAAAAAGTACATTGAAAACAAATGAAAATGAAAACAAAATGGTCCAAAAATCTTTGGGATGCAGTGAAAGTGGTTCTAAGAGGTAAGTTTGTAGCAATACAGGCCTAACTCAAGAAGCAAGAAAAGTGTCATACAACCTAATCTTACACCTAAAGGAGCTAGAAAAAGAACAACAAATGAAGCCTAAAGCCAGGAGAAGGAAGAAAATAATAAAGATTAGAGCAGAAATAAATGTAGAAACAGAAAAAAAAAAAACAAAAACAAACAGATCAATGAAACCAGGAGTTGGTTCATTGAAAAAAATTTTAAAAAGTGGTAAACCTCTACACAGATTTATCAGAAAAAAGAGAAAGGAACCAGATAAACATGAAAACAAATGAGAAAAGGAAATAACAACCAATGCCAAAGAAATACAATTATAAGAGAATATTATGAAAAACTCTATGCCAACAAATTGGACAACATAGAGGAAATAAATTCCTAGAAATATATACCATACCAAAGCTAAAGTAGGAAGAAATAGAAAATTTGAACAGACTGATAACCAGCAAAGAAATTGAACCAGTAATCAAAACCATCCAGCAAACAAAACTTCAGGACGTAATGTCAAATAAAACAATAAAATCTTTTAAAAAAAAGAAAAAGAAAACCCAGAAGTAAACCTGCAATTATATGGTCAATTAATCTTTGACAAAGTAGGAAAGAATATCCAATGGGAAAAAGACAGTCTTGTCAACAAATGGTGTTGGGAAAACTGGACAGCAACATGCAAAAGAATGAAACTGGACCACTTTTTTACACCATACACAAAAATAGATTCAAAATGGATTAAAGACCTAAATGTGAGACCTGAAACCATAAAAATGCTAGAAGAGAACAGAGGCAGTAACTTCTTGGACATTGGCCGTAGGAACTCCTTTGTAGATAAGCCTTCTGAGGCAAGGGAAACAAAAGCAAAAATAACCTATAGGGACTACATCAAAATAAAAAACTTCTGCATGGTGAAGAAAATCAGCAAAACTAAAAGGCAACCTATGGAATGGAAGAAGATATTTGCAAATAACATATCTGGTGAAGAGATAGTATCAAAAATATATAAAGAACTTATACAATTCAACACCAAAAAAAAAAAACCGAACCCTAAAGATCCAATTTAAAAATGGGCAGAAAACATGAACAAACATGTCTTCAAAGACGACATACAGATGGCCAACAGAGTAAGAAAAACTGTTCATCATTACTTACAATCAGGGTAATGTACATCAAAACTACAAAGAGGTATCACCTCACAGCTATCAGAATGGCTAAAATCAACAACACAAGAAACAAGAGGTGTTGGTGAGGATGTGGAGAAATAGGAACACTTGTGAACTGTTGGTGGGAATGCATACTGGTATAGCCACTCTGGAAAACACTACATAGTTTCCTCAACAACTTAAAAGTAGAACTACCCTACAATCCAGCAATTGGACTATTTGGTATTTATCCAAAGAATAAAAAAACACTAATTTAAAGGGATACATGCATCGCTATGCTTATCACACCATTATCTACAATATCAAATTAGGAAAGCTGCCCAACTGTCCCCTTACTGATGAATGGATAAAGGAGAAGTGATATGTGTGTGTGTGTGTGTATGTATATAATGGAATATGTATGTATATACATGTATATATGTGTGTGTGTGTATATATATAGCATATATATAATATGTGTATATACAATATATAATGGAATATTATTCAGCCATAAAAAAGAATGAAATACTGCCATTTGCAATGACATAAAGTTATAGAATACAATGCTAAGTGACATAAGTCAGTCAAAGACAAATACCATATGATTTCACTCATGTGGAATTTAAGAAGCAAAACAAACAAGCAAAGGAAAAAAAGACAAATCAAGAAACAGAATCTTAAATATAGAGAAGAAACTGATAGTTACCAGGGGATGATGGTGGTGGGGATAGGTTAAATAGGTGGTGGGGATTAAGGAGTGCATTGTAGTGCATTTTAGTGATGAGCACTGGGTATTGTATGGAATTGTGGAATCACCAGATTGTACACTCGAAACTGATATAACATTGTATGTTACCTAATTGGAATTAAAATTTTTAAAAGCCAAAAACAAACCCAAAGATAAAGAGAAACCTCAAAATCAGCAAGTCAAAAAGACACGTTACCCTCAGAAAAGCAAACATAAAAATTTCCCAACAGAAACAATGGAGAGCTATAATCATTGATACAGTATCTTTAACATTCTGAAAGAAAAATAACTAAGATATAATTCCATATCCAGTAAAAAATGTCCCTCAAAAATAAAGGTGAGGGGTGCTTGGATGGCTCAGTTGGTTGGGCATCTGAATCTACATTACGGCTCAAGTCATGATCTCAGGATCATGAGATCAAGCCCCATGTCAGATTCTGTGCTCATTGGGGAGGATGCTTCTCTCTCTCTCTCCCTCTCTCTCTCTCTCTCTCTCTCCCTTCCCCTGCCCCTTCCTCTGCTAATGCACTCTCTCTCTAAAATTGAATATATATTTAAAAAAATTAGGGTGAAATGACAAAAATGAAAATATGAAAGACATATTTTCAGACAAACAAAAACTGAAAAAAGTTATCAGCAGCATATAGACACTAAAGGGAATGTTAAAGGGTGTTATTAGAGTAAAAGGAAATTATTCCAAACTGAAACTTGGGAAGGAAAGAAAAAATGATGAATAAAGGGTAAAAATAGAATGCAAATAGTATGATGGTATATTTAGAGCCAAATATATAATTACTTACATTAATTAAAAATTGATTAAATGTGTCAGTTCCACAGACTAAATTAAAAAAGAAAACTATGTCTGTTTGTGAAAAATATATTTAAAACATATGGAAAGCTTAAAATTTTCAAAGATGGAAGACATATCATGCAAAAGGTATCCACATAAAGTAGCACGATTAATATCAAACAATGTAGATGTTAAGGTAAAAAGCATTACTATAAAGAAGGACATTTCATAATAAAATGTTCCTTCCATTCAAAGGGAAGATATAACAGTTATAAATTTGTATTCACCAAACAACATAATGTCAAAATATGTGATTCAAAACCTATCAGAACTAAAAGAAGACATGGATAAACCAGACAAAGACCCCAACAAAAGGAGAATTACAGACCAACATCCCTGATGAACATGGATACCAAAATACTCACCAAGACACTAGCCAATACAATCCAACAGTATATTTTTTAATGTTTTTTTTTATTATGTTAGTCACCATACAGTACATCCCTGGTTTCTGATGTAAAGTTTGATGATTCATTAGTTGCGTATAACATCCAGTGCACCATGCAATACATGCCCTCCTTATTACCCATCACCCGCCTATCCCATTCCCCCATCCCCCTCCCCTCTGAAGCCCTCAGTTTGTTTCTCAGAGTCCATAGTCTCTCATACTTCATTCCCCCTTCTGATTACCCCCCATTCTTTATCCCTTTCTTCCCCGACCGATCTTCCTAGTTCTTATGTTCCATAGATGAGAGAAATCATATGATAATTGTCTTTCTCTGCTTGACTTATTTCACTTAGCATTATCTCCTCCAGTGCCGTCCATGTTGCAGCAAATGTTGAGAAATCATTCTTTCTGATGGCTGAGTAATATTCCATTGTATATATGGACCACATCTTCTTAATCCACTCATCTGTTGAAGGGCATCTCGGTTCCTTCCATGATTTAGCTATTGTGGACAATGCTGCTATGAACATTGGGGTGCATATGGCCCTTCTCTTCACTACGTCTGTATCTTTGGGGTAAATACCCAGTAGTGCAATGGCTGGATCATAGGGTAGCTCAATTTTTAACTTTTTAAGGGACCTCCACACTGTTTTCCAGAGTGGCCGTACCAACTTGTATTCCCACCAACAATGTAGGAGGGATCCCCTTTCTCCACATCCTCTCCGGCAATTGTTGTTTCTTGCCTTGTCAATTTTTGCCATTCTAACTAATCCAACAGTATATTAAAAGTATTATTCACCACTACCAAGTGGGATTTATTCCTGGGATGCAAGGATGATTTAACATTCGCAAATCAATCAACATGATAGATCACATTAATAAAAGAAAAAACAAGAACCATATGATCCTGTCAATTGATGCACAAAAGCATTTGACAAAATACAGCATCCTTTCTTGATTAAAACTCTTCAAAGTATAGGGATTGAGGTAACATACCTCAATATCATAAAAACCATCTAAGAAAAGCCCATAGAGAATATCATTCTCAATGGGGAAAAACCGAGAGCTATTCCCTTAAGGTCAGGAACATGACAGAGATGCCCACTCTCACCACTTTTGTTCAACATAGTACTAGAAGTCCTAGCCTCAGCAATCAGACAACAAAAAGAAATAAAAGGCATTCAAACTAGCAAAAAAGAAGTCGAACTCTCAGTCTTCACAGATGACATGATACTTTATTTGGAAAACCCAAAAGACTCCACCTCAAAATTGCTAGAATTCATACATTTCAGCAATATGTCAGGATACAAAATCAATGCACAGAAATCACTTGCATTTTTATGCACTAACAATGTGACTGAAGAAAGAAATTAAGGAACTGATCCAATTTACAATTGCACCCAAAACCTGAAGATATCTAGGAATAAGCCTAACCAAAGAGGCAAAGGATCTGTACCCTAAAAACTACAGAACACGTATGAAAGAAATTGAGGAAGACACAAAGAAATGGAAAAACATTCCATGATCATGGATTGGAAGAATAAACATTGTGAAAATGTCTATGCTGCCCACAGCAATATACACATCCAAAGCAATCCCTATTAAAATACCATTGACATTTTTCACAGAGCTGGCACAAACAATCCTAAAATTTGTATGGAACCAGAAAAGACCCCGAATTGCCAGGGGAATGTTGAAAAAGAAAACCAAAGCTGGAAGCATCATGATGCCTGACCTCAAGCTATATTACAAAGTTTTGAACATCAAGACAGCATGGTACTGGCACAAAAACAGATACATAGATCAATGGAACAGAACAGAGCCCAGAAATGGACCCACAACTCTATGGTTAACTAATCTTTGACAAAGCAAGAAACAATATCCAATGGAAAAAAAGACAGTCTCTTCAAAAAATGGTGCTGGGAAAATTGGACAGCTGTATGCAGAGGAATGAAACTGGACCAGTATCTTACGTCACACACAAAGATAAACTCAAAACGCATAAAAGACCTAAATGTGAAACAGGAATCCACCAAAATCCTAGAGGAGAACACGGCAGTAACCTCTTCAACCTTGGCCTCAGCAACTTCTTGCAAGACACATCTCTAAAGGTAAGGGAAACAAAAGCAAAAATGAACTTTTGGGACTTCATCAAGATAAAAAGCTTCTGCAAAGCAAAGGAAACAGTTAACAAAACTAAAAGGCAACCTACGGAATAGGAGAAGATATTTGGAAATGACATTACAGAAAAAGGGCTGGTATCCAAGATCTATATAGAACTTCTTAAACTCAACACCCAAAATACAAATAATCCAGTCCAGAAATGGGCAGAAGACATAAACAGACACTTCTCTAAAGTAGACATACAAATGGCTGACAGACACATGAAAAACTGCTCCACATCACTTGCCATAAGGGAAATACAAATCAAAACCACAATGAGATACCACCTTATGCCAGTTAGAATGGCCAAAATTAACAAGACAGAGAACAACAAAAGTTGGTGAGGATGTGGAGAAAGGGGAACCCTCTTACACTGTTGCTGGGAATGCAAGCTGGTACAGCCACTCTGGAAAACAGTATGGAGATTCCTCAAGAAGTTAAAAATAGAGCTACCCTATGACCCAGCAATTGCACCACTGGGTATTTACCCCAAAGATACAGATGTAGTGAAAAGAAGGGGCACCTGCACCCCAATGTTCATAGCAGCCATGGCCACAATAGCCAAACTGTGGAAGGAGCTGAGATGTCCTTCAACTGATGAATGGATAAAGAAGATGTGATTCATATATACAATGGAATATTACTCAGCCATCCGAAAGGATGAATACCTGCCATTTACATCGATGTGGATGGAACTGGAGGATATTATGCTAAGTGAAATAAGTCAATCAGAGAAAGACAATTATCATATGGTTTCACTCACATGTGGAATATAAGAAATAGTGCAGAGGATCATAGGGGAAGGGAGGGAAAACTGATGGGAAGAAATCAGAGAGGGAGACAAACCATGAGAGACTCTTGACTCTGGGAAACAAACTGAGGGTTGCAGAAGTGGAGGTGGGTGGGGGAATAGGGTAACTGGGTGACGGGCATTAAGGAGGTCACATGTTGTGATGAGCACTGGGTGTTATATGCAACTGATGAATCATTGAACACAGCATCTAAAACTAATGATGTACTATATGTTGGATAATTGAATTTAAATTAAAAAATAAAAATAAAAAATAAAAGAAGACATGGATAAACACATAATTATCATGAGAGATTTTTTGCACAAATATCTCAGCAACTGATAGAATGAGTAAACAAAATCAGAGAGGGCAAAACTTATTTGAAGAACACAGTTTCACCTGTCTGGTAAATAAATAGCACTATACTACAGGTCATATTCTTTCAAGTACACACAGATTATAAAAACTGACTACATGCTGGGCCATAAAGTCACCATTAATAACAAATATTTTAAATCATACAAAGATATTCTCTGACCATAATGGAATTAAGCTGAAAATCAATAACAAAAAGATAACTAGAAAAGTATGTTTGGAAATCAATACATATACTTAAAATGACTAAAGAAGAAACTACAATGGAAAACCAAAAATATTCTTTGTATTGAATGATAAAACTATAGCATATGAGGGGCACCTGGGTGGCTCAGTCGTTATTGGCTCAGGGAGTGATCCCAGGGTCCTGGGATCGAGCCCCGCATCGGGCTCCCTGCTCCGCGGGGAGCCTGCTTCTTCCTCTCACATTCCCCCTGCTTGTGTTCCCTCTTTCACTAGTTGTCTCTCTCTGTCAAATAAATAAATAAAATCTTAATAAAACAAAACAAAACAAAAAACTATAGCATATCAAAACTTATGTGACATGCAAGAACTGCACCTAGAGGGAAATTTGTACTCTAAGTTGCACATATTAAAAAGGAAGAATGATTAGGGTGCTTGGGTGGATCAGTCTGTTAAGGGTCTGCCTTTGGCTCGGGTCATGATCTCAGGGTCCTTGGATCTAGCCCCGCATTGGGCTCTCTGCTCAACAGAGAGTCTGCCTCTCCCTCTGCCCCTTCCCCCTGCTTGTGTACTCACTCTTTCTCTCTTTCACTCAAATAAATACATAAAATCTTTTTTAAAATTTTTAAAAATTTAAAAAAAGAATGATTTAAGCATCTTCTCAACTATATATTTTTTAAATAAGCAAATTAAAGCCAACAAAAGTAGAAATAAGAACATTTAAGATAATAGCAGAAATTAATGAAATAGAAAACAATCCATAGTGTAGATCAACTAATAAAATTGATAAATCTCTGGCAAGACTAGCGAAGAACAAGAGCGCATACTAATAATATTGAAATGAAAAGGGGACAAAACTACAGATCGTACAGATTAGAAACCAATGATTAAAACACACTATAGTACCCAAACTGCTAATACATGTAACAAGTAGTGTGAATCTCAAGGGCATTATACTAAGTGGAAAAAAGACAGTCTCAAAATGCTACAGACTGTCTGATTCCATGTATGTATTTTCAAAATGACAAATTTGTGGAGATGGAGAAAAGATTTATTGCTAGGTTCAGAAATGATGGGGAGAAGATAGGTGAATATAAGGGGTAGCAAAAGGAATATTTTTGTGGTGATGAAATAGTTCTGTATGTTGATGGCAATGGTGGTTACAAAAAATCTGCATGTCATAAAATGATAGAATCATACACATACCTTATTACTGTGTAAATTACCTGGGTAATTTACACATAAGATGTAACCAATGGAGGAAACTGGCTGAAGAATCCACATGACCTCTTTGTACCAACATTGTAAGATCCTCTAAATCTGTAATTATTTTAAAATAAAGTTTTTATTTCCCAAAGAACACATACAGATGGCCAACAGACACATGAAAAGGTGCTCTACAACACCGATCATCAGGGAAATACAAATCAAAACTACAATGAAATACCACCTCACACCTGTCAGAATGGCTAAAATTAACAACACAGGAAACAACAGGTGTTGGTGAGGATGAGGAGAAAATGGAACACTCTTACTTTGTTGGTGGGAATGCAAACTGGTACAACCGCTTTGGACAACAGTATGGAGGTTCCTCAAAGAGTTAAAACTAGAACTACCCTAATCTAATCCAGCAACTGCATTACTAGATATTTACCCAAAGAGTACAAAAATACTAATTTGGAGGGATACATGCACCCCGACATTTATAGCAGCATTTTCAACAATAGCCAAATTAAGGATAGCACCCAAATGTCCATTGACTAATGAATGGATAAAGAAGAGATGGTATATATACACACAATGGAATATTACTGAGCCATAATAAAAAAAAATGAAATTTTGCCATTTGCAATGATGTCCATAGAGCTAGAGAGTATTATGCTAAGCAAGATAAGTCAGTCAGAGAAAGACAAATACCATATGATTTCACTCATATGTGGAATTAAAAAACAAAATAAATGAACATAGTGGGGAGGAAAAGGAAAACCAAGAAACAGACCCTTAACTATAGAGAACAAACTAATGGTTACCAGAGGGAGGTAAGTGGGGGATGGGTAAAATAGGTGAGTGGATTAAGGCGTGCACTCGTGATGAGCACCAAGTGTTGTATGAAAGTGATGAATCACTAAATTCTACACCTGAAACTAATTAATTATACTATTAACTAACTGGAATTAAATTAAAACTTTTAAAAAGTTCTTAAAACATTATTTTAAAACAAAGTTTTAAAAACCAGCAATAACAACCACAATGAGAAAAGACTTCATACACATTAGGAGAGTTATTTCAAAAAAGTAGAAAATACCAAGTGTTGTTGAGAATGTAGAGAAAATGGAACCCTTGTGCTTTGCTGGTAATTATGTAAAATGGTGCAGTCACTGTGGAAAAGTTTGTCAGTTCTTAAAATAATTAAATAGAACTACCATATGATCCAACAATTACACACGAAGGAATTAAAAGCAGAGACTACAACAGATACTTGTAGACCAATATTTAAAGTGACATTATTCATACTAGCCAAAAAGTACAAACAACCCAAGTGTCCCTCACAAATGAACTGATAAACAAAATATGGTACATACAAAGAAAAATATTATTCAGTAATAAAAAAAAGTAAAATTCTGATACATGTGACATCAATGATTCCTAACATCCCTATGCTAAGTGAAATAAGAGACATAAAATAACAAATGTTGTATGATTTCACTTATACTAGGTACCTAGAATAGGCAAATTCAAAGAGCAAAAAAGTAGAAAAGAGGTTCCCAGGGACTGGGGGAGGGGGAATAGGGAGTTATTGTTTAATGGGTACAGAATCTCTGTTTGGGAGGATGAGAGTTCTGAAAATAGTGGTGATGGGTACACAATGTTGTGAATGTACTTCATACCACTGAACTGTATAGTCGAAATGGTTATAATGGTAAACTATGTTATATATATATAGTACCACAATTAAAAAGATAGTGAGGATAACAAATTCTTCATATGAATAAACTCAAAATTTTTATTGAAGTAAACAAATTCTTAGAACATAAAACTTATTTAAACTGACATAAGTAAAAACAAAATCTGAAAATCCTGTATCTATTAAGTTCTCAAATCTAGAATTTAAAATCTCCCCTTCTTTCCCTCCCAAAATTCCAGGCCCAGGTGTTTCGCCAATTCTACCAAACATTTAAGGAAGAAATATTACTAATACTACATAAATTCTTACAGACAAAAATTTTTTAAAAACATTTTCAACTAATTTTATAAGAACATTATAACCTTATCCAAACCTGATATGAAAGGGAAACTGACAGGCTAATCTTGTTCATGTATATAGATGCAAGGACCCTCAATGAAATACTAACAAACCAAATCTAGCAATATATAAAGTGAACAATACATTGAGACAAAGTATCATTTATTCCACAGGTGCAAAGTTAGTTTAATACTACATTAAGTGAATAACGGGGGAAAATCCTATGAATATCCCAATAAATTCAGGAAAGCCACTGATAGAGTGATAGGTCTATTAATGATTAAAAATAACTCTTAGTAAACTAGGACTAAAAAGAACTTTTAAATTTATAAAGGCTATCTTTAAAAAAAAACTACAACAAACACCATACCTAAAGGTAAAATGTTAAAAACTTTTCCCTCTGAGATTAGGAATAAGATAAGGATGCCTACTATCACTAATTCTATTCGATATTGTTCTGAAGGCTCAAACCAGTACAATAAGGTAAGAAAAAATTTTAAAGTACAAATATTGGAAAAGAAAAAAGAAAAAAAAATGAAACCTGTCATTTGTCACAAATAATGTAATATTGTATGCAGAAAATCCAAAAGAACCTACAGATAATTTATCAGCTCGGCAAGATGCTGGATACCAAGTCAGTACATAAAAATAAAATATGTTTCTAAGCATCAGCCAGAAGTGATTTAAAAATGAGATTAGGCGTCTGCCTTCGACTCAGGGCATGACCCCGGCGTTGTGGGATCGAGCCCCACATCAGGCTCCTCCGCTATGAGCCTGCTTCTTCCTCTCCCACTCCCCCTGCTTGTGTTCCCTCTCTCGAGGGCTGTCTCTATCTCTGTCAAATAAATAAATAAAATCTTTAAAAAAAATAAAAATAAAAATGAGATTTTAAAATAATATGGTCCCAGGTTGGTTTTACTGTGCAGCAGACTGGGAGACATAGATTACTATGCAGGACTTTTATTTCCTAATTTTTGGGAGGTTCAACATGTGCAAGAGAAGGGAAAAAAGCAATCCCCAAAAGGCCGTAGGCAAAATCATAGGGAGCTCTGGAGCTGGTATGGTCCTTCAAAGTTTTCTGGATTTAGGGGAAAGGGGAAAGCCTTTATACCTCCTAATTGATCAGTCATTGGACGGGGATGCCCTGAAAGGTGGCATCTATGGGTGAGACAGTTTTCTTCAACCAAGACAAATTCAAAATGGGCCTGTCAACTGAGAGGTCTTCTAGCAGCACTCTCAGCAGTTGATGGAATAAGTCTTTCATTCCCAAGGGAGACTTTGGTGATAGATATGGCATAAACTGTAAATATCATTTAAAATGGCTTCAAAAAACACCAAATACCTTGGAATAAATCTAACAAAAGCTATATAAGAGGTCCACACAGAAAACTATAAAATATTGTGAAGAAAAATTAAGGACCTAAATAAATGGAGGTATATTCCATGTTTATGTATTAAAAGACTCAATATTGTAAAAATATGTTCTCCCCCTAGACAGATTTTTAGATTCAATGTAATCAAAGTTAAAATCTCAGGAGGGGTTTTTTCCTTAATTTTACTCTATTGTAGTAAGAACACTTAACATAAAATCTACCCTCTTAATGAAATTTTAAGCATACCAAACATTGTTGATTATAGATACAGTGTTGTACAGAAGATCTCTAGAACGTATCTTGCTTAAATGAAACTTAATGCCTGTTGATTAGTAACTCCACATTTACCCCCGCCCAACCCTAGGCAACCATCATTCCACTCCTCGATTCTATGAATTTTTTTTTTACCTCATATAAGTGGAATCATACAGTATTTGTCTTTACGTGACTGGCTTATTTCACTTAACATATTCCTCAAGGTTCATCCATGTTGTCACATATTGCAGATTCTCCCTCTTCTTAAAGGCTGAATTGTACTCTACCACAAACACACACACACATTTTCTTTATCCACTTATGTATTGACGGATAGATCATCTCCACATCTTGGCTATTGTAAATAGTGCTGCAATGAACATGGAAGTACAAATGTCCCTTTAAGATCCTGATTTCAATTCTTTTGGATAAAAACCCAGAATTTGAATCATGTGGTAGTTCTATTTTTAATTTGAGAAACTTCCATCCTGTTTTCCATAGTGGCTGCACCATTTTACATGCTCACCAACACTGTACAAAGGTTCCAATTTTTCCCCTATCTTCTTTGTGATAATAACCATTCTGGCAGGTGTGAGGTAGTATCCCATTGTGGTTTTGATTTGCATTTCCCAGATAATTATTGATATTGAGCATTTTTCATATATGTGTTGACCATCTACATGCCTTTTATGGAGAAGTGTCTGTTCAAGTCCTTAGCCCATTTTTTAAAATTCTGTTATTTATTTTTTGCTATTGAGTTATGGGAGTTTCTTATATATTTGGAGATTAATCCCTCATCAGATATATAGTTTGCAAATATTTTCTTCCATTCTGTGGATGGCCTTTTTACTCTGTTGACTGTTTTCTTCACTCTACAGAAGCTTTGTAGTTTGATGTAGTCCCACTTATTTTTTTGTTCTTGTGCTTTTGGTGTCATACTTATAAAATCATTACCAAGATTAATTTCATGAAGCTATTTCCTATGTGTTCTTCTAGGAGTGTTACAGCTTTGGGTCTTACACTTTAATTTTTAATCCATTTTCAGTTGATTTTTGTGGATAAGGGTCCAATTTCATTCTTTTGCATGTGAACATCCAGTTTTCCCCACACTATTTGTTGAAGACACTATCCTTTCCCCCATGGTGTATTCATGGCACTCTCTCCAAAGATTACTTGACTGTATATACATGGATTTATTTCTGGGATCTCTATTCTGTTCAATTGGCCTATATGCCTGTCTTTGGGCCAACACCATACTTTTTAAAATATTTTAATTACAGTATAGTTAACAGTGTTATTAGTTTCAGGTGTACAATATAGTGATTCAATAATTTTATACATTACTCAAGACTCATCGTAAGTGTACTCTTGATCTCCTTCACCTACTAACTCATTCTCCAACCATCTCCCCTCTGGTAACCATCAGTTTGTTCTCTATAGTCAGGAGTCTGGTTTTTGGTTTGTCTCTTTTTTTCTTTGCTCATTTGTTTCATTTCTTAAGTTCCACATATTAGTGAAATCAAATGCTATTTGTCTTTCTCTGATTGACTTATTTCACTTAGCATTATACCCTCTAGCTCCATCCATTTTGTTGCAAATGGAAAGATCTCATTATTTTTTTATGGCTGAGTCATATTGTGTGTGTGTGTGTGTGTGTGTGTGTGTGTGTGTGCTGCATCTTCTTTATCTGTTCATCTATCGACGGACAAGGGTTGCTTCCATCGTTTTGGCTATTGTAAATAATGCTACAATAAATATAGGGGTGCATATATCTTTTTGAATTAGTGTTTCTGTATTCTTTGGGTAAATACCCAGTGGTGAAATTACTGGATCATATGGTAATTCTATTTTTTAAAGTTTTTAAATTTATTAGTTAACATACAATGTAATAATAGTTTCAGGTGTGCAATCTAGTGAGTGATTCAACAATTCCATACAACACCTGGTGCTCATCAGAAGTGCACCCTTTAATCCCCATTACCTATTTAACCCATCTTCCCACCAACCTTCCTTCTAATACCCTTCAGTCTGTTCTCTATAGTTAAGAGTCTGTTCCTTGGTTTGTCTCTTTCTCTATTTTTGACCCTTTGCTCATTTGTTTCTTAAATTTCACATATGAGTGAAATCATGTGATATTTGTCTTTCTTTGATTGAATTCATTTAATATAATACTCTTTAGCTCCATCCATGTCATTGCAAGTGGAAAGATTGTATTCTTTTTTATGGCTGAGTAATATTCCACTATATATATATCTCACATCTTCTTTATCCATTCATCAGTCAATGGATATTTGTGCTCCTTGTGTAATTTGGCTATTGTAGATAATGCTGTTATAAATGTTGGGGTGCATGTATCCCTCTGAATTAGTACTTTTGTTTTCTTTGGGTAAATACCCAGTAGTGTAATTGCTAGATTATAGTTCTATTTTTAATTTTTGGAGGAACCTCCATCCTGTTTTCTAGAGTGGTTACACCGTTTGCATTCCCACCAACAGGGCACACATGTTCCTTTTTCTCCACATTCTCACCAACACTTGTTAACACCATACTGTTTTGATTACTAGACCTTTGTAATATAGTTTGATAACAGGAAGTATGATTCCTCCAGTTTTGTTGTTCTTCCTTAAATTGGATATTTGGTGGTCTGCTTGTGCTATCTCACTTGCTCTCTCTGACAAATAAGTAAAATATTTTAAAAATTTTTTAAAAAGGATCATACACCATGACCAAGTGGGATTTATTCTTGGGATGTGGGGTGATTCAACATACAAAAATCAATTAATGTGATAGACTACATTAACAGAATAAAAGATACAAATCACATTATCTCAATAAATACATAAAAATCATTTGACAAAATTTACACTTTTATTATAAAACTCTCAACAAACTAAAAATAGGAGTAAAATACCTAAAAATAATTAAGACAATATATGAAAAGCCCACATCTAACATACTCAATGGTGAAAAACTGAAAGCTATTCCTCTAAGATCTGGAACAAGGCAACAATGTTCACTCTCACCATTTCTATTCAACATAGTACTAAGAGTCCTAGCCAGAGCAATTAGGCCAGGAAAAAAAGCCAGCAATTATAAAGAAGTAAAATTATCTTTGTTTTCAGATGTCATGAATAAAGAAATTCAATAAAGTTGCAGGATACCAAATCAACATACAAAAATCAGTTGCATTTCTTTTTTTTTTCTAAAGATTTTGTCAGAAAGAGAGCACATGCACAAGCAGGGGAAGCGACAGGCAGAGGTAGAAGCAGACGCCCTGATGAGCAGGGAGCCCGATGTGGAACTTGATCCCAGGCCCTGGGATCATGACCTGAGCTGAAAGCAAACGCTTAACTGATTGAGCCACCAGATGTCCCATGTGTGAACTTTTAATGTTCTGTTGGATTCAGTTTGCTAGTATCTTGTTGAAGATTTTTGCATCTTATGTTCATCAGGGATATTGGTCTATAGGTTTCTTTCTTTTTGTTGTTTTTGTCATGCTTTGGTATTAGGGTAATTCTAATCTCATAAAATAACTTTGGAAGTGATCCTCCTCTTCAATTTTTTGGAGGAGTTTGAGAAACCCTCATATTATTTCTTTAAATGTTTGGTAAATTCATATGTGGAGCCATCTTGTCCTGGTCTTTTCCTTGTTGTGACCTTTTTGATTACTGATTCAATCTCCAAACTAGGTATAGGTGTGTTCAAAGTTTCTAATTCTTCATGATTTAGTCTTGGTAGATTGTGTGTTTCTAGGAATTTATCATTTCTCCTAGATTACCCAGTTTGTTGACATATAGTCATTCATAGTAGTCTCTTATGATCCTTTTTTATTTCTGTGCCATCAGTTGTAAAGTCTCTTCTTTCATTTCTGATTTTGAGTCTTTTTTTTTTTTTTTTGCACTTCGTCTGGCTAGGGGTTGTCACTTATCTTTTGAAAAAACTCAAGATTATCAATTTGCATCTATTTTATTTCTGCTTAATCTTTATTTCCTCCTTCTTCCAATTTTGGATTCAGTTTGTTCTTTTTCTAGCTCCCTAAAGTTATGTCATTTATTTCAGATCTTTCTTCTTTTTTAATGTAGGCATTTATTGCCTTTGACTTCCGTCTTAGTACTACTTTTGCTGCATCCCATAAGTTTTAGTAGGCTGTGTTTTTGTTTTTCTTGAGGTATTTTCCAATTTCTTTTGATTTCTTCTTTGACCCAATGGTTAAGAGTGTGTTTAATTTCCACATATTTGTGAATATTCCAGTTTTCTTTCTGCTACTGATTTCTAGTTTCATTCTATTTTGTTCAGAATAGATACATGATTTCAGTCTTCTTAAATTTGTTAAGACTTGTTTTGTGACCTAACGTGTTATCTGTTCTGGAGAAAGATATGTGTGCTTGTGAAGAATAAGCATTACGCTGCTGTTGCATACAATGTTCAGCATGTTTGTCATGTCCATTTGGTCTATACTGTTGTTGAAGTCCTCTGTTTCCTTATCGTTCTTCTGTCTAGATGTTCTGTCCATTACTGAAACTGAAGCATTGATGTTTTCTACTATTATTGTATTGCTGTGTATTCCTCCCTTTAGTTCTGTCAAAGTTTGTGTTAAATGTTTAGGTTTTCTGTTGCTGGTGCATATATAAGTGTTATATCATCCTGTTAAATGGACCATTTTATCATTATATAATGTCCTTCTTTGCCTCTTCTGATAGTTTTTGACTTAGTTTATTTTGTCTGAGGTATAGCCAATTCTGCTCTCTTCTGTTTATCACTTGCATAGACTATCTTTTTCTATTAAGTTTTTATTTAAATTTCAGTTAGTTAACATACAGAGTAATATTAGTTTAAGGTATACAATATAGTGATTCAACAATTCCATACAACACCCAGTGCTCATCACAATAAGTGCACTCCTTAATCCCCATTACCTATTTAACCCACCCACACCCACCTCCCTTCTGTTAACCATCAGTTTGTTCCCTATAATTAAGAGTTGGTTTCTTGGTTTACTTCTTTTTTTTCTTCCTTTGCTCATTTGTTTTGTTTCTTAAGTTCCACGTGAGTGAAACCATTTACGATGACAAGGATGGAGCTAGAAAGTATTACACTAAGTGAAATAAGTCAGTCAGAGAAAGACAAATACCATATGATTTTTCTATTCTTTTATATTCCATCTATGTGTGTCCTTGAAACTAAAGTGAGTTTTTTGTAGAAAACATAGGATTGGGTCTTGGTTTTATCCATTTGGCCATTACATGACTTCGATTGGAGGGGTTTTGTCTATTTACATTTGAAATAATTATTGATAGCGAAGGATTTAACCATTGCCATTTTGTTAGTTGTTTTCTGTTAGTCTTGAGATTCTTTTGTCTTTATTTCCTCTCTAGCTATCTTCTTGTTTTGTTTTTTGCATCAATATGCTGATTTCTTTCTTTTCATGTCTAGTTTAAGCTGATAAGTTCAACTGCATACAAAAACTCTACACTCTAACATTTCTCATACACAATTTATTATTTTTGCCACATTCTACATCTATCCATATTGTATACTGTTTTTTCATATTGTGTATCTTTTAACAGTTATTTTTAATACTTTTGCCATTTAACTTTTACACTAGAAATAAAAGTGACTTATCTTCTACCATTACAGTAATACAGTATTCTGTATGTGTCTATATATTTAATTTTACCAATAAGTTCCATACTTCCTTATGCTATCACATAGCTCTTTAGTATCCTTTCAAGTTAATAAACTCCCTGTAGCATTTCATGTAAGTCAGGTCTAAGTGATGATGAACTTCCTCAGCTTTTATTTGTCTAGGAATGTCTGTATCTGTTCTTATTTTTAAGAACAGTTTTGACAGGTATTGTATTCTTGGATGGCAGGTTTTTTTTTTCCCTTCAGCACTTTGAATATATTCTCCCACTTCCTTCTGGTCTGCAAGATTTCTGTTGAAACATTTGCTGATAGTCTTAGGGGGAGTTCCCTTGTTTACAATAAATTGGTTTTCTTTTGATGCTTTCAAAATTCTGTTTTTGATTTTTGACAATTTGAGTATATTGTGTCTTGGTGCAGATTTCTATGGGTTTATTTATTTAGTAATCTTTGGGCTTCTTGAATTTGGTTGTCCATTTTCTTCCCCAGATTTGGAAAGTTTTCATCCATTATTTCTTTGAATAAGCTTTCTGGTCTCTTCTCTCTCTCTTCTCTTTCTGGGACTTCCCTAATGCCTATAATGGTCTGCTTGATGCTGTCTAATAGTCTCTTAAGCTTTTTCACTATTTTTCATTTTTTTCTTTTTGCTCCACTGACTGAATTATTTCCAAAGACCAACCTTTGTTCACTGATTCTTCCGCTTTACCTAATCTGCTGCTGAATCCTGCTCATGATTTCTTCAGTTTAATTATTGGGTTTTATAGCTCCACAATTTTTGTTTGGTTCTATATTCTCTTTGTTTGAATTCTCTATTTATGCACTGTTCTCTTGATATTGAGGTGAGCATCTTTATAACAGTCATTTTAAATTCTCTGTCAAATAAATCTCATTAAGTCTGTTTCATTTGGGTCAGTATCTGGACATATAATGTATTCCTTTGTGTAGAACATCTTTGCTGATTTTTCATTTTCATTGACTCTCTGTGTTGGTCCCTACAAATTACACAAAGAAAGCACCTCTCCCAAGCTCTATGGATTGGCCTTGTACATAAGACCTTCGCCAATCAGCCCAATCAGAGATTCTGGGGCTCCCAGAATCTCAATTCTTTCCCTCCCCAAAGAGAAGCAAGCAGCTGTGGCTTTTTTCTACTTCCTCTGTGCAGAGTGGAGTGGCTATGCATTTACCAGTCCAAACTGCCATCTCCATTCTCCCCCAAATAGCTAGACTATGCCAGACCCATCAGATATCCAAGACTGGCAATACAGATGCCAGTTCTTTGGGCAGCCATGGAGAAGTTGTGGCACTGAATCCACAAATCATCTCTTCCATCTCCAGGAGTAAGCTGAAAGTGGAAATGTTTCATCTACCCACTCTGTGATGATCAGAGTGGGAGGATCTATGTCATCTATCAGTCCTAGCCTACTAAAACTTACGTTCACCTCCAAAACTAGACTGTGCCAGATCCTTGCACTCCTAGACTGACAAGTCAGATGTCAGTTCTTTGGGCAGCCCTGGAGAAGTTGTAACACCAGATGCACAGATAAACTTTTCTTCCCCAAGGAAATATTGAGAGCTGGGATTTTTTGTCTTCTTGCTCTGGGCTCAGCAGGAGGGATGATCTATAATATCTACCAGCCCAAGACACTGTATCTGTTTTCTCCTAGGCAGGCCCTTCAGAGTTTCAAGACTGGCAAGAGAGAAGTCCGTCCTCTGAAAACTTGGGAGTGCTGGACATGTGAACCAACCCCTTCCCTACCCTGGGAGAAGCTGAAAGCTAGGGGGTCTCTCTTCCTTATCATATGGTGCTGAGCTGGTAGCAGGTACCCTGGTGGGAGGGTGTCCCAGATCTCCCTGCTGGCGTCAGTGAGTCTGGTTTCATATTCACCCCAGGTATAGGAACCTTTCAATTAGTCCCTTCATTTCTCACAAAGGGAATTTTTCCTTGAATCGTTACTAAATGAGTGTGTTGGGGGGGGGGGTTCAGGCCTTCCTAATCTACCATCTTGCTGACATCATTCCCTTTAAAATTACTCTTCTTTTGTGGAATCTGATGAGCTGGTTCTAAAATATATAGAGAAATGCCAAGGGCCAAGAACATCCAGGATACTTTTAAAGAAGAGAAACAAGGTGGAAGGACTTGCTTTACCAGATATCAAGAGCTTATTATAAAGTCCAGTAATTAAGGCTATGGTATTGTTACAATGACAAACAGAATAATAGAACAGAACAAACAGTTCAGAAACCATCTCGCACATATGCAGACAATTTATGACAAAGGTGGCATTGTAAACAAGTGAAGAAAAAGACATTCCTTATAATAAATGGCCTGGGTCAGTTGAATGTCTGTATGGAAAACATAAAACTTGGCCCCTAATATCTCACTACAACACATAAATTAATTCCAGATGGACTGTAGGTCTAAATGTGAATGGCAAAAACATAAAGCTCCTAGAAGATAACATGGAAGAATATCTACATGATCTCAAGGTAGGAAAATACTACTTAAATGAAACACGCAAAAAAACACTAGCCATAAAGGAAAATAGTGAAAAACTAGACACATTAAAATTTTAAATGTCTGTTCCTCAAAGAATGTTATATATAGATTTGGGAAGGGCTTGCAACATAAAAAGTACAAAAATGGTTCATAGCCAGAGTACATAAAGAATTCCTACAAATCTATAGGAAAAGGACAAATAACCCAATTTTTAAAAATGAGCAAAATACTCGTACAGGTACTTCGTAGAAGCAGCTATCCAAAGAGATAATAAACATATGAAAAAGAGTACAATGTCATTAGTCAGATTCTGAGAAATGGCAATTAAAATTACAATGAGATAGTATTACAAACCCATCCACCAGAATAGCTATAATTTAAAAGAGTGATAATATCAAGTGTTAACAAGAATGTGGAACAACTAGAATTCTCATACACTGCTGGTGGAATGTAAATTAGTAGAATCACTTAGAAAAACTATCATTATCAATAAATTTGAAAATATGTATTCCCTACAACCCCAAAATTCTAATCCTAGGTATATACCCAACAGATATTCAAGTACATATAAGCAAAAGATATGTATGATAATATCCATAACTTCATTATTTATAATAACCCAAACAAGAAACAATCCAAATATTCATTATCAGTAAAATGAATAAACTGTAATATTTTCAAACAAGGGAATAAAATATAAAAATATAAGAAAAAAACTATAGCTTTATGCAACATGATGGATATCACAAACATAGTGTTGAGGAAAAAAACAACAGACTCCCTGCAAAATATGTATCATTTGATTTGATTTATATCAGGTTCAAAATAGGTAAAACTAATCTATGATGTTAGAAGTCAAAATAGTCATTAACTTTGGAGGGGAAAGTGATAGGAATGGAGCATAATGTGGGGGTTGTGAAATGCTAGTTCTATTTCTTGACCTGGTTTCTGGTAACATCAGTGTGTTCACTGTGTAATAATTCATTAAATTATACAATTATGATTTGTCACCTTTTCTGTACATATGTAATATTTCAATAGAAAAATGGGGGAAATAAAGAAAAAAATGAACAGCTAGGTACAATATATAAAGTTGGTCCTCTGTGAGGGCCACCCCAACAGGGAAGGCAAATGGTTTCTTGGTAATGTTCTTGAGGATTAAATGGCTTCAGAAGGTCTCTATTATAAAGAGATCTTCCCTATAAGGTATTTACAGGCAAGTTACAGATTATTTTTTTCACAAAATCTAAGAGAGAAAGAGATGAGACTTAAAAACAAATAAAACATCAAATGATATATTACAGAAAGCTTTTTGCACCACTTTAAAGGTAATGTGGTTAGGGCTCCCCTCCATTTCACTTTCTAATAATTCTAGAAACCAGTGAAACATCGCCAGTGGAACAATTTACTCACCTAAGCAAAGCTGACACAGGCTTAGCAAAACCTGAGGAGAGCAGGCTTATTACATACAGAGAAAATGTCTTTGTTTCACATGAATATCTCCAAAGGCCCAAAATAATATTAAACTCAACAAGTATTAAAGTACCTTAACTATAACTAGCATTGAGTCAGGTACTGTGGAAAAAGACAAAAGAGGAGGCAGATTTCTGAAGAGTTTTATATAAAGACATGAGAGTTATTAAACCAAAACCAGCGATAACAACTAGAGAATGATCCCAAGACAGGATACGGTGGGTGGGTTGCAGGAGTAGAATTAGTGAGAGAGAAAATGGGATATGTATAATGGAGCCAGTTGACCGAAAACCTTCAATGTCACATTGAAAACTCTGGATTTAAACCTATAGAAAGCTATTTTATCTGGATCCCATTCCACTAAAAAAAATTCTTGGATTTAATGACTCCTAGCCATTTTCTTGATCAACCAGCCTTAATAAGTAATGTAAAATCTGTACACACTAATGTTCAATCTAGTTAAACCAAGAGATGTTTTGTGGAAAGATAAAGTTGTTTTCTATGTCATCATCTCAAATAATTAGGAACATTTTCCAAATATCCCCAACATTCCCAAATAAATCCTCATGAATCTACCCATATATATTTTTCTAAGCGTGTCCTAAATCTTCGAGTTCCAGTTTAGATTATCTCTTAGGGCAATCATTTGAATGAGATACTACTTTTACTTGCCTCTCTTCCAAAATAAACTTTCAAGCATTATAAGGTATCTAATACCTAACACAGTGTCTGGCTGATAGCAGGCTATTTATTGAGCGAAATTGTTAAATTATACCAACATATTAACCATCATCTCTCTCATGGTTTTGTAGACTTTGATCATATCACTTCCTCAACATTTCTCTTCCTCTCCAGACTGGAAAAAAAACCTAGAAAATCCCTCTATCCTTTTGATCAATTTAATTGGGTTTCTAGAGACTTTTATCAGCTGTTAGGTTTTTCTTGAGGAGCAGCCACCAGAATTTCCTACATGATTAAGGACTCCACTTTTGGTCTTTTACGTGGAAAAGATAAGGGTTTTGTTTTGTCATTATTTTCAACATCCTTCCTGCTGATGTCTACCATATTATTGGCTTTGAGGACCATAATCAAAACTGGGCCAACTTCTTCACAGAATGATCAACAGTGATTTTTACTTTTTTACTCTAACAATCATGTTGTGTACTGTCTGACTCAGAAGTCGGTGAGATGTGCCTAGCTCTTCAGGTCATCTTCAGCGAGTAGCCGCATAAATCTACAGGTACTCCTCAGCTTCTCCAGCTGAAGGAGACAGTTATGATTCCAAAAGGTCTGAGGTGACCCTCTCACTTTTTATCATTAGCAGTGTCCCCACTGGGGAGGCTTTTCAACAATTCCCCTGGAGAACTTTGCTGGTCTTTCTGCTCTGTATCCCAACAGCCCCAATTTCCTTCTGTATCTTGTTTTAAAAGTTTTTAAATTGAGAGATACAAATGAACCACTTCAGTGATCTCTAGATCCCTTGCTTGAGTCATAACTGAGCCCACCATCTCACAAACATGGATAGGTTTCTAGGACCTTATACGATGAAGTGCCTCATTTTGTCCACTTGGTCTCATGAGATCTTTCTGCAATTTATTCTCATCAGTTTGTCTTTACTCCTTGTAAATAAACCGGTGAGAAACCTGAATGTTCTGCCCACTGAAGGGTGCATATTTTTATCTTTCTTCCTCTCCATCTAAGGCTTGCTGTAACAGCAGCTGTTTGTGCCGAAAAACTAAAATATAAAAATATGACCTACGTGGCCAAATCCCACAAGGCTGTTTACTTCCTTGTTTATGAATCAGAATCTGTCAGCACAACTTAAAATCTTGACTGTCAGCAGATACTGCAATTAAATGTCCCTGCAAAGCCAGCAGAGGGTGCACCAGGGCACTGGAAACTTTACCCAAGATGTAGCAGTATCAATTTGACTCTAATAGCCAATCTACTTTTCCCCTTTGGGGGGAGGAGGTATACTAAAACTAATATCCTCAAGAGAAACATAATTTGAATCTGGGCTGAAATTCCTTTACAGTATACTTCAATTCTCCTGAAAGTAATGTTCAGGAAGAGTAGGGAATATGTGTTAAACTTAATCTGGCCAAAAGACAGGTGGAGTAAAAGAAATTGATGCAAATCTGAGCCCTCTACAGTGCAAGAATTGTATGATGGAGCTCCATCCCACTTCCCCAAAAAGGCTCCAGGAGTTGTATGCTATAGGGAAACAACCTAAACTGGGAGTCAAGAGACCAACTTCCCTTCTTCCATTGACTGGGAGTTGTATGACCTTGGACAAATCATTCCCCCCTCCCTCAGTGCCTCTGTGCTATCCACGGGGATCAAACAAAATGGACTCATAGGGCCCCTCACAATTCTAAATATCTCTGACTCCAATTGATGCCAGCAAACGTAGAGTCAGTATGCTTGTTGCTACTGCTCAAAAAGACTGAAACAGAAGTAAAGGACAGAAAATAGGGAGCTGGGGCGCCTGGGTGGCACAGCGATTAAGCCTCTGCCTTCAGCTCAGGGCGTGATCCCGGCGTTATGGGATCGAGCCCCACATCAGGCTCTTCTGCTATGAGCCTGCTTCTTCCTCTCCCACTCCCCCTGCTTGTGTTCCCTCTCTCGCTGGCTGTCTCTCTCTCTGTCGAATAAAAAATAAAATCTTTAAAAAAAAAAAAGAAAATAGGGAGCTGTACTTAAACCTAGACAAAACTATTTGAAGTGCCATGCAAACAACAGGCAACTAAATGCCATTGTAGACCTGTGAGAGTCCCACACCATCACAGAAGCCCTAGAGTGCAGCTGTCCTGCTAATCCGGAGTCTATAAACATAGGTCTGTCCGTCCTAAATACCAAAAAGCTTTGGCTACCATTTGACTATGGAAGTTCGATATCTTTTCACAGAATATCAATGTTCAGCTGCTAAGTATTTCTACTGGGCATTGTGGGGGCGGGGGTGGATAAAGGGAGCCAGAATCCTAGTTAATTATCATTTAGCTACAGTGTTTAAAGTTTCAAGTATGAGAAGCATGTCTACTGATTCTCTTCTTTGATAAGCTGTTATATAAGTTGGAGTGTGTTAGCAAGACATTTTTAGGCACAGGGTAACTTTATAATGCACAATGTAGAATGTATGTCAGTCCCAACATTACAGTTTTGTCATGAATGTGATGCCAGCTTTGAATGGGTGGTCAAAGAACACAAATAATGTTTAGAATATGACAATGACTCTGGATGTGGCAGTATATATAGAAATCCTGGGCCCATTTCAAGAAACTTATTTGCACAACTTGCCCTCTTCCCCAAAAGGAACAAATTCACTATTATCCTCTAACCACCTCAAAAGGATTCTTGGATGCTTGCTTCTCTTAAATTTCACATGACAAAACATGGCAGTTAAGAGAACACTTATTTTTTTTTAATTTTTTTTATTATGTTAATCAGCATACAGTACATCCCTGGTTTCTGATGCAAAGCTCGATGATTCATTAGTTGCGTATAACAGCCAGTGCACCATGCAATACGTCCCCTCCTTACTACCCATCACCAGTCTATCCCATTCCCCCACCCCATCCCCTCTGAAGCCCTCAGTTTGTTTCCCTGAGAACACTTATTTTAAGTGCACTAAATTTAGTTGAATAAAGAGCCGACAAAGTGGAAGACAATTGCCAAAGCTAATAGTTTGCTAAGAAGGCACAAACACCATAAAGATTGCAAAACAAACAAAACAAAACTGCTCTTGAAAGATTACTCTTGAGTAATTAATTACTCCATCAGTAGATTCCCGTTCTCAAACTAGCAGTAGTGAATAGACTTCACAACTCACCCTATCCACCCCCCAAAAAGAGTCAGAACCGGCATGCAAAGGGTGAGTTTTATTTCCATAGATTTTTAAAATTGCTGTTCAGAAGTTGTCTAGCAAGACGGCATATTTCTACCAGAATTCCACAGGGGCGCTGATCCTCACTAAAACACTGAGGACAATCAGTCTCAAATTGCAGGTAAGTGTGAACAAGCCCACTTTCTGGTCAGCGCACAAGGACCCGCGCTGCAAGTACGATTAAAAGTTGTTTCAACTGTGGAGCAGTTATTACAGCTGTTTACTGCTCCAACTCCAAAGGAGAGCTTGCTCGTGCTGGCATCAGCTCTGGACACGAAAAAACAAGCACCGCGGGCAGAGAATCTCACCAGGAATAGAAGGGCCAAGCTGCTGCCGTTAGTCCGCCAGAGGGGCAGCACCCGCACCTCCGCGGCCGGGAGCGCAGCCAACTTTCCCCAAGGCAGCCCGTAGCTGGGGGCGGCGGGCGCCGGCCAGAGTTCCCAAGTCCAGGGGTCCTGAGAGAGTCTGGGTGAGCTAGACCAGGACCCAGGACAACCTGCCCCGGGGCAACCTCTCCCCTGCTCGCCTGCCCCCTCCCTGGTCTGGCCCTGCAACTTGGCTGGAGGTGGCAGAGTCCTCCCCAGGGCCCTGTGGGGGAGGGCCCCCGCCCTGCCCACAAGGGGAGGGGGCCTCCGCCGCCACCGCCCCTACTAGGTGACTCACCTGGTGCGCGTCCTGGGAGAGTGGGGGGAGTGTGGTTTCTCCTGGTTCCAGCGGCTGCTGCTGAGGTGATGGCTGCCTGATGTGGCGGGTGATGGGACCGTCAGGGTCGAGGCCACCGGGGCTGCTCAGGGTGCCAGAGGTGCCAGGGGTGCTGGGGCCAAGGCGGGACTCGGCTCCCCGTTCCCGCCGCAACTCGGAGCGCAACTCTAGGTAGCAGCACAACGTCAGCAGGTGGAGGGCCAGAGAGAGGCCAAAGAAACCCAGGAAGAGCCGGCAGCTGTTCCCTTCGGCCGCCCGGGCAGGGGCCCCGCGACAGCCGCAGCCCTGACTCCCCCGCTCCCGCGGCGCTGCCGTGGGCAGAGGTTCCCTGCGCTCTACCTCGGGGTAGCCCATGGCCTCCGGAGACACCCACTCTCTGAGGCCCTGGAGCCGCCGCGTCTGCCTCAGCCGTTCAGGACCCCTGACAGGCGGCTACTGCCCTGCCATCGGCTGGGGGCTGCAGGGACCCGTTCCAGAGCAACGGAGGCTGGGCGGAACGGAGCAGGGAGCTGCCGCATGTGCAGCTCCACTCCGAGGGGTGGGAAAGGGAGGAGGAGGGGCGGGAGAGAGGGGCGGCTTGGCCCGCAGGGAGAATGAGGGAGGTGGCCCAGGCCGACCCCGCCCCATCGCCCAAGCGGCTGCCTGGACGCCCAACCACCGGCCCGCCAAGCATTGGCGCCCCGCCCCCTGCCATTCCACCCTGGGCCTCCAGCCACGGGGCGGGGCATTGGGGGCGTGTGGGTTCGCCTCTGCCGGAGTGCCCCACCCAGTTCTTCCCGCTTGCGCCTGTCCCAGTTGGTGACCGCCGCTGTCGTTCATCCCTGGACTCCGCCCCAATTTAACCCTATAGCGCCTGTAAAGAGGGGGGCACAGGAGAACACAAGGAGGGGGAGGCCGAGAAGAATTTGGGAACCTCGGAAAGAAAGTGGAGCAAAGAAAAGGAAACAGAGACTAGAATTAATAGAAATGTTTGCAATTAACTGCAGTTGTTAATAACATCATCCAGTACTTATCTGTTGCTTTCAATCTTCAAAGCGTTTAACAGACGTTAAACTAATTAAAACAGTTCTTGGTTTGGAATGAAACCGTGCCTGCTGTGTTTGCAATCCTGTGGCGCGCCAGAAGCAAAAGGAGACCCAGGAGCCTGGGAGCCAAAGGGAGTGAGATTAGGGTGGGACTGAGGCAGCCCCACTCCTAGAGTGAATTTGGGGCCTCAACCTAAGTGGCCAAGGAGTTCACCTATGCCAGGTGGAACTGAAGTGACGTTGCCCCACACAAGTTCAAACAGTCCCCTGAGATTTCTTGATATATTAACTAATTCAACAAATATGTGTGGGTCCCTTTACAATGCAGCAAGTGCTGTGTGAGAAAGTCCACAGCCGGTGGAGTTTCTCTTCTGCCTCAGCAATAGGAGTTTTGAGTGAACAATATCTGCCTTCAATGAGCAAATGGGGAAATTGAGGGCCAGGTGAAGTGCATTCTTACAAGGGTGGTCCACAGAATGGCCAGGCAATATTGGCATCTTGATTTGCAGGCAACTGTTCTGGCCTCTTCACCCCTCCCCTCCTCTCCCTGGAGTAGTCCCTGGGGGAAGTTCAACAAGTCAGCCAAATGTTCCAGATGTACACTGCTGCAACTGCAGCATCTTCAACAGCTGGACCAATGAGAAAGGGGTTCAGAGCAACCCCCCCAAAAAACCAACCAAAAAAAGGCAAATGTCAGAACAATAGACCCTGAAATGAAGGATGGAAAGGATTAGTTGAGTCACAATTGACGAGAGTTACTAGTCTGAGATTATAGAGAGCTAAATGACCGTAGCAGGGGAAATATGTATGCTTCTTGGTCACTATGTACTCCTATTCCCATGTTATGAATAATTAGCAGTTTTATTCACTTGTCAGGGGTAGGCCTGAGACCTAGGCTGATGGGAAAGAAGAAAAATAGGGAGATAGTGGGGCACCTGGGTGGCTCAGTCATTAAGCGTCTGCCTTTGGCTCAGGGAGTGATCCCAGCATTCTGGGATCGAGCCCCACATCGGGCTCCTACGCTGGGAGCCTGCTTCTTCCTCTCCCACTCCCCCTGCTTGTATTCCCTCTCTCCCTGGCTGTCTTTCTGTCAAATAAATAAAATCTTTAAAAAAAATAGGGAGATAGAGAAAAGAAGACAAAAGCAGAGAAACAAAAGCAAAGCATATGGTGGGAAGGTCAGTCCAAAAAGCACAGAGGTCATAAACCTTAAATATATTCGCCACAGCCAACTTTTCTTCCAGACACATTGTGAATGATCTTAGTGCTTCACAAAGATCTATTTGTCCCCTCATTGGCCCTTACCCATGAAGTATAGAGTTTGCAAAGAATATCATCATCATGCAGATAAGAAAATGTAAAAGGGCATTTACTAGCTAAGTTAATCTCAAGTCCTGCTTGTTCTGTCTAGGAATTCTAGGTGCCTAACCGACTGAGCCACCCAGACACCCTAGGAATTCTAGGGGCTAGGGGAACTACAGAGCCGATTTACCCTCATTATCACAGCCTAGGATTTTTTTAAAAAGTTTTATTTATTCACTTGAGACAGAAAGATACAGAGAGAAAAAGAGAGCATGAGCTGGGGGAGAGGCAGAGGGAGAGGGAGAAGCAGACCCCCCACTGAGCAGGGAGCCTGTTGTGAGGCTCTATCCCAGGACCCGGATCATGACCGGAGCAGAAGGCAAAAGCCTAACCATCTGAGCCACTCAGGCACCCCTCACAGCCTAGGATTATTAGAAAGAATGTTAAACTAGGAGTCAGTAGACCTGACCCTGCCACTGGTTTCCTGGGTCACTCTGCTTAAGTCACTGTGCCTTTTGGCCAGTGACTTTTTGGCCAGAAACATTAGTTTCTCCAACTGTAAAATGAGGAGTTTGTACTTTAACAGCTATGACATTGTGTTTTATCTGTGTTTTCACTGGCTATGTTGATTTGGTTGTATACACAGTTCAAAGAGACTGCCCCTGGTTTCCCTAAAGTGAAAAGGAGACAAGTAACAGCCATCTCCTGGTAGTGCTACTCGAGGGCCTTACTGGTCTCAGCTTACCCTTTTCTACCAGGCTTTTAACAGCCTCACTGAGACCCTGCGTTGCACCATTGCCCTCAGAAGACCTGCAAGTTGCATTTGACCTAGAACCTCTCTTTGGTTCTCCAGAGGAAGAACATATGTCTTCATATGCAATAAGCATGTTGAAATGGAGCAATCCTGTGAGGAATGTGCATGGTTATTTTTTAAAATTTTATTTATTTGAGAGAGAGCACGAGTGGGGTGAGGGGCAGAGAGAGAAGCAGACTCCCAGCTGAGCAGGGAGCCCTGATGCGGGACTCGATCCCAGGACTCTGGGCTCATGACCTGAGCTGAAGGCAGATGCTTAACTGACTGAGCCACCCAGGCACCTCTACATGGTTATTTTTAAAAGTGTTTTGAAGTGTTACTTCAGATAGCTTCTATGCTTCCATAAATACCCCATCCCCTACAGCACGGATCTCAAAATGACAGCCTACAGGCCACATCCAGCAAACAGATGTGCTGTATTTGATGCAGTGTTGGCTAAAACTTTGAATTAAATAATTAATTGCTAGCATTTAGAAATTGGGACATTTCACATAAAAATCAGATTTCCTGCTTCTCTCTCTGAAAAAAATCAGAAAACTTGCTAACACAGGATCCACATTCCCATATGGCTACAGTCAGCTAGAGCTAACCCCGTGGAACAATCAAGTTCCATGGAGTCATCCCTACCTCCTTCCTCTAGTCTCCATTACTGCCCTTATCACTCATTTACCTTACCTGTCTGGCCCCATGTATTCTAGGAGACAAAAATATCCGCTCCTTATCATGACCCATAATCCGCATTTCCAACCTCATTCCCACCATCCTACAAGGAACCCATACTCCAACAAAATTAAATTCACTGACAATTCTCACACATCTGTGTCTTTGCACAAACTGGTTTCTTTGCTTGGAATGCTCCCACCTTGGACGTCTGAGAACTTCCTCAAGAGTCAAATCACATGTTCCCTCTAGTACAGACCTACAACTTACTCCAAACAGATTTTCCTTTATGCTTTCATGGGACCCTGAGCATGTGTCAATGATATCACTAACCACATTGTATTTTTCTTTTTTCACATGCTTTCTCATCGCTAATCTATGAGCTCCCTGATGGTAAGAACCACACCCTTTCCACTTTGGTAGTCCAGTAACTAGCATAGCACCCACCACATAGTAGGTACCAGTATTGTTTATCAAATTAATGGGGCGTGAAGTCTGCAATGGTAACCTAGATTACCTAGAATTCCAAAGAAGGAAGTGGGCCAAGGGATGCCTGCCAGTACTGCTTATGAAGCACCTACTTTGTAACACATTATGGAAAGATATAAGGGAAATTGAACCAAAGGACAATTATGCAATTATCCTCTTTTTTTGTACTACTGTTGGAGTTGTGGATAACCTAGATAAGTAAATAACCCATGAATTCAAATATAATTAGTTTGTAGTTCTTCACTGGCTTTTTGTCCCATCAAGTTCACCTTCCTAATTTTTTTTCATCTGGGCCTAATATTAAAACAATGTAGTTGTCAATGCCTGAATAATAAACATTCAAAACAAGTTGACAACCTCTGGCAGAATATGATAAGGAGTTGGCCAAGGGCTGGTTTTAAATACCTCTTTGCTCTTGTTAAACTACAGAGGGGCGCCTGGGTGGCTCAGTCAGTTAAGGGTCTGCATTTCGTTCAGATTATGATCCTGGAGTCCCACGTCGGGCTCCCTGCTTAGCAGAGAGCCTGCTTCTCCCTCTGCCTCTCACCCCGCTTGTGTGCACTCTCTCTCTCTCTCAAAAAAGTAAATAAAATCTTTTTTAAAAAATCTACAGAACAAATCATTGACAGAAATCACAGAGTGGACTCTCTGACCCACCTGGTGATAAGAAGATAGATAGCTGGGGGGGAACATGGGCTTAGGACTTGGATCCTGGCTTAAATCTCAGCATATCCACTTACCAGCTGTGTGACTTAGGACAGATAATTTTTGCTTGTCTTGCACAGCCTCAGTTTTCTCATCTGTAAAGTGGAGATGACAACATATGTTTTGTGAGATCGCTGTGCTTAAATGGGATTCTATATGTCAAAGTGTCTGGCACATAATAAACGAAGAGTAAATGTTAGTCCCTGCTATATAAGAGACTTCCACCAAAAGGAGATGAGAGGAAAACTACATAACAGCACTCAAGAACATATTAAAATGCAGAAAAGCATCCACATGCTTTGCCCTTGCCAAATGCCTGCCCCCTTCTTTTTGAAGTCTTAAAGTTGAGATAGGACCCTTATGTTCTGATCACTCTCTCCTGAACTCTTGATTGATGTATCATGTATCCAACTTCCTCCTCTCCATTTTCACTAGACTCAACATAACCAAACCCAAAGCTTTTCCACCCCAAAGTGTGCTTATCTCTTGGTCTTGTTCATCTCAGCAAATGACAAGTCCATCTTCCCACTGCTCAAGACAAACACTGTGAAGTTATCCTTGAATCCCCTCCCACTCTCTCTCTCTCTCTCTTTTTTTTTGAGCGAGAGAGAGAGTGGGGAGGAGGGACAGAAGGAGAGGGAGAGAAAGGATCCCAAACAGGCTCCACATCCAGTGTGGAGCCCTGTAGGGGGGTTGATCTCATGACCCTGAGATCATGACCTGAGCTGAAATCAAGGATTGGATGCTTAACCAACTGAACCATGTATGTGCCCCTTGAGTCCACTCTTCTTTGAACACCTCACATCCAATCTGTCAATGAATGCTGTCAGTTCTGATTCAAAATATATCTGGGGGTGCCTGGCTGGCTCAGTTGGTAGAGCATATGATTCTTGATCTTGAGGCTATGAGTTGAGCCCCATATTGGGGGTAAAGGTTACTTAAAAAACAACAACAAAAGCAAAATATACCTAGAACCTGACCATTTCTCATTACCTCCCTGTTACCACCATCATCCAAGTTCCCATGCTCTCCCTGGATTACTACTCTAGCTGTCTCCCAGGTCTCCATGCTTTTTGCTTTTGTCCTTGCCACCCTATACTCTATTCTCTACTCTGTAGTCAGAGGCTTTCTGTTAAAATGTTAAGTCAGAGCCTATCAGTCCTCCGCTTCAAATCCTCCAATGGCTCCCCATCTCCTTCAGAGTCCCTGCCTTGGCCCCACATGATGTGATTGATGGCCACCTACTGGGTTCCTCTCCTGCTACTATTCTCCTTGCACTCTGCTCCAGACACATTGATCTTTTTGCTGTTCCTTGAACTTGCAAAGCATACTCCCCCTTAAGGGTCTTTTTACGTGTCTTTCCTTCTGCCTGGAATGCTATTGTCCCAGATAGCTACATGACAACTTCCTTCTTCCAGGTCTCTTCTTAGGCATCACCTTATCAGAGAACCTTTCCTTGACCAATTTCCCATCACTCTCTGTCTCCTTCCTTTGCTGTTTTCCTTCCTAAATCCTAGCACTTGTCATCATCTGACATTTTATATATGCATTTGCTTATTGTATGACTCCCCCGAAACCACAGCTAGAATATAAGTTCCATGAGGGCAAAGAATTTTGTCTGTTTTTGTTCACTGTTTTACCTATTAGGCCAAGAACAGTACACAACACACAATGGAATCTCAATAAATGTTGATGAAATAGCTTCATTCCCTAGCAGAGTAAGAGAAAGGAGAAAGGAGGACTGGTCAGATGTGTTACTGCATAGGCAAGGACTTTTCTTCCAGCATAGTGAAGTAGAAAGAATAGCTCTCTCATTGTATATAAGGCAACTTTCCCCAGAAAGACATGCAAAAGGCCACACAACTAACTAGAGGAGCAGGTAAGGAAGGAAAGAAACATTGATTGAATATTTTATCTCTTATGTGCTAGCCTTGCTCATTAACCTCCCATAGGAGGTTTGTATTACAAACATTTCACAGATGAGGAAACTGAGGCATTTAAGAGACAGGTGAGATAACTGGCCCAAATTCATATAGCAACTACGTGGTAGAGTCTGAATTTGAAATCCAAGTCTGACTGGCTCAAAAATTCCATACTCTGTTCTCCAACTTATCTTCCAACTACTAACAGATCCAAAATTCAGCCTCATAGAGCTAGACATGCAGAGACTGTGAGATTCCTGGAGTGGCAGAGTGATAAACCAGCTGGAAGTCAGAGTTTCTTCTCCCCCTCAGCCTGGCTGCTGCTGACACCATTCTTTTGCCCCAACTCTAAGGCTACCGTGTATACTATGATTAGATGATTATGCTTAAATCTGGGCCCATCAGGTCATTCTTCTGTACAGTAACCCTTAATAACTTCCCCTTGACTATTTAACCGTAACTTACCTTCTTATCCTAATATCCAAGGCCCTCCAATCTGGCCCTAAACTGCCATTTCAGCCATGTTGTTGCTAGGCCTTGACAAAATGTGGCCTCTACATAACTGTAGCTCTCATTGTCCAGGAACAAAAGTCTATGTTCCTACCCTTTTACCTTTTGCTGACATTACTCCCCTTCTTCTTTCCAATACCATGTCCCTTCCCCTTTGCTTATTTAAAATCAGCACGTTCTTCAAAGCCCAGCTCAAGTTTCCCCACCTCAGATTGCCTGCCTACAGTGCTCTCAATCAGGACACTTTTCCTATACAACTCTGGTACTAAGAATATGCCACTCACAATTACAAATCCTTCCGTCATTCTGTGTGAATGTCTCATTTCTCCCAGGTTATAGCCAATGCTCTTCAAAGGGTGGGAAGTTGCCTTAACCTTCACAGGGCCTACCTCAAATAGGTGCTTCCCAAATCTTTGTTAATGGCTAAAGACCCTGCAGAGATTAATTTAAGCAGGGGTTTGAAGGCAGAAGGGTTTGATGGAAAGAAAATGACTGTTCTGGATGGAAAGTAAAGTAGAAAGCTGAGCACATTTCATATTGAAAAAAGTAAAACACACAGCAAAGAAGGGGGAAGAGTCGCAGACCTCTAACCTGCTGGAGGAAGTGACTATAGCCGTGGCTGATGTAGGAATGTTTGCAGAAATCCATGAAGCAATGATAAGGAGATAAAAAATCTTCTTGCTAGAATATTCATTTTTGCAATAAAGTCTTTGGCTACTCATGGGTGGCTGAGCATATGGGGAGGCTCTCACTTCATGAGAGGAATATTTCATTCAAAAATAGAAAACCTTGTTGCTGGCAGAAAGTCACTTGCATTCATCCCCTGCAATGTGTGTCAGTCCCACCATTCAGGCCACCAAGTAGCCTAGAAACAGACTGCATATTCCACAGAGCTATTGCTACATGTTACACCAGGATTATAGTGAGATCTCAGATTTAGTTTTTGGCAGGGTAGAGCTTTAAGAGAATCTTTGGCAGTGAGTGTCTTTACAGGTTTTCACATCCTTCAAACAACTATGTGTGGTATATAGAGTGGCCACTTGCCTTCATTTAAAAAGGGAGGAAACTGAAGCCTACAAGGATAGGATGACTTGTCCAAGGTCACACAGTTGGAGTACCTGACTCAGCTTAGGTTTCTTTTTCATACTAAACTGCCATATTTGTCCATCACACTTATGTTTGCTAGTTGATCTGGCCAAAGAGTTTATTGACTGTGCTCATAATATGCATTTCCTCATCATGAGAATTAGGGAACAGATTAAGGGATCTGAGCCTGAGAGAGTCAAGGCACTTTGGGATACCATAATGGCACTGTGATAAGCAACCTGAGACAGGACTTGGAAGACTTTAGAGTTATAATAAGTTTCCCAATCTTGCACCAGCTTCCCCTGCCCACTAGGTTATATTGAAGGAGTACTATTGGATTTGTGTGGTTTAAGTATTATATTCATTAAACAAATATTCATAGAGTTCCTGCTGTATGCCAGATACCATTCCAAATGCTAAGGATACACCAATGGACAAAAAAAAAAAAAGAATTCATACAATTTGTAACTGAAAAGTAAGAACTCTTTTTCACAAGTACAATTTAATAGCAAAGTGCCTTTAAATGGCCTTATTCTTTCTCCCACTACAACTCTGAGCTGGGCCAGACTCTTAGGCACATTCCTAGGGTTTGGGAAGTGCCATATACTAACAGTTTCAGAATCTCCAAACATTGAGCAAAAGGTAGAAATTATCCCAGTTCAAAGGCTTTCTTCTAAATAAGTCAGGAAAACTAGCAAATGAAGCTCTGGTTTAAGAAAAATTAAGTAAACATCCTATTAGAATGTAAACACCCCTCTTATCTGCTTAGTACCTGCTAAGTAAAAGCCTAAGAAAGGAACCTACAGAGAAACTGGCTCCTGGAAGGATGGGAAACATAGGAGCCTAGGTCTAAGGTTAACGGCTGGTGCCTGAAGATAAACTCTGAGTTGAACTTGAGTCTTAGGGCATCAATGTCTAATAAGAGACTTGTCTGTGTGTGTATGTGTATATGATGAGTAAGAGAAGGTATGAGAGGATGGCTTTGTAAAATAGAAAGTGCTACACAGATTAAGATTTTAAAACAATAGCTACCTTGATGCACTTGAGTGGCTCCGTCGGTTAAGCATCCAACTCTTGGTTTTGGTTCAGGTCATGATCTAATAAGTTGTGAAATTGACCCCTGGCATGGGGTTCTGCACTCAGCAGGGAGTCTACTTGAAGCTTCTCTCTCTGCCCCTCCTGCCACTCATGCATACACATGCTCGCTCCCTCTCTCAAATAAATAAATAAATCTTTAAAAAAATAATAGCTACCTTGTATGAGTGCCTAGTGTGTGCCAGATACTATGCTAGGCAAAGTTACATGTGTTTATCTCATTTAAGTGTCAGGAACAACTTTTTGAGGTAAATTGCTTATTTTCCTACATGTTTTTTTAAAAAATGAGCCTAAAGAAAAATAAAGTAACATGACTAATGTCCCCCAACTAGTAAACAGTAGTGTTAAGATTAAAATCCAGGTCTGTCTTAATTGAAAAGCCCACATTTTTTCCATTATGCCATAATAAACAATATATTTTGCACACTCAGAAACCCATGGAGTTTTGAGAAATTTTCAAGCTGGAATCTATTAGATAATAGATGATGTTACCATTTCTTTATTATTTAAATTTAATTAGCCAACATATAGTACATCATTAGTTTTTGATGTAGTGTTCAATGATACATCAGTTGCGTATAACACTCATCACATTACATGCCCTCCTTAATGCCCATCACCCAGTTACCCCTTTCCCTCACCTATCTCCCATTCCACAACCCTCAGTTTGTTTCCCAGAGTCAAAAGTCTCTCATGGTTTGTCTCCCTCTCTGATTTCTTCCCATCAGTCTTCCCTCCCTTCCCCTATGATCCTCTGCACTATTTCTTATATTCCACATATGAGGAAAACCATATGCTAATTGTCTTCCTGTGATTGACTTATTTCATTTAGCATAATACCTTCCAGTTCCACCCATCAATGTAAATGGTAGGTATTTATCCTTTCTGATGGCTGAGTAATATTCCATGGTATATATGAACCACATCTCCTTATTCATTCATCTGTTTAAGGACATCTTGGCTCTTTCCACAGTTTGGCTACTGTGGCCATTGCTGCTATGAACATTGGGGTGCAGGTGCCCCTTCTTTTCATTATGATATAATGATTGTATCTTTGGGGTAAATACCTAGTAGTGCAATTGCTGAGTCATAGGGTAGCTCTATTTTTAACTTTTTGAGGAATCTCCATACTGTTTTCCAGAGTGGCTGTACCAACTTGCATTGGTGGTACCATTTCTTCATCCCAATGTAATCTTACAGTCTAATGGGAAGATTATAATACTGCAGCCAAGCCAAATTGATCTTGAAAATAACAAAACCAAATAAGAAAACTCTAGCAGCAGAAAATAGAGACTCAGGAGAGTAGATGAGATAGCACCAAGGAGAAATGGCAGTGTGTCTGATGCCGGGGCGGGGGGGTCTTCAAAGTATTACCGTGAATAGTCTAAGTGAAAACTTCCCAGAAGGCCTTGTATTGATTCTTTCATTTGTACATATGTAACTTCATTCATTTATCTTTCCACCTTTCAAAGACTTATTGAGCACTAGATGTAGGCACTCACAGCTCACAGAACTGTGAACATTGTGAACTAATGAATGAATACTCAAGAGGCCCAAGTCAGCCAGTCACAGGTCTGTGGCAGTCCTGACCACCATCTTAACACTTCTTTTCATACAAGTTCTGTTCAACTCCATCAACTTAGGGATTTAGTTTTTTCCTGTGGAAACCTATCTCTAACTCTAGGAATACAGGTTTTGCTTGACTGAAATATGCTTTATAGCAATGGCCACTGAAGAATAAGCTTCTACAAACTGAGTCTGGAGGAGGAGTCTGGAAGTTGAGCTTTACCTAGCAACAGAAAGTAGGATCCATAGAAGCACAATTTGGGGCACCAAGCCCATGCCTGAGGGAAAGAAGCTGCCCTTAGGAATGTGCCAAACTGCTTGACAAAGGGGACTGGCCTCTGACAGGGAAGAATGTAGCAGCCCAGAGAAGTTAGAAGACCTAAGTGTCACTATTCACCCTTGGGCCCAAAGTTCTTAGCTCTGCAAGACCAGATGTGACATCCCTAGTTTAGCAGAATTTCACTTTGTTTAACCTCCAGAATTCCAAAAATCATGGTCATTTTCTTTTCTCAGCCTCTACAGCTGACTTTAGAGGTCAGAACTAGAAGGCCCTTTGAAGACCACCTAGTCCAACCCATTCATTTTTCAGAAGAGGAAACTGAAGCCCAGAAAGATCAACAATCATGCCCATTGAGTTAATGAATTAACTAGACTAGAACCAATTGCTTCTCCCTGCTTTCCCCCTAAACCACTAGCTTATGTATCTATACCTGACAATCTTACAGCATTTTCAAAGGACATGAATTACTTTTGTTTAACTTCTTTTTTTTTAAAGATTTATTTATTTATTAGACAGAGAGAGACAGCCAGCGAGAGAAGGAACACAAGCAGGGGGAGTGGGAGAGGAAGAAGCCAGCTCCTAGTGGAGGAGCCTGATGTGGGGCTTGATCCCGGAACGCTGGGATCATGCCCTGAGCCGAAGGCAGATGCTTAACGACTGCATCACCCAGACGCCCCTACTTTTGTTTAACTTCTGCTGAATTCAAAATATGAAACAACAAATTGACTAGAAATTACTGGTCTTGCTTCTGACTTCTAGTCCCATTCCCTACCAACCCCCAATAATTTGCCTAGTTTGTACTTTGCCTTGAGGTAGTCCTCCATTTTACCCAGTCTCATTCTTGTATTCAACCAGCTGAATGCAAATCCTAATCTTACCTTGACTGTCTCAGAATCCCCCCACCAAAAAAGACTATGCAACTGATCTTAATTCTTTAATTAGTAACATTTATTTTTGAAGAAACAGCTGCTACACTGCCCCTTAAATGCACTCTTAACATTTTTTAATTTGAGGAAGAAATGAAAAGTTTCTACTACAAATGGTTTCTACATAAAACTTGCCTTTTGGAAAGGTGCCCACTGGCAAACTACCACTTGACTTATTATAAGAAGCCCCAACCTCCAAGGGGGTGATCAGACCTTTTCTGGACAAGTCAGGGAACTTCTTTCTGCAGAATGAGATGAGGCCAAAAACTTGATGTCAAAGTAATTTGCTTCTTCCAAGTATGTCTTTTGGGAAAGCTAGAGAACAGAATTCTGAGAAGAGCTGGCTGGAGGAAGCATTGGTTAAAGTTACAGCTACATAGTTGTTTTGAATTCTTCTCCTTTAAAAAAAAGTTCAATTGAAAATATCGTAGTGAACAGAGCTGAATGCTTCCAGTTCAGACAAACAAGCAAAAAGAGAAGCCCATTTGGGCTGGTAAAGCCGTTATAGAAAGGCAAACTAGTGCTAAAGGATAATTTTTTAAAGGTAGAATCATGACTCTCATGCAAACATAAAAGGAACACATGTCAAACATTTTATTTAACTCATTAGTTAATGAGGGAAGCTGTAAGATGTTACAACCATTTCAAAGGAGAATTCAAAGGGCATTGATTCCCATAGGTAATTATGAATGCTAGAACGAATTTTCAAATAGATGCAAAACTGGTCAATATCCATGGGACAATAACCAATTGCATTACACCAGACAAAATTCATTTGCATTTCTATGGATAAGAATATTTTGCATCACTATTGGTCTTCTACAATTTATAGAGTTGTTGAATAGCTCAAAGCCAACAAAAAGGACATAACTCAGAAAATGCACAAGTCAGGAAATCCGGTAATCTTTTTTGTCCTTTCAGTCTTTCACAAATTTCCTTGACACTAGAAAGAACTGTGCAATCAGACTTCTTTAAGGTCAGCAAGCCCCATAACCCTTGGGGCCCTGATCAGGAGGCAGCCGGGAGGATGGCCTGAGAAAACTGTTGGGAGTGTAATTTGACACTTATAAGAGAATTAGCAATGACTAAATGATTAAAGATACCAAGGGTGGCTTTTCCAAAGCCTCGGGAGCTAGAAAATCTGACAAGTGGAGAGATCGACCCATGAGACTCTAAGCAGCTGGTGATGGCCTGAGAAGGTCTGTTTAAAGAAAAGCACACGTCTGTCTTTGCTACTCTCTTGCAGGGCCCAACTCAGGACATCTGGTTGAAATACAACACCTTGATTCTTGCCTAGCAACAAAGTACAAGTAAATACAATCCCCATGAGCAGGTCCACCGGGAAACTTGAGAAACACATTAGAGAGGATTGTGAAGAATTCTGCCAGTTTTTCTAGCACTTCACGTATTATTGTGTAAGTGATTTTCTATTAAGTGCCTGTACACCTTTTGGTTTTATGTATGCCTACAAACCAGTAGAGGTCCAGAAATAAAAAGCAAATTGGAGTTTTTTCATTGGCAGTTTTATCCATTTTTTGGCAATACTCAATACCTTTTTTCTCGTTCCTTCATTGACCAACTTGGAGATACCTGGCATCCTGGCATCTCTTATATAGTATGGAAGAACAATGTATGGCATTGGGTAACATGAACATTTTTGTAATTACCCCTTTCCTTCTCCCCTCTCCAGCAACAGCCTACTCCATTAGGCAACTGTAAAAGGCATGAAACAGGTAATCCACACACGCATGCGCACGCGCGCGCGCACACACACAAACACACACGGTAAAAAAAAAACAAACCCACTTGATTATAATTCAGGAGCTACCCAGATCTAAAATTCCTGTGGTTCTTAGATGATGTGATTTAACACATTCAACCACACTGGTACTAAAGGACAATAGCCATTTCGTACTTATTGGAGTAGAAAATATTATCAAACATGATTTTGGTTTGATTTGGAGGGAGAGGATGGAAAAAGATCTACACATGTTCCATCAGTAGGATAAATTAGGACAATTCTTTTGAAGGGCAATTTGACAATACCTATCAAAAGTCATTAAACAAAGTCATGCCCTTTCACACAGTAATTCCACTCCTAGAAATTTGTAAGGTAATCATTCAAAAGAAAGACAAAACTATACATACAAAACACATTTTATATGCCATTATGAATAATCTCAAAAAACTGGTAATAGCCAAATATCCAACAAAATCAAAGTAATTAAGTGGTTTAAGACATATATATTGAATAGAATATTATGTAGACAATAAAAATCATAATTCTGAGGACTGCAATAAACATAGAAAAGTTAAATACAGTAACATAAAGAGGTTAAGAAGCAAAAATAAAACATACAACTGTATAGGCATTTTCATTGTAATTCTATAAAAACATATCTCCAGAAACAATTGTGTTTCGCAGTGGGATTACAGATAAAAATGGTTCTTTCTGGGGCGCCTGGGTGGCACAGTGGTTAAGCGTCTGCCTTCGGCTCAGGGCGTGATCCTGGCGTTACGGGATCGAGCCCCACGTCAGGCTCCTCTGCTGGGAGCCTGCTTCTTCCTCTCCCACTCCCCCTGCTTGTGTCCCCTCTCTCACTGACTGTCTCTATCTCTGTCAAATAAATAAATAAAATCTTTAAAAAAAAATGGTTCTTTCTTTTTCTCTTATGGAATACAGTTTCAGCAATAAGTTTAAAATAATTTTAAAGGAAATAAATGAAACCAGCTCTGGCCTAACACCTAGGAGCCTAATACTAGAATCTCTTCTCTCCCTGGACTGCCCTTCCAGATCTACCAGCTCCGGCCATCTGCTTCTTATCCTGCAGGAAGGAAAGGGAGAAAAAAGGAGTGCTGCTAAATGAGAGGAACCCAAGAAAATATGCCTGTGACAGCCAGACGACTTATTACTGCTGAATGCCTCAGTTTACTGTGCTGAAGAAGTTGAGCATTCCAATGGAATATGTTCTCCACTGTGCCTCCATTTAAATTTATTTAACAATAAAATACATTTATTTAAAGCAACCGTAAAAGTATTTCTTTTGCAGAGAACATAATTGTTACTTTTTATTTATTAAATGTTTATTTGAATAGAAGTTAATAAGAATATAGAACATTTAAAAATCATAACATTTATAATTCCATCACATAAACAATTTTCCCTTTCTGAATGTTACCTGCAATTAGCATATGATTTGTATTTATTGCAATCATGGTACACATCCTATTTTGAATCCTGTTTTCTCTTACCATTATATCATAAGCATGTTTTCATTTCTATAGTCTTCATAGTAATCATTTTAAGGTTCTTTTGAGAGAGAGAGTGTGTGCACTAGTGGGGGAGGGGCAGAGGGAGAGAGAGAATCTCAAGGAGGCTCCATGCTCAGCATGGAGCCCACTCTGGGGCTCAATCTCATGACCCTGGGATCATGGCCTGAGTCAAAATCAGGAATCTGATGCTGAACCGACTGAGTCACCCAGGTGCCCTATAGTTATCATTTTTAAAAAAGATTTTTAAATTTATTTATTTGTCAGAGAAAGAGCATGCCCAAGCAGGGGGAGGGGCAGGCAGAGGGAGAATTAGACTCCCCGTTGAGCAGGGAACCTGATGCAGAACTCAATCCCAGGACCCTGGGATCATGCTCTGAGCCAAAGGCAGACTCTTAACTGACTCAGCCAACTAGGCATCTCTATAGCTGTCATTTTAATGACTGTGTTCTATTTCCTACTGCTGGTGGATCATTATTTATTAAACCACATCCCTCCTGTTGGTCATCCTGGGTTGTTCCCAATTTTTTGCTACTCTCTATTTCATTCTGATGAAGAGGAAAGCAGCTCTTTTTTTTCCAAAATATTTTATTTGCTTGAGAGAGACAGAGAGGGGGAGAGAGCACAAGCAGGGGGAGTGGAAGGCAGAGGGAGAAGCAGACTTCCCCTTGAGCAGGGAGTGCAATGTGGGACTCCATCCCAGGACCCCAGGATCATGACCTGACCCTAAGGCAGGCTGAGCCACCCAGATGCCCCAGAAAGAAGTTCTTTTGAGAAGTATTATCTAACTTATTAAGGTAAAAATACTTCCACCCACCCCCCCCTTCTTTGAAAGTCTATACTTGACTTTCCAGTATTCTAGAACAGGGATTGTCCCCTAAGATGACTCTTAGAAAGAAAGCAGCCAATATATAAATTTTGGAGAGTACTGACAGCTAGAATAAAACTGCTTCTGGGTTTTGCCCTATTCAGTCTGACTAGATGAGGGAATGTCCCTCCTATGGGATAGATCAGAAGGAAAGCATTAAACTTGTTTTCCTGGACTGGACAAGTGTTTATGTAGACCTAAGCTCACATTCCAGCTCTAGCTCTTGCTAGTTGTGAAATTGGCTCACCTCTCTTAAACTGGGCCTCAACCCCTCATCTATAAATGAGGAACTACACTAGATGATGTTAGAGTCTCTTCTCTCCTATGTGAGAGAAAAAAATTTGTCTCACTCCCCGCTTTTAATCCCAACCCCTCCTACTTCTGTAGAGGCTGTGACCATTAATTATATCCTGTCAACAACATTTTTAATTTCTCCCTGTCTTTTGCTTCCTTCTGCTGTCTATAAACATACTCAGATATTTCTCATTCTAAACACCCTCCCTAGACCCAGCCACCGTTTCAAGATTTTGTTATTTTCTTTCCTTTTGCCACCAAACAAAAAACTGGTCATCTATATACACATCTGTATTTCCTCTACAAGGTCACCAATAAAAGTCTAATGCCACTTACTCCTTTAAATTATTCTCCTTTGCTAGCTACTTCTTTGGTTGGCTTTGCTGGGGCCTCTTCTCCCACTTTCAATAGTAGGTTATTCTGAAACTGTTAAGTGAGAAAATAGGATATAAGATTACATGCACACTAATTAAAAGATTTATATGAAAAGCCTACGAGGAAGAAATACTTCCAAACGGTAAAATGGTTGATTTAAGTGGTTTGATTTTTGTAGATTGTTTTTTCTTTTTTCTACTTTCCAAATTCCTGTGATATGGTTATATTACTTTTGTAATTAAAAGTAGTTTTTACTAGGGGTACCTGGGTGGCTCAGTCGGTTAAGCGTCTGCCTTTGGCTCAGGTCATGTTCCCAGGGTCCTAAGATGGAGCACCACCTCAGGCTCTCTGCTCAGCGGGGAGCCTGCTTCTCCCTCTCCCTCTGCTGCTCCCCCTGCTTATGCTCTCTGTCTCTCTCAAATAAATAAATAAAATCTTTAAAAAAGTAGTTTTTACTAGAAAAATCAAATGTATCTGCGTGCAATCCCCAATGCTACCCATTGTCCTCTATTCTCTCTTGCCTCTCTTCTCCATTGGTGATGTCATCTATTCCATGCATTCAATCATATCCTTAATGACAATGACTCCCATATCTATAACTTTAGTCCCTGCTGATCTCTTGGATTTCTAGCCACCTGTTGGAAAGTACCATCTGAAGGTACTTGCTACTATTTCACATTCAACACCACTTTTTCTATTAGCAAGAAATCTTAATATATCCATAATATTGGCCATTTCCTCATTCCCCAAAGCTAACAGTTAAGTCCTTTTCAACCTAGGCAAAACTACCATCCCTTAACTTCAGCAACCTTTTAATAGGCCTTTCCACTTTCTTCTTTATTCTGTGCATATACCAGCGTGTATGATCTGCTTAAAATATGAAGCAGATCATGTTACTCCCCATCTTAACATTCTCTAATGATTTCCATCTCAATCAGAATAAAATCCAAAGTCCTTACAATCGTCTATAGGGCACTACATGATCTTGACCCTAGCTATATCTCTGAGCTCATTTCCTCTCCCTGGTGATATCCTCTGCTTCAACTGTCTTCTTTCTGTACCCCTTCCCCCCAAACCTATAGAACTTCTCTTGTTTCAGGGTTGCTGCACTTGCTGTTGCCTCTGCCTTGACTTCCCTTTAGTCTCCTGCACTTTTCTACTCCTATCTGTCTATATGAGAGAGTATAGCTTCTTCCTTCTCATCCTTCAGCTCTCAGCCTTAATATTGTCCCCTTTAGAGGCCTCCCAAGATCACCCTGTTAAAAGGATGTCCACCCACATTGTTCTCTATTACAGCACCCTGTCCATTTCTTTCAAAGCATGTCTCAAAATTTGCAATTTCAACGATTTTTTGTTCCTTTTGATTTATTTTCGGTCTCACTCCTGGACTGTAAGTTCTGTGAGGGTGGATACCATTTTAATTTTTTTCATTGTTGTGTGACCCAGAGTGTGGAACAGTCCTTGACATGTAGTATACACTCAATAAATGGATGCCAAATAATTGATTGAATGATGTTATAATTATGATTTTTCCTGAATATTTACTAAGTATGTAAAATGTGCCAGATACTTTTATATAACTTTTATCATTTAATTCTTTTAGAGGTATTTTAAGCAGAGATCTTTTTTAAAATTAAACTTTTAATTTTGAGGCAACTGCAGATTCACATGCAATTGTAAAAATAATACAGAGATCTCATTTACCCTTCACCCAGTTTCCCCCAAAGGCCATATCTTGAAAAACTATAGTACACTACCATAACCTTGATATTAACATTGATACACTTCACCAAATGTATTTGGATATCCCAACTTTACTTGGACTTAGTTGTGTGTCTATTTACTTCTATGCAATTTTATCACATGTGTAGGTTCTTGTATCTGCCCCTGAAGTTAAGATACAGAATTGTTCAAGCTCTGCAAGAATCTCTCATCTTGCCCTTTTAAAATCACACACACCATCTTTCCATACACACCCTCCCTCATTCCATTCCAAACTCCTGGTAGCCGTAATTCTGTTCTCTGCCTTTATAGTTTTGTCATTTCAAGAATATTATATAAACAGCATCAGACAGCATATAACTTCGTGGGGTTAGCTTTTCACTCAGGATAATTACCTGGAGATTTGTCCAAGTTGTTGTGTGTATCAATAGTTCATTCCTTTTTATTTCTGAGTAGTATTCCATTTTGCAATATATAAAAATATCAAATCATGTACACCTAAAACTCATACAATGTTATATGTCAATTACATCTCAATTTTTAAAAAATCTGTACATGAGTGTTCATAGCAGCTTTATCCATAATAGTGAAAACATGGAAATGGCTTAGGTAGCTTTCACCAATCCAGGTAGCATTTAGGTGAATTATTAAACAAATTGTGGTAATCTATATCATGGAATAAGTTAATTCTGTAAAAGGTGTCTGTGATTCATTTTGAGTTAATTTTGTATAGGCGTGAGGTTTAGATATAGGTTCATTTTTCTGTCTACGGATGTTCAATTGTTCCCACACCATTTGTTGAAAAGTCTATGCTTCCTCAGTTGAATTGGTTTTGCGCCTTTGTCAAAATTCATTTGGGCATATTCACATGGTTCTCTATTAATTTCTACCATCTATGTGCCTGTCTTTCTTCCAATATCACACTGTTTTGATTACTGTGACTATATAGTAGGCCGTAATATTGGGTAGAGTGATTCCTCACACTTTATTCTTTTTCAAGGTTGCTTTAGTTAAATTTTAGAATAAGTTTGTCTATGTGTAGAAAAGCATTTGCTGGGATCATTTAATTTAGCAGTTTTGTTAAGATATAATTGGCATACGATAAAATTGCATATATTTAGCGTATACAGTTTACTGTTTATATCCATAGAAAAAGACTCAAAGTACAGCCATGACAATAGCAGACTTACATAGGTGATTTCTGTTTTCTTCTTTATACTTTTCTCTATTTTTCACATTTTCTAAAATGTGTATGTCATTTAAAATTTAATACAATTTTTAGGTATTAACATAAATAAATAAGCATACAATTTAGTAAGGTTTGACATATGTATACACCACCACAATTAAGATATATTTTTTTAGGATATTGAACATATCCATCACCCTCTAAAGCTTCTTCATGCCACTATGTAATCTGTCTACATTCAGCCTTGTATTAGGGAAACTACTGATCTGATTTTTATCATCATATGTTAATTTGCGTTTGTAAGAGTTTCACATAAACTGAATCATATGGAATAATTTATTTCTTTTTGATGCCAGGTGGTGTTCTATTGTTTGGGCATATCACAGTTTGTTTATTTATTCCCCAGTTGTGGGACATTTGACTTGTTTCCAGTTTTTGGCCAGTACAAATAAAGCTGCTATGAACATTCATTTACAAGTATTTATTTTGACACATGCTTTAACTTATTTTTAAAACATTTTCTTTTGTGTGAAATTTTTGTTTGTTTTGTTTTCGTTGCTGTTGTTGTTTTTGTGGGTTAGTGTTGTTTTTATTCTGAATTACAGTAAAGTGGGGATGATGAGACACCATAATTTTGTCCTGGATTAGAAGACAACTAACGTAAGGTCTTTTTAAAAAAAAACATTTTTAAATTTAAATTCAACTAATTAACATATAATGTATTATTGGTTTCAGAGGTAGAGGTCAGTGATTTATCAGTCTTATATAATACCCAGTGCTCATTATATTACATGCCCTCCTTAATGTCCATCACCCAGTTACCCTATCCCTCCACCCCCCTCCCGTCCAGTAACCCTCAGTTTGTTTCTTATAGTTAAGAGTCTCTTATGGTTTGTCTCCCTCTCTGGTTTCATCTTGTTTTATTTTTTCCTCTCTTCCCCTATGATCTTCTGTTTTGTTTCTCAAATTCCACATATCAGTGAGATCATGTGATAATTTCCTTTCTCTGATTGACTTATTTCATTTAGCATAATACCCTCTAGTTCCATCCACATCATTGCAAATGGCAAGATTTCATTTTTTTTTGATAGAGGAGTAGTACTCCATTGTATATATATATACACCACATCTTCTTTATCCATTCATCTGTCAATGAACATCTGGACTCTTTCCATAGTTTGACTATTGTGGACATTGCTATTATAAACATTGGGGTGCAGGTGCCCCTTCTTTTCACTATATTTGTATCTTTGGGCTAAATACCCAGTAGTGCAATTGCTGGCTCATAGGGTAGCTCTATTTTCAACTTTTCTAAGAAATCTTCATACTGTTTTCCAGAGTGGCTGCACCAGTTTGCATTCCCACCAACAGTGTAGGAGGGTTCCCCTTTCTCCACATCCTTACCAACATTTGTCATTTCCTGGCTTGTTAATTTTAGCCATCCTGACTGGTGTGAGGTAGCATCGCATAGTGGTTTTGATTTGTATTTCCCTGATGCTGAGTGATATTGAGCAGTTTTTCATGTGTCTGTTGGCCATTTGTATGTCTTCCATGGGAAGTTTTTAACTACCAATTCAATTTCACTAATACAGGGCTATTTAGGTTATCTAATTTTCCTTATGTGAGATTTAGTAGGATTTTTTTTCAAAGAATTTGTCCATTTTATCTAAATTGTCAAATTTATGGGCATATAGTTGTTCATAAAATTCTGTTATCATTTTAACATTTCATGGACAGGTAGTGATGTCCATCTCTTGTTTCTGCTATTAGTAACACGTCTTCTCTGTTTTCTTGGTCAGTTTGGCTAGAAGTTTATCAATTTTATTTATGATTATTATTATTTCCTTTTTCTGTTTATTTTTTAATTTGCTCTTCTTTTTCTAGTTTCTTAAGGTTAAACCTGAGGTCATTGACTTTAGACCTTTTGTTCTTTTCTTTTTTCTTTCTTTCTTTTTTTTTAAAGATTTTTATTTATGTATTTGACAGAGATAGAGACAGCCAGCGAGAGAGGGAACACAAGCAGGGGGAATGGGAGAGGAAGAAGCAGGCACACAGCGGAAGAGCCTGATGTGGGGCTCGATCCCATAACGCCGGGATCACGCCCTGAGCTGAAGGCAGACGCTTAACCGCTGTGCCACCCAGGCACCCCAGACCTTTTGTTCTTTTCTAATATAGCTATTTTAGTACTACAAATTTCCTCCTTTCTCCTGCTTTAGCAACATTCCACAGATTTCGATGTGTTCTATTTTCATTTTCATTAAGATTAGAATATGTTCTAATTACCCTTTCTTTAAACCATACACTGCTTTATTAGTTTCAGGTGTACAATATGGTGATCCAACAATTCCATGCATCATCCGGTGCTCATCACAACACATACACTCCTTAATCCCTATCACCTATTTCACCCATGCCCCCACCCACCTTCCCTCTGATAACCATCAGTTTGTTCGCTATAATTAAGAGTGTTTTTGGATGCCTGGGTGGCTCAGTTGTTTAAGCATCTGCCTTAGGCTCAGGTTATGACCCCAGGGTCCTGGGATCCAGTCCCACATCAGAGTCCTTGCTCAGTGGGGAGCCTGCTTCTCCCTCTGCCTCTGCTGCTCCCTTTGCTTGTGTGTGCACTCTCTCTGTGTCTCTGTCTTTCTGACAAATAATAAATAAAATCTTTAAAAAAAGTATTTCTTGGTTTGTCTCTCCCCCCCCCACTTTTCTCCTTTGCTCATTTGTTTTGTTTCTTAAATCCCACATGACCATGGGTTATTTGTAAATATATTATTTTGTTTTCAAATATTTGGAGATTTTCCGGGTATCTTTTTGTTATTGATTTCTAATTTAACTCCATTGTAATGAGACTACATACTTTGTATGAATTAAATCCTTTTAATTTTCTTTAGTTTTCTTTTACTGCCTTGAATATGGTCTATTTGATGAATGTTGCATGTACACTTGAAAAGAATGAGATTTTTCTGTCATCTGGTGGAGTGTTCCATAAATGTCAATTAGGTCAAATTGGTTGATAGTGTTGTGCAAATCTTCTGTATCCTAACTGATTTTCTGCTGAGTGTTGTAAGAGGGGTATTGATATCTCCAATCAAAATCATGGATTTGTCTATCTCTCCTTGTAGTTCTATCAGCTTTTGCTTCATGTATTTTGAAGCTCTTTTATTAGATGCATTAATGTTTAAGAATGTTATTTCTTCTTGATAAATTGAATCTTTATAATTATGAAACAACATTCTTTTCTTTTTTAAAGATTTTATTTATTTATTTGAAAGAGAGAGAGCGTGTGCAAACACAAGAGACAGAATGAGCAGGGGAGGGGCAGAGGGAGAGGGAGAAGCAGAATCCCACCGAGCAGGAGCCTAGTGTGGGACTCAATCCCAGGACCCTGGGATCATGACCTGAGCTGAAAGCAGACGCTTCACTGACTGTAGCAACCAGGTGCCCCATGAAACAACCTTCTTAATTCTAGTAATATCTTTTGCTCTGAAATCTGTTTTCTCTTACATTAATAACCACACCAGATTCCTTTTGACCAGGGCTACCACAGTATTTTTCCCCACTCTTCTGCTTTTAACCAACCTATTTGTAGCTTTATATTTAAAGTGTTTTTCTTATAGGTAGCAAATATAGTTGGATATTGATTTTTTATGCAATTTAACAATCTTTGCTTTTTCACTGAAATATTGAGGTCATTTTCATGTAATGTAATTTTTATGTGCTTAGATTTAAATCTAACATCTTGCGATTTGTTTTCTATTTGTTCCATCTGTATTTTGTTTACTCTTTCCTTTTTTTCTGTTCTTTTGGATTATTTAAATAATTTCTATTATTCCATTTTGTCTTCTTTTTTAGATTATTGGATATAACTCTTTGTTTTGCTATTTTAATGGGTGCTTGCTCTTCAGACATTATAAGTATAATAAAGAAATACTACAAACAACTTTATGTCCATAAATTTGACACCTTAGATGAAATGGATCAATTCCTTTATAGTACAAATTACCAAAACTCACTCAAAAAGAAAAAGATAGCCTGAATTGTCTCATATCTGTTAAGGAAATTTAATTTGTAGTTAAAAAGCTTCCAGGCCCAAATGGTTTCTCTCACACATTCTACTAAACATTTGAGAAAGAAATAATATCATCATACACAACCTCTTCCAAAAACAAAAGAGGAGAGAGAATTTCCCAACTCATAATATGAAACCAGTACCCTAGTACCAAACTGAAGCAAAGACACTACATGGAAAGAAAACTACAGATCAATATTCCTCATGAACATAAAATGAGACCAGTCAGCATGGCTGTTAGTTTTTCTAAATTCAGTTATGTAGGTGCATAATAGATGGAGAGTTGGATCTAACCAGACTTGAGGTTTGGCCATTTGAATAAGTAAAAGAGAGGCAAAGGAATTGTGAGTACAGGTAGAGGCATTAACATGATGATTTTTAAAAAGATTTTATTTATTTATTTGACAGAGAGAGACACAGCCAGCGAGAGAGGGAACACAAGCAGGGGGAGTGGGAGAGGAAGAAGCAGGCTCCAAGCAGAGGAGCCTCATGTGGGGCTCGATCCCAGAACTCCAGGATCACGCCCTGAGCTGAAGGCAGATGCTTAATGACTGAGCCACCCAGGCGCCCCTTAATGTAATGATTGACCACAGAATTTACATTGAATAGGGAAGGCAGAGAGGACAAGGAGTGAAAGTAGTAGATTCAGTGAGTGGGGCTGAAATTTTGTTAGAGTGGGGGAATGATAAGGAATGAGTTAGAAAGAAGAAAGTGATAGTTGGAGAATGGGATGTTTGCAATTGAGAAGGGAAGGGAATAATTTTGTTTTGGTTTTAGTAATTATAAGGTCAACAGTTTGGCCATGTGGATTAGTGGGTAAATGGATAAAGTAGGGTGGAGGACAAGACATTTAGGGGAGAGGAAATCAAAGAATAGAGAGGCCAGAGTATTATAAAGATCATCCATATGGATACTGAAATAACCAAGAATTATGACAGGAATAGTATTATAGGGAGTAACAGTGAACCAGGTGCTAAAATCTTCAAAGAGTAAGTGTGAGTGATCCGGGGGTCAGTGATCACCCTGATGACGGATAGTGAATGATATAATATGGGGACATGAGATTCAAAGCTGGGGGTTGTTATTGAGGAGAGAGGAGGATGTCCTGGAAGTGACAATGAGGAGGACACCTTTTCCACTTCTGGGCTTTGTGGTGCTAGAGGTGTGGGAGAGAAGATAACACCATTTAAAAATGTTTCAGGGACACTTAGGACCTTAGAGGAGAGGTTGATTTCAGTTAAGCAAAAAGATGAAAGGAATATACAGAGAAGCAGTTGCGGATATAGGGGAATTTGGTGATGATTGTCCACAAATTCCACAAAACACAGTGGAGGATTTCAAAAGTTGGAGAGAAGGAAGATGGAGTCATAAATGATACGCAGAGCTATCTGAATACACTCAAATTGAAGGATGACTTGACTGACATCAGAAAGGAGTACCAGTAGGATGTGTGTGTGTGTGTGTGTGTGAGAGAGAGAGAGAAAGAGAGAGAGAGACTTGTTACAACGAATTGGCTCACACAACTATGAAGTTATGTGAGCAGTGGCTAAGCAGATCCAAAATCCATAGAACAGGCAGTCAGAAAATGAAGATTGCAGGCAGGTTAGAACCCATGGCACAGGCTGAAACAATTGTCTTTAGGCAATCAAGAAGAGAAGATCATAAGCACAATGGAACTCTATGGTCATACCAGCCAAAGCTGTGATACACAAGTAGAAATTGTTTTCTAACCCAGGAAAATACCAGCTCTGCTTTTATGGTCTTCCAATGGATTCAGTTAAGTTTACCCACAGAATTCAGGAGGAAAAAATCCCTTACTTAAAGTCAACTGATTAGAGGCTTTAGTTTTACCTGCAAAATATCTTCACAGCAAGAGTGTATGACTAAGTAACTGAGAACTGTAGCCTAGCCAAATTGACACATCAAAAAAGGCATCATATTATTAACTTTTCCAGACCATAAACATGAGATATCTTTCCATTTACTTTTGTCTTCTTCAATTTCTTTCCTCAATATCTTAAAGTTTTCAGTCTACAGATTTTTTACCTCCTTCGTTAAATTAATTCACAAGTACTTTATTCTTTTTGATGCTATTGTAAATACAATTGTTTTCCTTTTTTAATTGAAGAAACATTTACACTTTTGAAATCTTTGCCTAAGGACATTAATTTAAATCATATTTGACATTATTAGAGTATTTTCTTTTTTTAAAGATTTCATTTATTTACTTATTTGTCAGAGAAAGAGAGAGAGGATACAAGCAAAGGTAGAAGCAGGCTCCCCACTGAGTAAGGAGCCCATTGCAGTACTAGATCCCAGGACTCTGGGATCATGACCTGAGCCGAAGGCAGACGCTTAACTGACTGAGCCATCCAGGCACACGTAGAATATTTTCATGTTGATATTTTTTTTTAAAATTTATTTATGTGACAGAGATAGACATAGCCAGCGAGAGAGGGAACACAAGCAGGGGGAGTGGGAGAGGAAGAAGCAGGCTCATAGCGGAGAAGCCTGATATGGGGCTTGATCCCACAACGCCAGGATCACGCCCTGAGCCGAAGGCAGACGCTTAACGATTGCGCCACCCAGGCACCCCTCATGTTGATATTTTTAACCACTCTTGTCATTCTCCTCCCTTTTTTTGTTTGTTTTTCATGATTATATTATATTATATTTTATTTTATTATGATGATATGTTAGTCACCATACAGTATATCATTAGCTTTTGATGTAGTGTTCCATGATTCATTGTTTGTATATATCACCCAGTGCTCCATCCAATATGTGCCCTCCTTAATACCCTTCACTGGGCTAGCCCATCCCCTCACCCCCGTCCCCTCTAAAATCCTCAGTTTGTTTTCTGGAGTCCATAGTCTCTCATGGTTTGTCTCTCCGTCTCTTTTCCCTCCCTTCATTTTTCCCTTCCTTCTCCTAATGATCTCCTTGTTATTCCTTATGTTCCACAAATAAGTGAAAGCATATGACAATTGTCTTTCTCTGCTTGACTTATTTCACTTAGCATAATCTCCTCCAGTTCCATCCATGTCGATGCAAATTGTGGGTATTCATCCTTTCTGATGGCTGAGTAACATTCCATTGTATATATGGACCACATCTTCTTTATCCATTCCTCTGTTGAAGGGCATCTCGGCTCCTTCCACAGTTTGGCTATTGTGGACATTATTGCTATGAACATTGGGGTGCATATGGTCCTTCTTTTCACGAAGTCTGTATCTTTGGGGTAAATACCCAATAGTGCAATTGCTGGGTCATAGGGTAGCTCTATTTTTAACCTTTGGGGAACCTCCACATTGTTTTCCAAAGTGGCTGTACCAATTTGCATTCCCACCAACAGTGTAAGAGGGTTCCCCTTTCTCCACATCTTCTCCAACATTTGTTGTTTCTTGCTTTGTCAATTTTTGCCATTCTAACTGGTGTAAGGTGGTATCTCAATGTGCTTTTGATTTGAATTTCCCTGATGGCTAATGAGGTTGAACATTTTTTCATGTGTCTGTTAGCCATTCACATGTCTTCATTGGAAATGTGTCTGTTCAAATCTTCTGCCCATTTTTTGATTTGATTATTTGTTTTTTGGGTGTTGAGTTTGAGAAACTTTTTATAGATCTTGGATACCAGCCCTTTATCTGAAGTGTCATTTGCAAATATCTTCTCCCATTCCGTGGGTTGCCTCATTCTCCCCTTTATACTAAGGGAGATTTGCAATGGGCCTCTTGCAGATAAGGGGAGAAAGGGAATTCTAAGTCCCTTTTCTCTTTTGCCACATCCTTGAGCTCCCAATATGACATTCTTTCTGAACTCATATCCAGCTACAGCTGAACTGGGAAGGAAGGGCCTATAAGTTTGGGTGCCTGGGTTCTTCTGAGAAACAGTGTTCCCTGGTGACCATCTCTTCCTAAGGACACACGTCCCCAAAAGCAATGTTATCAATGCTCATGCCAGTCACCCAACTGATGTGAGTATGGGAAGCTCTATGGAGCCCTCACAGAGAGAAGGGATGTTCACATTTCCTTTCCTCTCCTTTCTTATCTTCCAAAGCAAGACCTAGGTCCACCCTTGTCCTGGAAAGTACCACCCCATCTCCACTGGGCATCTCCAGGGACAATGGATTAAATGAAGCCTCCTAGTCAGTGATATTATTTTCTTAATTTCTTTTACAGATAGTTCTTTGCTAGTGTATAGAAATGCAACTGATTTTTGCATGTTGATTTTGTATACTGCAACTTTACTGGATTTGCTCTTTCTAATTTTTTTCCCTTGGAGGATTTAGAGTTTTCTATATATAAGATCACGTCATCTGCAAACTATTTAACTTCTCCCTTTCTGGTTTGGATGCTTTCAGATTCGGTGCAATCCCTATCAAGATTCCAATGGCATTTTTCACAGAATAGAAAAAAAATAAAAAAATTTGGATGAAAACACAAAAGACCATGGAGGCATCACATTTCTGATTTCAAATTATACTACAAACTATAGTAATAAAAATAGTATGGTACTAGCATAAAAACAGACACGTAGACCAATGGAACAGAATTGAGAGCCCCAAAATAAATACACACATACATGGTCAACTAAACTTTGACAAGAATGCCATGAATCCAATGGGGAAAGGACAGCCTCTTCAATAAATGGTGTTGGAGAAACTGGACAGCTAAGTTCACTCAAGATTGATTAAAAACTTATATGTAAGACTGAAACCATAAAACTGCAGAGAAAACATAGGGAAAAAAGTCCCTTGACTGGTCTTGGTGATGATTTTCTGGTAATGACATCAAAAGCACAGACACACACACACACACACACAAAATGAAAAATAAACAAGTGAGACTGCATCAAACTAAAAAGATTCTATGCAGCAAAAGAAACAAAATTAAATGGCAACTTACAGAATAAGAGAAATGTTTGCAAAACATATATCTGATAAGGGGTTAAATATCCAAAATATATAGAGAACCCTTGCATATATATATATATATATATATATATATATATATATACCATTTTTAAATCAGATATATATATATATATAGATTTAAAAATGGTTTCAAAAGTGGGAGAAGAGAGGAAGATGGCAGGGAGTAGGAGAACTCTAGGCTCCTCTCATCCCACTAAAACAACTAGATAACTATCAAATCAATCTAAATACCCCAGAAATCAGCCTGAAGACTGACAGAACAAACTCCACAACTCAAAGTAGAGAAGAGGCCAAATCTAAGAAGGTGGAAAGTGCTGAGAAATGGTTTGGGGGAGAATGGATCACAGGTGTTGCAGAGGGGAGGGAGACATGGTTGAGGAGAAGGGAAAGAGAGACAGGATCACATAGGAGAACACATAAGAAGAAGGTATCCCCAAAGGCATTGGCTTAGAAAATAAGAGAGGATGAATTCTGTGAGTTCTTTTTTGTTTGTTTGTTCTTATTATGTTCGCTTGTTCTTATTATGTTCACTTAGCCACTGTATAGCACATCATTAGTTTTTGATGTAGTGTTCAATGATTCATTAGTTGCATATAACACCCAGTGCTCATCACAGCATGTGCCCTCCTTAATACCCATCACCCTGTTATCCCAACCCCCCACCCACCCCTCTGAAACCCAAACACTGCCTGCAGCAGGTAAGGAGATCCTCTGCAGACAACTGGCCTGAAGGATAGAGTAGCCACAGCACATCAGAAGAGTACATACACCCCACACCAGAGACACTGCCTGAAGAGCCAGCCCTGGGCCCTACAGCAGCTCTTCTTCATAAGGCCATTACTTTCATTATTTTTTCTTTTTTTTAAATTTAAAATCAATTAGTTAACATATAGTATATAATTAGTTTCAGAGGTAGAGTTTAGTGATTCATCAGTTGCATATAACACCCAGTGCTCACTCTATCAAGTGCCCTCCTTAATGTCCATCACCCAGTTACCCCATCCCCCCACCCACCTCCCCTCCAGGAACCCTCAGTTTGTTTCCTGGAGTTAAGAGTCTCTTATGGTTTGTCTCCCTCTCTGATATCATCTTATTTTATTTTTCCTTCCCTTCCCCTATGTTCATCTGTTTTGTTTCTTAAATTCCACATATGAGTGAAATCATATGATAATTGTCTTTCTTTGATTGGCTAATTTTGCTTAGCATAATACCCTCTATTTCCATCCACATCATTGCAGATGGTAAGACTTCATTTTTTGATGACTGAGTAATATTCCATTGTGTATATATACACACCACATTTTCTTTATCCATTCATCTGTCAAGGCCATTAGTTTTATGAGCAGGAAACATAACTGGCTTTTCAAACACAGAGAAGAAGGCAGAGACTTAGACAAAAGCCAAGAAGGAGGAATTTATCCCAAATGAAATAACAAGATAAGGCCATGGCCAGAAATCTAAGTGAAACAGATACAAGTAACATGCCTGATGGAGAACTTAAAGAAAATATCATAAGAATACTCTCTGGGCTTGAGAAAATAATAGATGGCATTAGTGAGAACCTTAACACAGAGGTAAAAAAGTTAAAAAAGAACTCAGAGATGAAGAATGCAATAAACGAGAATGGAAAAAGTCTTGATGCAATGAACAGAATACTGAAAGAAGCAGAGGAAAAAAATTACTGACATAGAAGACAAAACAATGGAAAATAATGAAGCTGAACAAAAGAAAGAAGAATTATGCATCAGGAGAATAGATATAGGGAACTCAGTGACTCCATAAAACATAATAATATTCATATTATAGGAGTCCCAGAAGAAGAAGAGAGCAAAAGGGGGGCACAAAATTTATTTGAAGATATAATAGCTGAAAACATTCTTAATCTGGGGAAGGAAAAACACATCCCAATCCAGGAGGCACAGAGAACTCCCATCAAAATCAACAAAAGCAGGTCAACACCAGGACATATTGTAAGTAAATTTACAAAACGTAGTGATAAATAAGAAATCATAAAAGCAGCAAGACAAAGGATGTCATCAACTTCCAAGGGAAAACCTTGTCTTGGTGGCACATGCCTCATTAGGATTTACCTTCTTGCTTCTCCTGTTCAATCATTTCTTTTGAAATCAATGACAGAAGAAACAACAGATGGAGAGGATATGCAGAAAAAGGAACCCTCTTGCACTGTTGGTGGGAATGCAATCTAGTGCAGTCACTCTGGAAAACATCATGGAGTTTCCTCAAAAAGTTAAAAATAGAACTACCTTATGACCCAGCAATGGCACTACTGGATAATTTCCCAAATACAGAAACACTAGTTCAAAGGGACACACGTAGGACACACGTAGCCCTATGTTTATAACATTATTATTTACAACAACCAAGATATGCAAATGGCCCAAGTGTCCATTAATTGATGAATGGATAAAGAAAAAGTGATTGCTCCCTATATATAGTGAGCAATCTCACTCCTTGATATATATGTGTATATAGGAATATATCTATATGTATATATAGGAATCTATCTATACATAGGAATATTATTCAGCCATAAAAAAGAATGAAATCTTGCCATTTACAATGGCATGTATGAGCTAGAGAGTATAATGCTAAGTGAAATAGGTCAGTCAGAGAAAGACAAATACCATATGATTTCACTCACATGTGGAATTTAAGAAACAAAACAAAGGAGCAAAGGAGAAAAAAAGTGACAAATCAAGAAACAGACTCTTAATTATAGAGAACAAACTGATGGCTACCAGAGGGGGGGTGGGTGGGGGGATTGGTTTAATAGGTATTGGGGAGTAAGAAATGCACTTGCTGTGATGAGCACTGGGTGATGCATGGAAGTGTTGAGTCACTATATTGTACACCTGAAACAAGTAAAACACTGTGTGTTTAAAAAAATAATAAAAAAATAAAAGACATATGACAGTTCAAGGAAAGTAAATAAATAAATAAATTTAACATTTGGGAAAAAAAGAATTAGCCTGCTGCCCTAAGGATGTATCTGGCGTGTTTGAGGAAAGTTTAATCTGATGAACTGGGCTTCATTTATTTGATACATATTTGTGGTATATACATCTGTGTCAAAAATTATTCTAGGCACTGGGCATATGTCAGTCAGTGTATAAGAGAGACTCCAACTCTCACAGGGCTTCTAGAAGTTTCTATGGCAATTGTTGCTTTAAATCTCATCCTACCCCACCAGCATAGATCTTGCCTTGTCTCTATCCTTAGGTTAAGAGGGGAACTTGATCATGTCATGATTTTCCAACTGTGAGTTTCAATCTTTTTCAACTCAGATTAACCCCTAGAATTTAGAAACCTCCACACAAATTTCTGTGATTATTACCAATATGCAAATACTACTGTTCTGGTCCCCAGACTCCAAATTGACTCTCAAAACCAGTGCAACTAAAACTTGAATTAGCCCCATCCCCTTGGACCCTGTGATTTGGACTTTTGTTCATTTCCCTTATTTAGGTTGGGCCCTATGCCCTAGAGGTTTCCTTCTCCCCATCACTGCCTGCCAGTTTGCTCTGTCCTCCCCCTGTCAAGGTCCCTTCTGCTGTGCCTGTGTCCATGCCTGTTGCTGTGGTTATGACACTGACTCCCAGAACTGCTTCTAGCTTGCTTGCTCATTGCCTGATGTTCAAAGCCAAATGAAAACGAAGATGATGGAGGCAGCAGCGCCTGCATCAGCAGCTCCTCTCTAGCGAAGTGTCCCTTCCAATCAGGAAGAGGTTGCTGTGGAAACCTGTCTTCTCATTTCTAACCTACTCTAATTCCTCTTTTATCAATTCCGATTACAATTGAATGAGTTTTGTTTCGTGAGACATACTTTCTCAACAATTTTTACAACCAGCTTTTTGGCACCAATTAGCCTTTTCTTAAAGGGAATCCTTTCTCTTTCTGAATGCTTTCCAATAATTATTTCAGTGTTTATTATATGCAAGGCAGTGTGGTGGACCTTGGTGGTAGATATAAAAATGGAAATATATGATGCGTGTGGGAAAGGGCACTTGTATTTGGAGTCAGAATACCTGGTATTATTAAATAACTTTTAAAATATATAGAAGTCATGAAAATACATGACGAAAAGCTAAAATAGCACAGAGAAGCATATTAGTAAAAAAAAATACTCACCTCTCAATTTCATTTCTCACATGTAAGTAATATTTTTTCTTGTGTTCCAATAATTTTCTGTACATATATAAGCATATATGTTTTTCTTGCTTTATTTCACAAATAGGATAACTATAGTACATATCATCCTATTTGACTTTTTGCCCTCTATTTATTCAACATTTTCTCTATCAGCAAGTATCTATCACATTTTTAAGGGTTACATAGTATTCCATTGTATGGATGTACGGTCCCCTACTGATGACCATTTATTTGTTTGAATTTCTTTTATTACAATGAATTTACTATAAACATCTTAGTACATATATTTTGGTAGACTGAAACAGGAAGAAATAGATTTCTTAAATAGGCCAATTAACTATGAAGAAATTGATTCAGTGATAAACAACCCTTCCAAACAATAAAACTCCAGGCCCAGACGGTTTTCCTGGGGAATTCTACCAAACATTCAAAGAAGAAATAATACCTATTCTCCTAAAGCTATTTCAAAAAATAGAAACAGAAGGAAAGCTACCAAACTCATTCTATGAGGCTAATATTACCTTGATCCCCAAACCAGGCAAAGACCCCCTCAAAAAGGAGAATTACAGACCGATTTCTCTAATGAATATGGATGCCAAAATCCTCAACAAGATCCTTGCTAATAGAATCCAACAGTACATTAAAAGGATTATCCATCATGACCAAGTGGGATTCATACCTGGGATGCAAGCATGGTTCAACACTCGCAAATCAATCAATGTGATACATCATATCAACAAGAAAAGACTCAAGAACCATATGATCCTCTCAATTGATGCAGAAAAAGCATTTGACAAAATACAGCATCCTTTCCTGATTAAAACCCTTCAGAGTGTAGGAATAGAGGGTACATTTCTCAATCTCATAAAAGCCATCTATGAAAAGCCTACTGCAAGCATTATTCTCAATGGGGAAAAGCTGGAAGCCTTTCCCTTAAGATCAGGAACACGACAAGGATGCCCACTCTCGCCACTATTATTCAACATAGTACTAGAAGTCCTTGCAACAGCAATCAGAAGACAAAAAGGGATCAAAGGTATCCAAATCGGCAAAGAAGAAGTCAAACTGTCTCTCTTTGCAGATGACATGATACTCTATATGGAAAACCCAAAGGAATCCACTCCCAAACTATTAGAAGTTATAGAACAATTCAGTAAGGTGGCAGGATACAAAATCAATGCCCAGAAATCAGTTGCATTTCTATACACGAATAACGAGACTGAAGAAAGAGAAATTAGGGAATCCATCCCATTTACAATAACACCAAAAACCATACGTTACCTTGGAATTAACTTAACCAGAGACGTAAAGGACCTATATCCTAGAAACTATAGATCACTTTTGAAAGATATTGAGGAAGACATAAAAAGATGGAAAAATATTCCATGCTCATGGATTGGAAGAATTAACATAGTTAAAATGTCCATACTACCCAGAGCAATCTACACTTTCAATGCTATCCCGATCAAAATACCGAGGACATTTTTCAAAGAACTGGAACAAATAGTCCTTAAATTTGTATGGAACCAGAAAAGGCCCCGAATCTCCAAGGAACTGTTGAAAAGGAAAAACAAAGCTGGGGGCATCACAATGCCGGATTTCGAGCTGGTAGAAGTCATAGTAATTGTGTAGGATAAATTCCTAGATGTGAAACTATTGGGTCATAGGTTTGCATAGGTATAATGTGGACTTATATTGCCAAATTCCTTTCCAAAATAATTGTACCAAACTACTGTCTTTCCTTTGGATATATATCAAGGAGTGAGATTGCTGTATCATATACTAGTTCTATTTATTTTCTTAAGGAGCTCCTATACTGTTTTCCATAATGACTGTACCAATTTACATTCCCACCAACAGTGTACAAGGGCTCTCTATCATCCTCACCCTTGCCAACACTTGTTTTTTCTTGTTTTCTTGATAATAGATAGCCATGCTAACTGGTGTAAGGTAATATCTGCTTAAGATTTTAATTTGTATATCCCTGATTAGTAATCTTGAGCACTTTTTCATATACCTTTTGTCCATTTGTATCACATCTTTGCAAAAATGTATATTCAGGACCTTTGCTCATTTATATTTTTATTTTTTAATTATTTATTTAGATTCTACTTAGTTAGCATACAGTTTAATATTAGATTTCAGGTGTACAATATAGTGATTCAATACTTCCATACACTTCCCAGTTCCAACACTTCCACACAACACCCAGCTGCTCTTCACAAGTGTACTCCTTAATCCCCATCATCGATTTAACCCATCCTCCCACCCACTTCCCCTCTGGTAACCATCAATTTATTCTCTATAGTTAGGAGTCTGTTTCATGGTTTGCATTTCTCTATTTCTGTCTCTTCTTCCCTTTGCTCATTTGTTTCTTAAATTCCACATATGAGTGAAATTATATGGTATATGCTCTAGCTCTAACCACGTCTTTGCAAATGGCAAGATTTCATTCTTTTTATGGCTGAATAATATTCCATTACACACACACACACACGCGCATATATATGGATACTAGGATATAAAATGGATATATAGATATAGATAAAGAAGTGGTATATCTTTATCCATTCATCAACTGATGGACACTTGGGTTGCTTCCATATCTTGATTATTGTAAATAATGCTGCTATAAACAGAGGGCTGTATGTACCCCTTTGAACTAGTGTTTTTGTATTCTTTGGTAAACTATCCAGTAGGGCCATTGCTGGGTCATAGTGTAGTTCTATTTTTAACTTTTTGAGGAACTGCCATGCTGTTTTCCAGAATGGCTCTACTAGCTTCATTCCCACCAATAGTGCAAGAGGTTCCTTTTTCTGCATATCCTCACCATCTGTTGTATGTTCTACTGTTGATCTTAGCCATTCTGACAGGTGTGAGGTGATATCTCTTTGTAGTTTTGATTTGCATTTCCATGTGTCTGTTGACCATCTCTATGTCTTCTTTGGAGAAGTCTCTCTTCATGCCTTCTGCCCATTTTTAATTGGAGTATTTGTTTTTGGGGTGTTTAGTTGTATAAGTTCTTCATATATTTTGGATACTAACCCTTTATCAGATACATCATTTGCAAATATCTTCTCCCATTCCATAGGTTGCCTTTTAGTTTTGTTGATTATTTCCTTCACTGTGCAGAAACTTTTTATTTTGATGTAGTCCTGAAAGTTTATTTTTGCTTTTGTTTCCCTTGCCTCAAGAGACATACCTAGAAAAAAAATTGCTAGGGCAATGTCAAAGAGGTTGCTACCTGTGTTCTCTTCTAGGATTTTTATGGTTTCAGGTCTCACATTTAGGTCTTTAATCCATTTTGAATCTATTTTTTATGTATGCTCTAGGGAAGTGGTCCAGTTTCTTTCTTTTGGATGTTGTTGTCCAGTTTCTCCAACATCATTTGATGAAGACACTGACTTTTTCCCATTGGATATTCTTTCCTGCTTTGTTGAAGATTAATTGATCATATAGTTGTGGGTTTCTTCCTGGGTTCTCTGTTCTGTTCCATTGATCTATGTTTCTGTTTTTTGTGCCAGTACCATGCTGTGTTGATGATTATAGCTTTTTTTAAAAAGGATTTTATTTATTTATTTGAGAGAGAGAGAGAGACAGCCAGTGAGAGAGGGAACACAAGCAGGGGGAGTGGAAGAGGAAGAAGCAGGGTCCCAGCGGAGGAGCCTGATGCAGAGCTCGATCCCAGAATGCTGGGATCAAGCCCGGAGCCAAAGCCAGATGCTTAATGACTGAGCCACCCAGGCACCCCTGATGATTATAGCTTTGTAATATAACTTGAAGTCCAGAATTGTGATGCCTCCAGCTTTGCTTTTCTTTTTCAAGATTGCTCTGGCTATTTGGGGTCTTTTGTGGTTCCATACAAATTTTAGGATTGTTTGTTCTAGTTCTGTGAAAAACGCTGATGGTACTTTGTCAGGGATTGCATTAAATGTATAGATTGCTTTGGGTAGTATAGACATTTTAACAACATTTGTTCTTCCAATCCATAAACATGGAATGTTTTTCCATTTCTTTGTGTTGTCTTGAAATTCTTTCATTGGTTTTTTACACTTTTCAGAGTACAGATCTCTCACCTCTGGTTAGGTTTATTCCTAAGTATCTTAATATTGTTGGTATAATTGTTAATGGTATTGTTTTCTCAATTTCTCTTTCTCCTGCTTCATTACTGGTGTATAGAAATGCAACGGATTTCTGTACATTGATTTTACATCCTGCAACTTTACTGATTTCATTTATCAGTTCTAGCAGTTTTTTTGTGGAGTCTTTCAGGTTTTCTATATATAGTATCACGTCATCTGCAAATGGTGAAAGCTTTACTTCTTCCTTGCTCATTTGGATTCCTTTTACTTCTTTTTGTTTTCTGATTGCTGTGGCTAGGACTTCTAGTACTATGTAAAATAATAGTGGTGAGAGTGGACATCCCTGTCTTGTTCCTGACCATAGAGGAAAATCTCTCAGTTTTTCCCCTTGAGGATGATACTAGATGTGGGTTTTTCATAGATGCCCTTTATTATGTAGAAGTATGTTCCCTCTAAGCCTACTTTGCTGAGGGTTTTTATCATGAATGGATGTTGTCAAATGCTTTTTCTGCGTCTATTGAAATGACCATATGGTTCTTTTCTTTTCTGTTATTGATGTGGTGTATCATGTTGATCGATTTACGAATATTGAATCACCCTTGCAACCTGAGAATAATCCCACCTGATCAAGGTGAATGATGTTTTAATATATTATTGGGTATTTTTTGCTGGTATTTTGTTGACGATTTTACATCTATGGTCATCAGGGATATTGGCCCGTAGTTCTCTGTTTTAATGGTGTCTTCACCTGGTTTTTGTAACAGCATAATGCTGGTCTCATAGAATGAATTTGGAAGTTTTACTTCCTTTTCTGTTTGTTGGAATAGTTTGAGAAGAATAGGTATTAACTCTTCTTTAAATGTTTGGTAGAATTGGCCTGTGAGGTCATCTGGTCCGGACTTCTGTTTGTTGGGTTTTTTTTTTTTTTATTACTGATTCAATATTTTTGCTGGTTATCAGTCTGTTCCAGTTTTCTTTTTCTTCCCATTTCAGTTTTGGTAGTTTATATGTTTCTAGGGATTTATCCATTTCCTCCATGTTGTACAATTTGTTGGCATATAGTTTTTAATAATATTCTCTTATAATTGTTTGTATATCTTTGGTGTTGGCTGTTATTCCTTTCTCTCATTTGTGACTTTATTTATTTGGGTCCTTTCTATTTTCTTTTTCATAAGTCTGGCTAGAGGTTTATCAATTTTGTTGATTTTTTTCAATGAAGCGCCTCTTGGTTTCATTGATCTGTCCTACAGGCTTTTTTGTTTGTTTGCTTGTTTGTTTGTTTGCTTTTTAGTTTCTATATGATTTATTTCTGCTTTAATCTTCATTATTTCCTTCCTTCTGCTGGCTTTAGTCTTCATTTGCTGTTCTTTTTCTCGCTCCTTTAAGTGTAAGGTTAGGTTATTTATTTGAGCTTTTTCTAGTTTCTTGAGGTCGGCCTGTATTGCTATATACTTCCCTCTTGAGACCACTTTTGCTGCATCCCAAAGGTTTTGGACCATTGTGTTTTCATTTTCATTTGTTTCCATGTTATTTTTAAATTTCTTCTTTGATTTCCTGGTTGACCTATTTAATGTTTAGTAGCATGTTATTTAACTTCCATGTATTTGTGGTCTTTCCAATTTTTTCTCATGGTTGATGTCTAGTTTCATAAGCACTGTGGTCAGAAGAAGGACATGTTATGATTTCAATCTTTCTGTATTTATTGAGGCCTATTTTGTGGCCTAATATGTGATCTATCTTGCAGAATGTTCCATATGCCCTTGAAAAGAATGTTTTAGGATTGAATGTTTTGAATGTTTCGAATAGGTCTGTTAAGTCCATCTGTTCTAGTATGTCATTCAAAGCTATTGTTTTGAGTGGGGTGATAAAGTCCCTTATTATTATTGTGTTATTATTGATGAGTTCCTTCATGTTTGTTATTAATTGTTTTATGTATTTGGGTACTCTGATATTGAGTGCATGAATATCTACAATTGTATCTTGTTGGATTTTCCTCTTTATTATTATATAGCGTCCTTCTTCATCTCTTGTTACAATGTGTGTTTTAAAGTTTATTTTGTTGTATATAAGTATTGCTAAACCAGGTTTCTTTTGACATCTATTTGCATGATAAATGCTTTTCTAATCCCCTCACTTTCATTTTTCATTTGTCTTTAGGTCTAAAATGAGTCTCTTGCCAGAAGCATGTAGATGGGTCTTATTTTTTAAAAAATCCATTCTGATACCCTATATCTTTTCACATTTAACTATTTAAATTTGAGGTAATTATTGATAGATATATATTTATTGCCATTTTGTTAATTGTTTTGTGGTTGTTTCTGAAGATTTTCTTTGATGCTTTCTTGTCTTTCTTTCAGGTTTTGCTGATTCTCTTTAGTGATATATTTGGATTTCTTTCTCTTTATATTTTGCATATTTATTAGTGGTTTTTCATATTTGATTACCATTAGTTTTGTATATAACCTCTTCTGCTATATTAAGTTGATGGCTGTTTAAGTTTGAGTCCAGTCTTTTCTCCTCTCCTCCACACATTTTAGGTATGTGTTATATTTTGTATCCTTTTTTGTACGTTCCTTGATTGACTTTTTATAGAAACATTAATTTTTACTAATTTTGTGTTTTCTAACTTTATACTGTCAATTTTGGTCTCTCCCTTCTACTCAGAGTTCCCTTTAATATTTCTTGCAGGGCTACTTTAGTGGTCATGAACTCCTTCAGTGTTTGTTTATCTAGGAAATTCTTTATTTCTCCTTGTATTCTGAACGATAGCCTTGCCAGATAGAATGTTCTTGGCTGCAGGTTTTTCCCATTCAGCACTCTGAATATAGCATGCCACTACCCCTGACTTGGAAAGTTTCTGCTGAGCAATCCCCTGCTAGCCTTATGGAGTTTCCCTGTATGTCACTGTCTTCTTCTTGTTGTTCCTTTAAAAAATTTTTCTTTATCACTGTATTTTGCTAATTTAATTACAATAGGATTGGTGTGGATTTGCTTTTGTTGATATTGATGTAAGTTTTCTGTGCTTCCTGTAGCTGGATGTCTCTTTCCTTCCCTATTTTAGAGACGTTTTCATCTATTATTTCTTGAAATAAATTTTCTGCCCCCTTTCTCTCTTCTTCTTCTGGGACTTCTATAATACAAATGTTTGATGGAGTCACTGATTTCCCTAAGTCTATTCTCATATTGCTTAATTCTTCTTTCTCTCTTTTGTTTATCTTGATTACTTTCCCTTATTTTGTCTTCTAGGTCATTAGTTCATTCCACGCTTCTTCCACCATGCTGTTCCTTCCATCAGATGTGTTTCTCATTTCATTTATTGAGCCCTATATCACTACTATGTTATTCCCCATCTCTGTATTAAGGGTCTCACGCATGTCTTTCACTCTTCTCAAGTCCAGTATCATTATGATCATTGTTTTAAATATTCCATCAGGCATATAAGATACACTTATATCTGTTTCACTTAGACCTCAGGCCATGAAATTCTTTCATTTGGGATAATTTTCTCTGTCTTCTCATTTTATCTAAGTCTCTGTGCCTATTTTCTCTGTGTTAGGAACATCAACTATACCTCTAGATGTGGTACTTGAGTGTGATGACCTAATGAAGAACAGGTCGTGTAATGCCCTGCCATGTAGTGTCTCCTTTTCCTCAGGACCTGATGCTTCCAGAATGTTTCCAATGTGTGCTGAGTATGCTCTGGTATTTTATCCTGGCTGTTTTATCCTTCAGACCAGTTGCCTGCAGAGGCTCTCTTTGCCTGTTGTGGACAGTGTTTAGTCCTCGCCTGATTGTGGCACATTTTAACTAGGTGTGTTCTGGTCTATATGTGAAATGAGACCTCTTACTGCCACTGGAAGTGAGACTCCACAAAACTCCCATGTCAGGGGACCAGTGTGAGCAGGGCTTTGGGCCAGTCTTTTGGGGGAGGGAGCCTATCATGCTGGGACTGAGGGAAGTGTGACTGGGAAGTTCCACTGGAGTGTGGGGGTGGATGAGCCTTGGTGTAAGCAAGTTAGGTAGCAGGTGTCAGTGCTGCAGTGGTTCCAGTATGTGACTCTGTGCTTATGCTGAGGGGAGAGGGAGGGAAATGGCACCTGCTAGTTTCTTTGTTCCCAGAGGGGTTTCTCTATGAACATTGTTTCTCTGGGATGTGCTCTGAAATGAGCAAATAACTTCCCCACTCTGTGCCCCAGACACTCTTCAGATCACTGTTTCCACACTGTATGTCTGCAGTTGTTTGCTTGCCTTCTTTCCAAAAGCAGTGCAATGTCCTCTAGGCTTTATACCAGCCAAGGTCTCTGACCTTTAAAACTCCAGGCTTTAAGCCCTACTGGCTGCCAGAAGTCATGAAATTTGGCCCCTCTCATTTTCCACCCCCCATTACTATGGGAATGAGTTTTCACTGTGCACTCTCATATGTTCTAGCCTGGCTCTTGTTTCTCCATGACTGTTGCTCCCTCCCCACTATAGCAGCCATGATCCACTTTGGTCCCAAACCACATCTCCATACTTCCTAACTTCTTCACTGTGGCCTTTTCTTTACCTTTAGTTTGTGGAGCTTGTTTTGCCAGTCTTTAGGAGAATTTCTGGGGTATTTAGGATGATTCAATAATTATCTAGTTGTACTCGTGGGACAAGGTGAGCCTAGGGTCCTCCTACTCTTCTGCCATCTTTAATCCCTCAGGTAGCAGGCTAATTTCAAACTTTAGCCACCAGAGAGAAGTTCCTGGTATGTGTTGGGGCTTGGCAGCAGGGGGGTGAGGCTGTGCTGATGAAAGCCTCATGAAGGCTAAAGAGCTTCACTTCCTACAAATGGGTAATTCTCTAGCAGGCAGAGACTGAGAGGTAGAGCTACATGTCTCCTTTAATTAGATTTCAGTTCAAATGTTACCTCTTCAGAAAGGTCTTCTCTGACCACTGTAGCTAAAATGTCCCTCAACACTCACCAATGACTCACCAAATCATTCTTTATTCCATTACCCTGTTTTGGTTTCTTCATCATCTGAAAATATGTGAGGTATTTGTATACGGAATCAGTTTATTCATCCCTCCACTAGAATATAAGCTCCACAAAAGCAAGGAGTTTGCCTCATTCATCACTATATTTTTGACTCCTAGAACAGAGCTCAACACATACCAGGTGTTCAGTAAATATTTTTTGAAAGTCAGGCTGAAGTAACCAGTCTAATAAAGAGTTAAGTGTGAAAAACCACTTCCCACTTTTTCTCAGAGGAGACGGAACAACCCAAGTTCAATTTTGACAGTGATTAAACAATTGGGTTTAGTGACAAAAGTACAAGTTTATACTTGCATTTCTATTTCTTTCAATTTTACTCTAGCCAGTACATAACTTTCTCTTATATATTGCTTATATAGTGAGCAGACATTTCCATCTTAAGAGTTTCTTTTGAACCAGAACAATTGCCAAAGGAGCTCATGTGCTAGTCTATGATTACCTCTATGTATGCAAGAAGAAAGTGTTGTCTTCTGTCTGTAGTCAAATCTGTAGACTATAGATTAACATAATCCTGAAAACAGTGTTTCTCAAAGGAAGCCTAAGGACCTCCAACATCAGAATCACTTATCTAAAATGCATATTTCTGGGCCTCATTCTGGAACTATCAAATCATAACTGAGGAGGGAACCAAGAACCTGCATTTTAAACAAGTTCTCCTGGTGATCCTTGTCCAGAACTGTGAGATTTTACTCTACTTGTAAGTTAACAAGTTAGCCTATCATGGTTTCATGGATGCTGACAGAACACATGAAATTTCTGGGTCAGAAACAGGAGTTTCTTATTATTGTTATTATTATGATAATAATAATTATTACGTATTTATTATTATTGCTCAGTGATATCTGCAGCCAGAGTATCTGCATGTGTGTCAGTTTCCCACGCCTCAATTCTCACAGGATGGCATGAGGAAGGCTAAGTGATGCAAGAACATGCAGTAAGTTGTGTTACTAAAGAAGAACACCATAGGATAATGGTCATGGAGGATGAAGACAATCTAACTAGGCTGGCTAGTGTTCCTAAAGTCTATGGTGAATTAAAAAAACTGTGCAGAAAAGATATTTAGGAATGTAATAGAGAAAAATTTCCCTGAAATAAAAGAAGAACCAAATCTGTAGACAGAAAAGACATACTGTGCTCCAGAAAAGAAGGAAGGAATGAAGGAAAGATTGAAAATCAAGGATAAAGAAATGATTTTTCAGGTGTACAGACAGAAAAAAGTAAGACATTAATATGAAGGGAAAATCAGCCTGGTTTCAGGCTTCACAGTGATGTTCAATACCAAAAAACAATGGAGTAGGCCTGTAAAATTTTGAAAGAAAGTTTAAGCGAGACACAAAGATATCATACCCAGCCAACTACTTTTTCAAATAAAAATGCAACATGTAGAACTCAGGGAGTACAGCATTCATAAAACCTTCTACAAAATCCAGCCAACCAAGAGAAAAAAATCAAATTAAGAAGTCTGGGAACAGTTAAACCATGATAGAAGAACACAGGTGGAGCATTGAATTCATTTAAGTAAATATTTTTACTACATATACACCCCCTAAATAACCAAGGTAATTCTGGTAGCAAAGCAGCATGTAACAGTTAATAACATTGACAGAATAATGATACCACTAATAAAAATCGGGAGGTTGGGAGAGAGGAGGTGAGAGGAGGTATAACAGTGATAATCTTATCTTCCCTAGTGTGAAGTCAATATCTCTTGAGGTGAGATAATATTTATCCGAAGGTTAGCAATTCCTTTGGTTTCATTTTAGTCTTCTATTAAATTCAAGTAAAATTAGATTGAATATTTTTAATAAAACTGGCCTGCACACTATGATCCTATTTTCATAAAATCATTTTTATCTAGCCATCCATTCATCTCTTTTCTGAATATGCACATAGAGACACGTCTGAAATAATGTTCACAAAATATTAACACTGATTATTTATGGATGGTAGAATTTTGGGCGATCTGTTGCTTTTTTATTTTTATAAAAACAGTAATATCATTTTCTTTCTCTTTCCTCAGAAGAAGAAAGAAAACTGATTGTTCTTTGGTTGAATTGGAATCAAATTTTATCTGATATGGCATGACATTAATGGGCCATATCAGAACCTTGCATATCTTAAATTCATACAGAAATGTTCTTTGTGATGTGGAATGACATCTGCCTATTGTGAGAGAATATGCATTGGTCAACTAAATATGCAATTAACACCCACTGTGGGTCTGACACTGTGCTAGGCCTTATAGGAGAAACATGGCTTCCAATCTTGAAAGAATTTTCAATTCAGCTGAAAAGACAAAGTGAGAAAAGGGAAAAGTTTCTCACCAAAGGTAGATATGTCAAAGTAAGTGAAAACAGCTCAACTGGTAAAAAAATAAATAAATAAAGCAACAAATGGGTGCTTATTCTAGGTATGGGAGCTACAAAGATGCATAATGCACATTCTCTGTACTTGAGGAATTTATAATTCAGTTGGGAGAAAAAGTATAAATATATAATTTTATCATATGATAATTGCTAAGACAAAAGTATGCCTATAGTACAATGTGAACAAAAAAGTGAATAAAAGCTATAATACTAAACCAGTTTTCTGTGAGCTTCCACTTTCTTTTTACCATGTTTTATACCATGTCATTGTAATTGATCCTTTGTTTAATATCATCCTCCAGCGAGACCCTGGTTCTTTGACAGTTCAACTTAGTAAACATTTGAGGCACATTGTGTGCCAAGCCCTAAGTTGGAGACCCAGAAATAAATATATAATGCACAGTTCCTTCCTCAAAGAAGGGGGAAAAGGAGGCAACTAACATTTGTGAAAGGCCTATTTGTGCCAGGCAGTTTGCAGAAGATTTCTCATATCATCTTATTTAATCTTCGCAACAACCCTATGAGAAAATAATGTTATTCTTTTACAGAAGGAAACACTGAAAGTCAGAGAAATCAGTTAACTAGCTGGAAGTCACACAACTGATAAGTGGCAGGGTAGATATTTGAATCTATATCTGTACTACAGGCAGTGCCCATCTAATGGGAAAAGGAGGCATTTATAACGTACAGTGTTATTCAAGGGTACGTGCCGTAAAAGGTATTAACAGAGTATTCTGAGTGCTAGGAGGGATCCAAAGAGACTTCTCCATAGTGACTCATCTTTGAGGAATAAAGGCGAAATTGGTGCTGAGGGGCATTTTAGAAGACAGAAGAGAATGAATTCCTAAGAAAAAACAGCTAAATGTCCTTAAAATAATGATTTGAAAAATTTGAACTACTCCACCAGCAATCTGAGCAGGAAAAAAATGTGTAATTTTATTATCTGTATTAAATTCATTAAAATATTTTGAAAATACAATTAACTACAATTATTATAAATTTCTAGCTATTTTCTTACCTCTCCACATCTCTTCTCTACACAGTAGCATCAAACTTGTCACATTTTACCCCCAAAGGTCTTGAAAATACTTATTTATACCTTGACCTCCTCTGAGGATGTTGTCAGGGGATAATAATTCCTGTGACTGGCAAAGCAGAATGAGGACTTTCTGTGCCAAGTCACGCTGACACCCATCACCCTAGCTGGGAGTTTCCTTTGGTGGCCAATCTTTCCCCACTTCTGGGTCTATGGAAAACTCCAGATCAATTTCAGACAAGTGGGTCTATAGAAAATTCCAGATTAGTCTCAGACAAGTGGCCAAAGGAGAGTGTTACTTCCTTAAACTCCTGGAAGGCTGCTCCTTCCTCCCCAGCTCTCTGCTGTAGACCTTTCTTAAGTGTTCTGAGATCTCTAGCTGTCTCTTTTCCTTTCCTCCAGATTCTGAAAAGTTCCCAAAGCAAGCATATCCATTCACCCACTCAGCCACTATTCACTCATCCAAGTCCACATCCATCCACCAACCTACCCACCTACACTCAACAAATAGTCATTGGAAACTTATCATGTGCCAGATATAATGCTAGATATCTGGGAGCGAGATAGGAAACAGACCATACTGTAGAGTGACCAACTGTCCCAGATTGCCCAGGACTGGGAATGGGAGTGGGGAACTCCTGGGATATGACATTTTTAGTGTTAAAACCAGGAAAGCCCTGGGCAAACCAGGATGAATTGGCTGCCCTACCCATTTTTTTTAAGGGAATGGGGATACAGACAACTATGACCTAACAAAAAGGACAGTATTTCATTCATGTGTACAAAAGAATATCTAGCACTTAATGAGGACTGAATATCTATTGACCAATCAACCCCTCTATAAAGGCTCTCTCACCCCTTCTATGTAGAACAGACTATTTCTTTTGTGGCAATCTAACTACATATTCACCAAACCCTGTTTTCAAATATCCTGCTCAGCATATCGTTAGATTGTATTTCTTGGCCCTCTTGCATCTATATGGGGCCACATAATCACATGCTGTGTCACTTATGGGACAAAATGGTTATAAGAAGGTATATCTTCTCTACTCTGGCTCTCCCCATATGCCAGCTAGGTGATATTTAGTGATCTTCAGTGGAAGATGAAACAGGCCTGGATCTCTAAATGACTCCCTTCCCAAGCTGACCCACAGTAAACTTTGATGTGAGCAAGAAATACATTTTTGCTTTAAGTCCCTTAAGTTGGGAATTCATATGTTACAGCAAGTAGCCTTACTTAACTATGACACCATCCTCTACTTTGAGGATGACCTACCTCTCTGCGTTATTTTGAATCATTTAGTACACCTACTTGTTTATGTGAATGTTTCATCTACTAGAATTGAAGTTTCTTGATGTGTCTTATTCCTCTTTGAATCTTTAGTACCTAGCATGGTGCCTCGCACATGTAAGTACTTAACTATTTGATGAATGAATGAATGAATGCATGCATGATGCCCAACCCTCTGGGGTTTTCCAATCTCCCTTTAAAAATCAAGCCCACACTGAAAAAAAAAATCCTGGTTTTACTTAGCATAATTTACCTTACCTAAAGTAATTTTACTAAATCCTAAGAGAAAACAGAAAATAATTTTAGAAAATAGAAACAGCACAGAGTAAGATTTCTACACTATGGGTTTTGAATTCCACAATCCCAGTAAAAATAGTGAAAGCTTTCTTTATGGAGTCCCCAAACCCCCTCCCTTGAGATAGATTTACTGTTTAGGTCAGTGGTTCTCAAGACTTTTCCCCTGCCTCCACACCTTTCCAATGTACAACATGCTCCAATCAACACCTCTCTTCACAACCAGGTAACTGAAGTGCACTGATGAGCTGCTGTGGCTTGGCAGGGAGCTTCACCTTTTCCTTTCCCACCACCTTACACCCTACCTGTTGCTTGGTCATGAGGCCCTCTGGATTTCCCAGACCTTACTCTCTCCCACCTCTATCTCCCCATTTCCAACTATCAGCTGCCAAAAACCTCACTCTGCTGTTTCAAATTTCCCAGGCCCTGAAAGGGTTCACACTTTCAATTCTGATGTTTGGCCTGCTGCACTTACCTATTTCATAGCTGGAGAGAAATGATTGCCATCCTTGAGTCCATAATGGGCCCTGGAGCCTCCTATAAGAGTTCAGGTGAGCCCTCTTTATTACCCACTTCAGATCCACAATATAACAAGACCTTCACCACACAATACCCAGGACAGTCCTGCAGTGTGTTTTAGAATCACTACAGAGGTTTATGCAAGAACAGAAAGGATGAGGGATGCAGCGTAAAAATGAAGAGGACACACAAAAAAGCTTTGAACAGTTGCTTTGTGAGAAAAAGTATGCTAGACTGCTCTGACTATGCTTGTATGATTTACAAATCTTTGTAAGAGCAAGCTGCTCTTTTTCCTGTGCTCACTGGGCCAGTAACCACAGAAAAAACTAAGGTAAAACATAGAACCAGATCACAGTAAACAGACCCTTACTGTATGCTAGTACCTTAAATTTGAACATTTGCCATGATCTGGAAATAAAGATAGCTATGCTTTCTCTCAGCACAGAGACCAAAATCTAGGATTTACTCCATTGGTTCAACATAGTGAAGCCTGTGGCTAAGTGAACAATTGTACATTCTATATGGAACCCCGAGGGGCTGGCTTTAGTTCTCAAGATATAGTGATGTTTGATCAGTGGATTTATTCTCAGCAAATATTTATTCTGTCATGAGACCATATTCTTTAGGAGTGGAAAGTTGCCAATTCATGACTCATGAGATCCCATCTTCTCACTCAAGGGTTCAGATGGTAAGAGAGAGGTGAAAGCAAGAGGGAAAAGTCTAGGCCAGCATGACAAACATAAGGCACATGTACTACAATTCCTTTCTCTTTCATCCATAGCAGACATCACTAATCAATCATGGTACTCTACCACTGAGTCCACTTGCAGCCTCAGACTCCTTTTCAGCATATCACTGTAAGCAATCCCTACCATTCAGTTGGGGCGTGGCTTGAAGGGTATTTACTGTCTTGAATCCAGGTCCCTTTGGTTATGGAGAGAGTCATGAATACAGGTCTAAAAGAAAACTAAGACACCTATACAGTAGGTGTATAGGTATATATACTCAATCCTCATTGAGTACACCATGACTTTTTTTCACACTCATGGCTAAGATTTATTACAGAGATTTGTTAAGGATCTTAAGATTTATTAAGAATACACACCAAGTAAGAAGGGAAAAAGATACAAGTGGAATCTGGAGGAATCCATTTGCAAAGGCCATGACTTTTTCTGCTTTTTAAACCTTTGAACATGCTCTTTACTCTTCTTGAAATGAATTTTTTCTCCCTTGTCTTCCTGGCGAACTCCTTATTATTCTTCACAATTTAGCTCAAGTCTGATCTCCTTTCTGAAGACTTGTCTCTCTTTTTCCCCATCCCAAAGAGGGTTAGTTATCTCTAACCTATTCTTCTCAGTCTTCTTCCATTCACACAGCAACATTTATTATGTATTTACCATGAGGCAGTTTCTATGCTCTTATTCCTTGCCTCATTCCTTAAAGACTGGGGTTGCTGAAGGCTCTGTCCTCAGCCCCTTTTCTCATTTCTCTCTATATACTCTCCTTAGGCTATCCCATTGACCTGCATGGCTTTAATGATGAGCCCTATTCAGCTGATGTCGCAACTCTCTAGCCCGATCTTTAGTTCTGTACATCCACAAATTTGTTTGGATGTTTTGCAGACATTTTTTAAAATTTAAATTCAATTAGCCAACCTATGGTACATCATCAGTTTCAGATGTAGTGTTCGATAATTTATCCGTTGTATGTAACACCCAGTGCTCATCCCATCACGTGCCCTCCTTAATGCCCATCACCCAATTACCCCATCCCCCACCCACCTCCCCTCCAGCAACCCTCAGTTTGTTTCCTATAGTTAAGTTGCAGACACTTTAAATGTCCAAAATTCAATTAACCGTTTCTTTTCTACTTTGCACTTGCCCTTCCTCCAGTGCTCCCTATCCCAGTGCGTGGCATTGCTGTTCACTGAGGTGCCTAGGTCAAATATCTGGGAACTCTGACTCCTTCCTCTTCCTTAGCCTTAATATCTAATTGATCGCCAAGCAGAGCCTATTGATCCCACCACCTAAATCTCTCTTGCATTGCTCTATCTTGCTCTTTTCCCACTGCCATTAGCCTATCTGAGTCACCACATTCTTTCTTTTGGATCCCTGCATGGACCTCCTAACTGGTCCCCTTGCATCCAATTCTTGCCTCCTTTCAATCTCTTCCCTATAAAGCAGTGAGATGGATTTTTTTAAATGTAGATATGATATATAACCTTGAAAATGAACGGCTTTACGTTTCCCTTTTAGTAAAGTCAAAACATGGCTTTGAATATGGACCAGTACGATCAGGCTGCTGCCACTCTCTCCTGCCTGTCCTCAACTGGTCACAACGCACCAGCCCCTTCCTCATACTCCACATTCCTGCCATACTAAACTTCTTTCCATTCCTCCAGAATAGAGGTCATTCCTTCAGTTCAGAAATTTCTTTCCCCCATTCCCCTTTCTTGCCCCTACCCACTGAGTCTGAGTTCTGCTGCCTTTTTATTTGCTTCCATAAGACTCTGTGCTTTCCTCTAATGGTACCTTCACACTAAAATCACTTGTTTTCTTGTCTGACTCCTTCACTAGCCTATGAGCTCCCTGAGGCCAGAGATCATGACTGTCTTATTCTCACCTGTACCCCTAGTGCTTAATACAGTACCTGCTACATAGTAGGTGTTCCATAAGTATTGGTTGACTGCATGAATGGCTGGAACTAAATGGAAAATTTTTATCTAGACTGGGCATAAATTTGGAAGGCTGATAACCCCCTTTGAAGTAGTGTTTCTCTATAAATGCGGTTGTTTGCAAATGTTAATGTATGACTGGCAAGAGATTGATTGAAAGCAGAATAATAGGTGAGAAACAAATTGTTCCCTGGGGTGTGTAGAGCAAGGAATGAGTCAGGAAACAACGAAGGAATCAGGATTGAATTAGCTAAAACAAAAGATTAGCATGAAATAGTCTGAAGGAAGATGGAGAATGGGTAAGGAAGGAAAAGATTGAGTAAGTGGTGAACTAAAAATAACAACTAGAACAGGTTATGATTCTTTATATTTTATAAAGCCCTTCACCTATACTGTTTGCTGAATCCTCACAACAGCCTGATAATATAGTTATTATGATTGAGCGCTCCCTTCTCAATTTTAGCACCAGAGGAAATTGAGGCTTGGAAGATAGAGTAACCTGGCAAAGTCATGCAACAATATAATGAGAAAGCCAGAACTCCACTTTGAGTGTACTAACTGCTATACCTGTACTATGCCCTGGAGCACCTAGGAGCAGGTAGAATCATGGCAAGTGAGATAGCCATTCTGTTTGAGGCAGCTCAGACATCTTTGTCCACCTGCACACATCTCCCGTCTGGGTCGGGGGTTTCTCCTCTGTGGGGTCATATTACCTTAGGATTGCTGGTATCACACTCAGCATGCTGCATTGGCATCATGTTTACTCTCTCTCTCCCCTCTTAATTATATCTATCTATCTATCTATCTATCTATCTATCTATCTATCATCTATCATCTATCTATCTATCATCTATCTTTCTTCTCTCTCCCCAGCACAGCAGCCTTAGCACACTGCGCAGAGTGGATTATTGGGCTATGCCTCAGAGGTGGTTACTAACAGGAAGGAGCTGAATCTAAAAGATAGGGCATGGGACTCAGGAAGGGGCAGGAAGTTCCAGGCCAGCAATTGTCCAGTTTCTTCAGAAGAACAAACCACTCAGCCCCTTCAAGTTCTGCCCCAGTGAGACCCAGATCCATACAGCCAAAGAAAGGAAATTTCTCATAAAAATGCTCAAATTCCCAGGCTACTGAGTGCTCAGGGCCCTACAATGGCCATTCAAACGTATAACAGACAGCAAACAGACCATAAACACACACAGAAAAGACACAAAATCCATAAAGCTTGAACGGCTTCATTTCTTAGGTAGAAGGGAACAAGCAGAGGCCTTGAGGGGAATTAAAGGAAAAAGTACTGTGGAGTACATGGTAGGCTAAATAATGGCCCCTAAAAGAGATATACCTCTGAACCCCCTGAAACTATGATTGCCATCTTATATGGCAGAAGAGGATACTACAGATGTGATTAAGTTAAGGATTTTGAGATGGGGAGATTATCCTAGACTATCTGGGTGGGCCCTAAAATACAATAGCATGTATCCTTATAAGTGGGAATCAGAGAAAATGTTGACAAGGCCATGTGACCAAGGAGGCAGAAATTGGGGTGATACAGCCATAAGCCAAGGGATGTTAGCAGCCACCAGAACAGGAAAAGGAAAGTACTGGATTCTTCCCTAGAGCCTCCAGACAGAGCATGGCCCTGACACCTTACTTTTGGCCCAGAGAGACTGATTTTGGACTTCTGACCTATAGGTATGTGAACAAAATAAATGTGTGTTGTTTTCAATCACCAAGTGTGTGGTAACTTGCTATAGCAACTACAGGAATTGAATACAGAGTACAAAATGTATTCAGGCCTTTTTAATTATTGCAGACACTCTGTCACCACTGTCTATAATATAGATTAGACACAGTGAAGACAGTTGCCCAGCCTCTTTCTACTACCCTCTCACTTCCCAGTTAGATGAGAAACCTGGGGTCACTTGTCTTATCTCTGTCCTTTGTTCCAGAAAGACAGAAAGTGTATGAATCTGGCAGTTTTTCTTTTCAGAAATGCTTCAGAAGCAAGATTTGAGTTGTGTGGGACCTGACTGGGCAAGAGTTAGGTGAAACAGGGCAGGTGGGATCTGGCCTAAGAGGCAAGCTCCATTGCTCGTTATTTAAGCAACAACCAAGACTAGAGTGCACAGCGCATGGTAGGCCTAGATATTGAGAAAAATGGGCATGTGAGATCTCCAGGGGAAGGCAATTTTCTTTAAGGAGGGCCAGCCATAAAAGTAATTTGCTAGGGACCCAAGCCCCAGGTGTTAGGACATCTGAACCAAGAGGCAAGTCAGTGGGAAACTGGTGCTAGAAAGTCAGAGCAAGACTGGTGATGAAGCAGACTCCATGTTGTACTGTCACTTTCCCCTGATAAGGTCAAGATTTGTCCTTCAGAATGAGGTTGGAGCAGAGCCTACAAATAACAACAAAACTAGCTAACATCTCATAGCACTTACGGTGTGCCAGGCATTGGGCTGAAGTGGTTCGCATGTATTAGTTAATTTAATCCTCAGCACAACCATAGTGAGGTAGGTACCATTGTTGTTTCCATTTCAAAGATAAAGGAAGTAAGGTTTAGAGAGATTATAAAACTACTCCAAGGTCATATACTGAGTAAGTGGAGGAGACAAAATTTAAACTGGAATTTGAAGTCAGGACTCTCTGGCTTAAGGACCCATTTGCCAGTAGATCTCAAACCCAGCTGCATATTAGGAGCTGTAGAAAAATACCCCTGTCTGATTTTCACCTCCAGAGACTCTGCCTTAATTTGTTGAAGGTGGGGCCTGGGCATCAATTTAAAAAAACCCTCTTCCACATGATTCTAATAGCAGCCAGAGTTGAGACCCACTGGACTAGACTATATTGAATCTTGAATGACTGATAGTCCTCCTTCAAATTCTTCCAGAAGCCTTTGCTTGTTATGGAAATAAATTTCTAATCAATGGAATTTAAGGCCAAGTTGGGAGATGTAATAATAGCTATCATGACACTGATAACAGTAATAACAACTCTTTATGGCTATATAGGTTTTGTCATTTACAAAAGGCTTTCATATGCATTCTCTTCTACTTAATCCTCACCAGAATCCCGTGAATTAATGATTATTAGCTCCATTTTACAGATTATCAAACTGAGGCTCAGAGAGATTAATGAACCTGCCCAAAAGATCATACAGTTAGTAAGCAGTAGAACTTTGGTTTTCTGATTTCAAATTCTCTGCTCTCTTGATTCTAGCACAGGTACAGCCTGCTTAGGCCACAGATTTACAGAAGTGGAAGCAGGCAGACAATAACAATATACACCTCCCAAACTCACCCCTTCTTTTCTATGCCAGCAGCCTCAGCCTCAGCCATCTTTCACCTCCACAACATCATTTTGTGGAAATTCCCATATCTGGTATCTGCCCTCTTTGTCAAATTTTCAAGGTCCTGGTTTAGTTTCTTTCCCAGCTATCAACTTTATTTTATCCTTTGTAGTGGCATAACTGACATTAACATAAATTGAAAGAAGAGAAAAAAATAATTCACTGATAATCATGCCATCCCAATGAGTCATCTGTTTTTATTTTTTATGCTTTCCTTTCCAGAGCTTGGCCATATGCATACATCATTTTTACATACTTGTAATCATAGCATAGATGCGATTTCATACTTTGCTTGTGTCACTTAGCATTATTATATCATAATCATTTGCTGTGTTGCTACAACATCTTCATAATTATCATTTTAATGGCCACATAATATTCCATTGAGTGGACACACCATCATTTACTTAAGTATTTTCAATTTTTCACTATTATGGATAATGCTGCAATAAACATCCTTACACATAGAGCTTTTTCTTCTTCTGGATAGTTTCCTAAACAGTCTATCACATTAAATACATCTCTTCTTCTCATCCAGTCATCCATTTATCCAACCATACATTCAATCTTCAAGCATTTTCAGAGCCCCCAGGCATGTGCTCAAGAATAATCAGACGAAGGCCCTGTCTATAGTAAGACAAGAACCTCAGCAAATAACTGTGATATTACACTGTAAGTGCTATCAGAGTCCAGTGGAAGGAGTGATAAATTCTGCCTCTTTCTCCTGGGGTGGCTTTTCATTGTTCTTTTACTGGGACTTTGTCTCCTATGCATTAACTGCAGCTAACCTCATTTTTTCAATCTCTCTTTCTGCCTTGGCTGGCCTCTCAGTGTCCCTAACTCGAATTCTCCTTTCTCTGAGCAATCTGCCCCAACTTGACCCTGGAATGCATACTCCCTGCAACTTATGAGCTTGCTTGTTTCCTTCATTGAAACATTTTCTGACTGCCACCTCCTCTTAAGAAGCCTTCCCAGAGGTTACAAAGTTTGGCCCTTAGCCCTATAGTTTTATTTGTTGGGCATAATGTTTTCAAAAGTTGGAATTGGAGTGCCTGTGGACTGGGCATGCCTCTCTGCTTCCCCCCAGGTCCATCTCTTCTTGCTGTCTCAAATTAGGTCAGCTTCACTCAGGAATTTTTCCTGCCTAGTCTGACTAGCAAGGCAAACTAGGCTCTCCTCAACTACAACTGGAGCTTTCGTTATCTTCTCTCACTTCCCTACCCCTCTACTATAGGCATTTAATTTCTCCTATCTCCCAACTTTTACACATGTTGCTGTTTTGTCAATATATGTCCATTTGTTTCATTTACCTATTCAGTCAGCCAATTGGTCAGTTAAGGAACATCTATATTGTGTCAGGTCCCCTGTGGGATGCTGGACATATGGAAATGAATGATAAGTGATCTTTTTTTTTAGAGATTTTATTTATTTATTTGAGAGAGAGAGAGAGAGAGAGAGACAGAGAGACAGAGAGAAGCGCAACGAGAGGGGCAAACTCCATGTTGATTGTGGAGCCTGATGCTGAGCTCGATCTCACGACCCTGAGATCATGACCAGAGCCAAAAATCAAGAGTTGGACGCTTAACCAATTGAGCCACCCAGACGCCCCACAGGTGATCTTTTCAATGATGGAACTCTTGGTCCAGTGTACACACATCCTTCATGGATTTGGATTAAAGCTCTTTTCAAGGGAGAATTGAAGGCAAAAGACCCACTTAGTTGAAACACTTTGTGTAGAGTCGTGCCTAGAAAATGACTTATTCAGTGCTCTTTGTTGATGACTTTGCCAAAGTAGAGTATTCAAGCTCTCTCCTGCACATCTCTACCTGGACATCCCACAGGCTCTTCAACCTAATATTTCAGAATGGAACTCATTATCTCTTTCCTGCCCCTTATTGTATTGCCTCTTCCTCCTGTGTTGCCTATTCCAGTTCATGTCACCCTAATCTATCCATTTGCCCATATACCAGACAAATACTAGACTCCTTTCCTTTCTCATTCTTCACATCTAATTCATCACCAAGTTCTAAAGGTCTATCTTCTCAGTAACTCTCCAGTTCATCTCCTCTTCTTCATCTCCATTTGTCAGTGCTCCAGGTAAGGTCCCATTTTGCCCCCAATAGTAATTTTTCATCTAACTTCTAATTTCACTATCCCTCAAAATCATCCTAAATATTACTGCTAATGTGATAAGCCACTTTCCTGCTCAAAATTCTTTAGTAAGATGCCCTGGACTATAGGATTAAATTTACCTTCTTTGAGAGACAAACCAAAAAACAGACTTTTCACTATATAGTGAACTGATGGTTACCAGAGGGGAGGTGGATGGGGAGATGGGTGAAATAGGGATGGGGAGGGATTAAGGTGTGTACTTGTAATGAGCACCAGGTGATGTATGAAATTGTTGAATCACTGTATTGTACAAGTGAAACTAATATAACACTGTATGTTAACTATACTGGAATTAAAATTAAAAACTTAATAGAAAAATTTACCTTCGTTGTTACCTATGGTAACAGGTAATGCTCCAGGAATGCTAAATTAGGTATGCTCTGTCATACCTCTGTGTTTTGCACATACTGTTTTCCCTGCCTTGAAGACTAGCCCCATGCTCGTACACTGAGCGCATTTCTACTCATCCTTCAGAGCCCAGGTTAAATGCTACTTCTCTCTGAATTCCTCAGGTAGACTGTAGTCCCCCTTACCTCATATTCCCAATGAGCCTGTATGTGTGTTTCTTTACTAGAGACTTTGTTATAAATGTTGTTTCCTTAACTATCTCCTAGACTGCAAGATACTTGAGGGAAGGGACGATATAATTTCATCTCTGAATATCCAGCTCCTAGCAGAGTGTCCAGTGTCTGGCCCAAACACACACACACACACACACACACACACACACACACACACACACTGAAGTAAGGAGGAAAAAAGTATGCTTTATTGACTTTATTGACTCTTTGACTACCTGCTCAGGGCCAAGAATGTTAAACACTTCATATATTATCTCATTTAATCCTCACAGCACCCCTACCTGGTACCTCCATCTTAAAAATGAGGAAATTGGGACTCTCTGAGATTTGGTAACGCATGCAATTTCACATATATTGTCAAAGCAGAGGGAAAGGTGAGAGAGAGAAAAGAATTGAACCTCCCTAGGGATAGTCTTTCCTTAAAGAAGTCCCAACCTGAATCCTCACCAGCTTCATCTTGCCTTCAGGCTCAGAGCCCTCAAATAATGTCCTACCTACAGACCACAGTCATCTCTATCCCCTTTCCAAGGGGGAAAAGTCCAGGAAGGACCTTTAAACTTCAGAGAAATGCCACCTCTTGATCCACCTTGAATTCATCTTCTCATCTCAAGACTTCAAGTGGCCCATCACAGCCACCTCTATTCTTCTCCTTTAGGAACTTGATAATCTTCCTAGCTGTTATGAGTCATCTGTGGCCAAATGCCTTTTTGCTTGCATTGATCTGAGACAAGATGGGGGTTTTCAAAAGGAAATTTTCTCAGAAGCTGAGGGGAACACAACAATTTTTTTAAATTACAAAACCCTAGAAATAAATGAGTTTATAGAATATTGATTCCTTTTCCTAATGGAACTCAGATCTTTCCACTGATGGGCTTGGCTGGCACAGTTTGTAGGGCACTCAATCCCCATTCCTATTCTTGGCCTCAATCCTGTCTCAGCTGGATGCTCAACCACACTACTCAGACTCATTGCCTGGAAAGTTTGGGTTGGTGCCACCATTAGGGCTGGTGGGATTCTCCATCTTTTTCAGAACCTGCTTTATTAATTTGGCTTTGGGGGACGATATGGGGAATATTTCCAGATTGCCTCCTTGTCCTGGGAAAGTCTGTACTTGTCCTGAGTAGCCTTCCTGGCCCCCTGAGAAAAATATCCTGATTCCTGGTCCCAAGAGTGATGAAAGCACTTCCTCATCTAGCCCTAGAGAGGCCTTTCTTTCTTTTTTTTTTTAAAGATTTTATTTATTTATTTATTTGACAGAGATAGAGACAGCCAGCTAGAGAGGGAACACAAGCAGGGGGAGTGGGAGAGGAAGAAGCAGGCCCACAGCAGAGGAGCCTGACGTGGGGCTCAATCCCATAACGCTGGGACCACGCCCTGAGCCGAAGGCAGACGCTTAACCGCTGTGCCACCCAGGCGCCCCTAGAGAGGCCTTTCTTGAATTTCAGGAGGCCTCACCGGTGTTTCTGTAACTCCTTTTACAGAGCTTTTATGGTTCTGGTCTCTGACAAGCCCATCTTCACCTTCACCCCAGCCTGTTTCTCCTGGTCCCTTTCAGTTTTCCTGAAGCATATCAGGGGTAGACACCTCTGAGAGTGGTGGTTTGGCTCACAACAACACCCCTGTGACAGTCACTGCTTATTGTCTACCCGAGAGCTGTTTCCCCACTCCTTTTGCTAACAGATGGAAATATGCTGTGTCCTTGATGATGAATTAACCAATCGCAGAACTCCATATCCCTGGACATTGTATTGACAATAAATTTCCCTCATAGCTTAAGTCACTTTTTGATGTGTTTTCTATTAATTGCAGCTGAAAGCATGTCTGGGAATGCCCCAATTCCCAGACCCAGTGGTCAAGTCGGCCCTATGTTATATGACCCTGTCCTCCCTCCATTACTTATTGTTCCAAGGCTTAAAAATCTGTTCCAAGTTGTCCAATCAACTTCACTCTGGTGAATTTAAAACTAGTAATGGGAGACACAAAGTTTGGGAGCCAGTCATTGGAGCTGAATCCCGCAGGTGGCAGTGCTCTAATGAGGAAGGGTCACAGACTTCTACATAGTCGTCCTGGTTCCCGCCCTTCCTGAGGGCAACTCTTCCTTTTGTTGCTTGTAACCAAAAGAGGCTTAGATAATGATATCTACCTGATTAGACATTAGGACCACTCTACCCTTCTGTGACACACAGCTGTTGTTCTGGTCTGGAGATTACAAATTGCTTTCCTTTCTATGTCAATGTTGATCCATTGCCTAGAGTACTCAGTTAAGAAGGACTTTCAGGTAGAGTCAGCACTGAGGTTGGGGTGCAATATCTAATTAGCAATGTTCACAGCAGGTGCAAGAGTGGTTAAGTGGCACTATGTATTTGCAGTAGTTTGGTGCACCAAGCATTTGCAGACCCTATCTAGGCTAACACTTGAAACTAAGGTAGCCTATATGGCCTCTTTCTGAAGCCTGTCCATCTGCTTCGTTCACTAACACAACTTTGTGACCTTGGCCAAATCACTTTCCTTCTATGAGCTCCAGTTTCTGAAGTGTAAAATAAAGAGGTTGGATCATATGTTCATGAAGTCCTTTCTAGTTCTACAATTCAGATCAGGCCCTTTCAAAGGTCTGTAGCATACTTCCTTTCTCTTCCTGTTTCAAAACTCACTCCTCTTCCCCTTATTATAGCACTCACTGAGATCCAGTGTCTTGTCTGAGGAACCCTCCGGTTCTCAGTCTGTTGGTAGAGGAGAGAGGATTGACAGGTCTTGAGCCCAGTGAATCATCAGGCTTTTCCTGGTTCAGGTTATGAACTCCACCCACTTCCCCAGGGTTTCTCTGATGATTCATTCAGGTGCCCCTCTCCTATCCTTGGGAATGACCTTCCAGAATTTTCTCTCTCCAGTTTCGCAATAGAAAAATACTTCACATGCTGAGTTATAGCGATAGACAATATTCATCAACAGTAAAAGGGTTGCTCTCTCATGCCCTCCCTCCTCTGCTCCGCCTGATGTGCCACCCCAGTCAGGCCCTCACTCCACCCTTTGCCTGCCACTGCACCTCCCCTGCCTCTCTCCCTTCAGACACAGGCATTTCCTGATCATTTCTTCTCTTACACCCCAACTCCCTGTACCTCCCCCCTTCACCCTACACTAGGCTCTGGTCTTTGTTGGCAACCCAGTCTTTACTTTCTCCCACCATGTCACCCCACTCCAGTCTCATTGCCCCCCTCACAGGCCTCTCCCTCTGCAGCTGCTACAGTCTGAATAAGCACACACACACAAAATACCACATGTATTAAAGTGAAGCTCTTGTTGGACAACTCCAGATTTCCCTGGGCAGGATTTCAGTGTGATTTTCTCAGGGTTCTTATGGAGTCTGAGTTCCTGCCCAGACCCAACCCACCCCCACCCCAGATGTCTGGGGCCTGTAGGGAACCAGAGTCCTAGCCAGTCCCAGAGGACCAGCTCCCTAAAACTTCCTTGTCCACCAGTCAGGGGCCAAAGGAACAGAGAAGTTAGGAGAAAGTCAGCCAAATGGGACAGGGAGCAGGCAGCTTGCCCTGCAGGGGAGTTTAACTCAGAACTGGGGGCCTGAGGGCAGAGAGCCAAGCTCCTCCTCACTGAAGCAGAAACCAATCTTGTAAATAAACACATAAACAGATTACCAATGAGTCTGGAAGGGCTGCTAAGGGGCTGGAGAGCTGAGCTGTCCCTAGCCCCACCCCTGGCACTTCCTCCAAAACTTAGGTCCCAGCTTTGCCCAGGGGGGCCTGGAAGAGGGATTGGGTGTCCAAAGCCCAGGCCCCACCCAGCCTCTCAGTTGCTGAGGGAAGCCCTGAGCTTGGCCAGACCTGGGCCTCTCTTCACTGTTGCCCCTTTCTCCTTGGCTTCTCCACCTGGAATCCCACTCCAAGTCTTTTTTGCTTCTCAACCCTGGGCTCTTGCCCATCTCCCTAGTGCACTTCTGCCATCTCTTGCCAGTATTTCACTGCTCCCAGCCATTTTCCCTTTACTCTTCAAGAATATTTACCACCATGTGCCTCCTTCTCTGGGCCTCCTTTCCAAATACCCGCTATGAACCTTAAAAATGGCCCCAGATAACACTCACTTCATCTTTCTCCTCTTCCCACTATTACTCTCTCAGAAACCCAGGTAGAACCTTCAATTTAAGTTGTTTGAGACTCAGTTTGTCCTAAGATGCTGAGAGCCCTGCTCAACCCCCACAAGCATCCTTGAGGAACATCTACATGGTATGGAGCAGAATTGCAGTACCCAGGCTCTAGGCCTCAGGGAGATTTTCCCAGCCTGTACCTTTCTGTCAATGCCCTTTTCTGCCCCTCCCATCACAACTATTTGGGAATGACACCAGCATGCAGGTGCTGGGAGGGCCCAAGGGGATTCTGATAGCAGGGCAGAATGCTTGTTTCCAGATTTGGCCAGAGGGAGAGAATACTGCCCCTGGGCTATACTGGAAGTTCTATAGCTCTGCCTGTGTTCACTGCTATATCCTCAAGGTCTAGCAGTGCCTGGCACATAGGAGGCACTCAACAAATATGTAGAAAAGTGCATGCGTAGATATCTAGATGAATAAAGCTTACAGCAACAAACTTCTAGGGCCTGGGGGGGAGCCTCTTCATATGACTAAAATCCCAAAGCCTCTATATTACTTTTCTATGGCTGCCATACACATATATACAAACTTAGCAGTTTAAAACGACCCCTATTTATTAGCCCACAGCACTGTAGGTTTGGATGGGCTCCACTGGTTTCTCTGCTCAGGGTCTTATAAGATCAAGATCAAGGTTTCAACTGGCCTGGGCTCTTATATGGAGGCTGGGAGTAAGAATCCACTTCCACACTGGTTTATGTTGTTGGCAGAATCTACTTCCTTGTGGCTATAGGTCTAAGGCTGGCCCCATTTCTTTGTGGGCTGTCACCTGGGGGCTGCTCACTGCTTTGAGAGAAGTCACCTGCATTTTTTCTCATCTGCCCCACTCCATCTTCAAACCAGAGACAGTGTGTAGACTTCGATTTTCCCTTCTTCCTTCCTCTTCTGCCACCAGATGGGGAAAGTTCTCTGCTTTTAAGGGGTCATGTAATTAGGCTAGGCCCATCCAGAAAATCTCCTTAAAAAAACTGTGGTGAAATATACATAACATAAAATGGCCTGTTTTAACCATTTTTAAGTGTACAATTCAGTGTCATTGAGTACATTCATATTGTACAACCGTCATCACTATGACGGTTGATAAACTTATTTATCATTCCAAACTGAAACCCTGTATCGATTAAAAAATGACTCCCTATTTCTTCCTCCCCTAGCCCCTGGAAATCACCATTTTAACTTTCTGTCTCTGTGAATTTGACTTCTCTAAGTACTTCATATAAACGAAATCTCCAATATTTGGTTTTTTTTGTGACTGGCTTCTTTCACTTAGTATAATGTCTTCAAGATTTATCCATGTTGTAGCATGTGTCAGAATTCCTTTCCTTTTAAGGCTGAATAATATTCCATTGACTCTCCCTTTTTAAAGGTCAACTGGACCATATAATAGAACACAACCATGGAAGCAGTATCTCATCATATTTACAGGTTCTTGGAATAACAATATGGACTCCTGGGGCCATTCTTAGAAAGTCTACCTACCACAGCCTCCAATTCAGGGACGTTGAAAATTGCTATCTGCTACCCAGAACAAAGGAGATCAGTGTGTGTAGTAGCCAGAGCATGCACTGGACCTGGTGAAGGTGGATGGTATAGGAAATGGGCTGAGAGATGATCCAGTGGGAAATAGCACTAATGTTTATTAAATACCCACTAGGTGCTAATAGGTGCTATTACATGCATTATTTCCTTTAATTCTAATAACACCTATAAAGAATATGTATTCTAATCTTCACTAACAGATGGTAGGCTCAGAGAGTTTAAATAGCTCTTCCAAGGTCTCACAACCAGTAAGAGGAAACAGGTGCCTAACACCAAAGTCCATGCTCTTGCCACTATACCATAGCACCTTCCAATGCTGGAAGGAAGGACGGTCAAACCTAGCAGGCAATGACTGAATGGCTCTTGTCTCCATTGCTCCCCAAACCTGTCCACCTGTACTGGAAGAGTATTTGTGAATGCTGGCAGCACAGCGGAAGGTGACTGTTATGGGCTAAATGTTTTTGTCTCCCCAAAATTCATATGATGAAGCCCTAACCACCAATGTAACTATATTTGGAGATAGGACCTGTGTAGAGGTAATAAAGGTTAAATGAGGTCATAAGTGTGGGGCCCTAATCCTATAGGCTGCTGTACTCATATGAAGAGGAGGTGACCCCAGAGCTTGCGCACACTCTCTCTCTCTTTCTCTTTCACTTCTGCATGCTCTCTCTCTGCCATAATAGGACAATAATGAGAAAGCAGCCATCTACAAGCCAGAAAGACAATCCTTTCCAGGAACCAAATTAGCTGGCACCTTGATCTTGGATTCCTAGCCTCCAGAACTGTGAGGAAATAAATTCTGTTGTTTAAACTGCACGATCTGTAGTATTTTGTTGTGGCGGCCTGAGTAGACTAAGACAGTGACCATGAAATATAGCAGCAGAAAGCAAAGAACGAAAGAAAGCTCCCAGCCCACATGTGCAATCCTACTCTATGTCTTTGACCTTTCTGGCATTTACTGAGAGCCAGTCTGAGTGTCCTGCTGGCCTAGGTCTGGGGATGAGAAAGATGGGGGAAAGGGCCAGCTTCTGAGACTCAGGCTGGCCTAAGGTAGCTGCCTGTGAACTGGGTAGGGCTGCTGGAGAAGCTAGGCTGCGAGGCCACCTCTCCAGGCAGAGCCAGGAAGGCTGCAAAAGGAATTAGCTACAGCTGAAAATCTGAAGCAGGAGGCAAGGCAAGTGCATAGTGCCATCAATGTGTAATTCATTTGTGATTGTGAACAGCATATTTGGGATGTGACAGCCGACTGCAGGGTCAAGCAGCCAGCAGAGCTGGGTTGGTTTGGAGGCAGTTCAAGACTCTGAACTGAAAAACCATATTTTTGGGGAAAGACCATGAGCATCTGTTTCAGCTCGGAGCCTGGCTCCTCCCCACTGATGTTGCTGGTTTCTTTTGTCACAATGTATGGGTCCCAACTGTGGCCCCTGGAAACAAAGCTCCCAGTCCAATGGCATCTCACTCTTGGGGCAGTGGCTTAGTTATATATTGCTATGTAACAAGTTACCACAAATGTAGTGGCTTAAAAAGACAACATAAATTTATTATCTCATGGTTTTCATGCATCAGAAGTCTGGGCACAGTTTAGCTGGATTCTTTGCTCAGGATTTCACTAGGTTAAAATCAAGGTGTTCACAGGGCTGCAATCTCATCTGAAGCTTGGAGTTCTCTGCTGAGCTCATTGGCTGTTGGCAGAATTTAGTTCCTTGCCGTTGTAGAGCTTAAGTTCCTTTTTTTTTTCCTGGCTGTTGGCCAGGGATTACTCTCAGCTCCTAGAGGCCGCCAACCCTGAGGTCCTTGCCCCACAGCCCTTTCCATAGGCAGTTCACAACATGGTTGTTTGCTTCTACAAGGCCAAAAAGAGAGCATCTGCTGAGGCTTCCTCTCTCTCTCTCTCCACCCCTTCTTTCCTCCCTCTATCCCTTCCTCCCTCATTTTTAACTTTTTATTTTGAAATAATTATAGAATAACAGGAAGTTGTAAAAATAGTACAGGAATGTCCCATGTATCCTTCATGCAGTGTTTCCCGATGGTTACATCTTATATAACTACAGTACAATATCCACTCCAGCCAAATGACACTGGTGCAATGCGTGCATATAGTTCTGTGTCATTTTATTACATATATAGATTTGTGTAACCACCATTGCAGTCAGGATTCAGAACTGTTTCATCACTTCAAAGGTCTCCCTTGTGCTACTTCTTTATAGTCACATCTACCTCTTTCCCTCCCATCATCTCTAACCCCTGGCAACTGTTCATCTGCTCCCCAACTCTGTAATCTTGTCATTTGATAATGCTATATAACACACAGTACATGACTTTTTGAGACTGGCTTTTTTGCGGTTGTTTTTTACTTAGCATAATGTCCTTGAGATCCATCCAAGCTGTTGCATATATCAATAGTTTGCTTCTCCCCCCCCCCTTTTCTTATTGTTGAGTAGTAGTCTATGGTACAGAAGTACCACAATAGGTTTAACCATTCAACTTATGAGGGACATTTTGATTGTGTTCAGTTCTGGCTATTACAAATAAAGTTATTATCAACAACCATGTGCAGATTTTTGTGTGACCATGGGTTTCCATTTCTTTTCTGGAATAAGGGTACATAAGTGCAATAGCTCAGTTAGGAGGGGAATTTTATTTTTTAAATTTTTTAAAAGTTTTTGATTCTTTTAGAGATTTTTTTAATTTACTTATTTTTGTGAGAGATAGAGAAAGAGAGAGGGGGAGAGAGAGAGCATGCATGAGTGGGGGGAGGGGCAGAGGGAGAAGCAGACTGGGATTGTGACCTGAGCTGAAGGCAGACACTTAACTGACTGAGCCACCCAGGCACCCTGTATGCATAGCTTTTAAAGAAACTGCCATAGTCTTTTCCAGAGTGGCTGTAATATCTTACATTCTTATCAGCAACGTATGAATGATTCAGTTTCTCAAATCTTCACCAGCATTTGTTGTTGACTGTATGTTTTGTTTGTTTTCCTTCTGAATAGGTAGTTTTAATTAGCAATTCCCTAATGGCTAATGATGTTGTACATCTTTTCATGTGCTTATTTACTGTCTGTGTATTCTCTTCAGTAAAATATCTCTTCATACATTTGGCTTATTTTCTAATTGGGTTTCTTTCTTTCTTTTTTTCTTTCTTCTTCTTCTTTCTTTCTTCTTTCTTTCTTTCTTTCTTTCTTCTTTCTTCTTTCTTTTTCTTTTTTACTGTTGAGTCCTCTGAGTTCTTTATACGTTCTAGATACCTGTGCGTTGTCAGATACGTCATTGCAAATATTTTCTCCCAATCTGGAGCTTGTCTTTTCTTCCTCTTACTTAACAAGGTCTTTTACAGAAAACATTTTGATGAAGTCAAATTTATTAATTTTTTATGGATCATGCTTTTCTTTTTTTTAAAGATTTTATTTATTTATTTGACAGAGATAGAGACAGCTAGCAAGAGAGGGAACACAAGCAGGGGGAGTGGGAGAGGAAGAAGCAGGCTCACAGTGGAGGAGCCTGATGTGGGGCTCGATCCCATAACGCCGGGATCACGCCCTGAGCCTAAGGCAGACGCTTAACCGCTGTGCCACCCAGGTGCCCCTGGATCATGCTTTTCATGTCAAATCTAAGATCTCTTCACTAATTCATAGGTCCCAAAGATTTTCTTCTGTTTTCTTCTACAAGTTTTATAATTTTGCATTTTACGTTGAAATCTATGACCCACTTTGAGTTGATATTTATATAAAGTACAAAGTTTAGGTCAAGTTTTTGTTTTGTTCTGTTTTGTTTTTTGCCTATGAATATCCAAAAACAGCAATATCAATTGTTGAAAATACCTCTTGTCTCTTTTAAGGGTTCACCCAATTGAGTCAGGCCCACCCAGGATAATCATTCTTTTGATTTACCCCCAAATCAACTGAATATGGACCTTCATTACATGTGAAACATCCCTTTTCCCATTTGATAGCATAATTATGGGATTGATAGCCCATGATATTTAATGGTCCCATCCACACTTAGAGGGAAGCAATTATATAAGGGTGTGTGGGGGTGATCATTGTGGGTGTCATCCTAGACTTCTGTCTATTACATGTTGGGAAGATCCATTCACACCCAGCTTTTCCCCCCCTGGGTTTGAGAAACTATGCCTAGCCCTAGGGTCTTGTCCAAATGAGGATTGGCTCATTTGGAAATTTCCATAGGGAGCTGAGGGTAGTTATGGGTGCATGTGTACAAGGCAAGGGTAAATACAAGTGCACTGTGTATGCCAAGCCCCAAGGAAAATATGATTTTGCCATTCCTTCCCATAGTTAGGGCTGGGTGCCCTCATCTGAACTAAATAACTCTGGTGGCCAGGTGAAGCATGGGGTGGAGGAAGGGCACTATTACATGAGTCTTTTCTTTTAAAATTGAGCTTGGATTATCCAACTCAGAACAGAAGGTTGTCATAGGCCCAATTAATGTGGGCAATGCCCATTCTCTCTTGCAGTCTATTTTCTAACCTTCACCAGAGTCTATATTCTGTCACTGACATTCAGCTAATAAGCAGTGTTGGAAGCCGAAAGGTAAAATTTCTTTTAGTTGTTACTTTTTTTAAGCCATGGGATTCCTTTTGTCCTTTTGCACTTCTCTCAGAGACTTCTGCCACATCTCTTCTGCCTAAAAAAATCAGGTTTTCAGAAGAATATGCCCAACAGGAGCCTTCTGGTAAAAGACCCCGACAACCTTTCTGAAACTGCAGACAGGCCACTACCATAGAGGAACTGGGTTCACTCTCTGACTTCTGAATGGAAGATGACATGGTGAAATCAATTCATAATGGTGTTCTTTCAAGCTGGGACCTACCCAAAAATTATGAGGAGCAAGTGGCCAGGAAACATGAGAAAAATTTAAGAGAAAAGGTGAATTGAGAAATGTAAGGGGGAAGCCATTAGAAGAGAGACCTACCTGAAATAAGTGGGATCCAAAACATGTTTAATTAGTCCTTCATGAGATGTACACACACACACACACAAACACACACACACACACACACACACACACAGGAATATTATGCAGCCATCAAAAAGAATGAACTCTTGCCATTTGCAATGACATGGATGGAGCTAGAGGGTATTGTGCTAAGCAAAATAAGTCAATCAGAGAAAGACAATTAACATATGATCTCACTGATATGTGGAATTAAAGAAACAAGGCAGAGGATCATAGGGGAAGAGTGTGGGCAAATCAGAGAGGGAGACAAACCATAAGAGACTCTTAATCATAGGAAACAAACTGAGGGTTGCTGGAGGGGAGAAGGGTGGAGAGATGGGGTAACTGGGTGATGTGCATTGGGGAGGGTATGTGTTGTAATGAGCACTGGGTATTATATAAGACTGATGAATCACAGACTTGTGCTCCTGAAACAAATAATACATTGTATGTTAATTAATTGAATTTAAATTTAAAAACCTACCACAATGATCAGGTCATAAAAAGTGTCCAGTAAATATTTTTTTTAATGCTAAAAAACCCCACAACAATTAGTCCTTCATGAAGCCAAAGGGAACCCTGAAGCAAGAAGAGTGAGGAGGAACACAGAAGTCTCAAATGATCATATTCCCTTATTCTCTCACTCTCATACTGCTCTGAACTTTCTTATTCACCAGCCCCAACATTCCCAATATGAATGGTACTTCTGGAACTGAGCATTGTGGTAGCCCTGATTCCAATGTGTGTTCTCAAAATGCCACTCGAAAGTAAGCAAACTCCCCTACATTCTCAAACTCCTCCTTTATGTGTTCTGGATCCCATCGTCATGCCTCCTTCATTATTCAATTGTCAACCTCTGCTGGTTTCTACACACACACACATACACACATACACAAACACACACACACCAAGTCTCTCTCATCTAAAAACTTTCTCAAGCTTGTATTTTCCTTCAGCTACCATCTTAATTTGTTTGATCTCAGCCAAGCTTCTTGAAAGAGTGGTCTTAATTCATTGTCTCCATTTCCTCACCTCTCAGTTACTCCACAGACCACAGTTACTAGGCTTCTGCCACTACACTAACTACATGGACAATAGTCAGGACAAAATCCACAGGGACATTTTCAGATCTTTCTTTTATTGGAACGCTTCTCCATATTATCTGTGCTAGCCACTTCTGCCTTTTGAAAACCTACCTTGGCTCTCATGATTCTCCCCTACCATGGGTCACCTCTTACCTCTCTGACTGACTGCTTCTCAGTTCTCGTTGGTTTTTATGTGTATTGTAAAAGTTGACAGATTTGAAAGTCTTGTCCTTAGCCCTCATCACTTCTTTCTATATGCTTTCTCTCTAGATAGCTTCATCCTGAGGGCTCCCAAAACTCTCAGTGCAATCAAGCCTTTCGGCTGAACTCTAGACCATCTATTGGTTCTCTCCTCCTCCTCAAATTTTGCATGCCCCAAAACAAGCTAATTATCTTCCTGAATCCTCTTCTATCAAACTTTGAAACCAGAGCCCAGTGATTTTCATCTTTACTAGTTACACCATTAGTCCTTCAGTCTGTCACAACAGAAACCTGGGTGGGTGTAGTTATCTAGATGAACATCATCAAGTTCTATCAATTCTACTTCCTAAATAGCTCTCCAGTGTGGCTCCTTCTGTCCATTGCTATTGCCTTCATTCAGGTCTTTATCTCTCACCATGACTAGTGATGCTACTGCCTCCTAACTTGTCTCCCTGTCTGGAGTCTTGCTCCTCAATGATTGCTTCATCCAGTGGCCAGAGTGATGAAAAGCCTTTAGAATAGTACCTGGGGCATAGTAGGTACAGTAAAGTTTTGTTGAATGAATGGATGTCCAAATGCTCTCTGGGGTGCCATACAAAGCCTTTTCTATTTTCCAGCCTCATTTCCTCTCTTGCATTTATGTTCTAGCTAGTGAGTGCAAGAGCAGATCTCACAACAGGCCTTCTGATTCCAACTCTGAATGTTCTTTCAATCAACTACAGCCCAGCTGCTTCCCTTTCAGAGTCATTTCATGGAAGTCTTAAAAACCTTTGGCTTAGGAGCATTTGAATGCAGTCCCAACTGGAGGCAAGAGTACAGACAATATGACCTCCTTTTGTCACTTCCCATGAGGGAATGCTATGAAGTTACAACCACAAGGGAAGGAAGGGGTAGATTCTGTTAAAGTCTAAAGCATAGAAGAATTCAGATCATAATTTTTGCATGTATTAATTCATTCATTTACTCTATGCCAGGCTCCACGCCAGGCTTTGAGAGTATGATATTGGGCTCCCACGCCTTCAGAAATATTGATGGACAATGATAGGAACTTTTGACATATCGGGAGGTGGAAGGGAGTGAGCCTGTGGAGCATGACCTTGATGGTAGTGGGGAAAGAGCAGCTCCCATGCCCAGGAAGAATGGCTGAAGAACTGTCCCAGGATGTGTCCTGGCCCACGGCAGCACCAGGGCAATGGGGCATCATAAGATGGTGGGCAAAGAGGAAATCCTGACTCTGGAGCAAAATATTATTACTTTAGCCCTCACTCTTTGCTCTAACCATCCCTTAGAGCAACAATTATCCCCCATATCCCTGGATACTTAGGATGTGGCCAACTCAACTTTCCTAGCAGTACCCAAGATGGGTAGCAGCATAAACTTCTTTGGGAAGATGTTATTGTGTGGAATGGAACATGTACACCAAGGGACAAGTTACCCAGGATTCTCCTCAGTGTCAGTTTCTCCCCATAAACCTCTAGCTCTTCACTGGTGACTCACTCAGGTGCCACCAAATAGGGGTCTTTTATTTAGAATCTTAGAACTTCCTTGACACTATTTGAAAAAACATACCAGATAATTGCTGCCAGCATTGCCAGTGGAGAAAGATTGGCCCCTCACACAGCTGACCTGTGAGCACTAAGGCAGGTAGCAGGGATCAAGACTGCAAAACCTAACCAGCGGTGGAATGTCTCTACTGTGGCCCTGTGCCTTCAGTGGGGTCTGAACCACACTCCTAGGTTAGCCTCCTCTGCGCCCCTCACTCTCCTCCCTCCCCCCTTTCTGGGTAGGGCTGTACCAGACCAAGAAGACACTGCCCCAGGGGCTCATAAGCTGAGCGAGACAGTCCAATTATCTTCAATTTATGGAGCTCAATTGGAGTGAGTTCAGAAAAGAGCAACCTGAACAATTAAGGGACTGGAGGGCTCACTCAGCTTCTGGGGCAAGATAAAAGGCAGGAGGTCTGAGGCAGCAATAGTGGTTTCAGGGGGAGTGGTGACTAAGGGGAAGGGCCCACAAGAATGTCTGCCAGCAAGTGAGTGTTGAAGCAAGTGAATACCTGGGAAGGAGGGGGCGAAATGAGTGGGAACAAGGCAAGGGAGGTGAGCCCCCAGGAAGGGCAGGCAAAAGGCTCAGAGCTCAGATCCAGCTTTTAGGGGTCAAGCTGTGTTGAGCAAGTAATAAATTCTGGCTTTCCTAGCCCAGGCCCTGGCTTGAGGGAATCCCAGAAAGCCCCAGAGAACAGAGCAACCAGAGGGGTGGTGCCTCTGACAGAAAAAAAAAAAAAGCCTAGACCTGAAGCCTGTTGAAAGCTCAGGCCCCATGAGAGGGTCACATGATGGCGAAAATAATGGTTTGCTGGGCTGGTTGAGCTCCAAAGTGTCCTGGGATATCCGTTCCAGCCCTGTTAAGATCCCACAGGGATGGATGCTCCTAACCCAACTCAATCCTTCATTTAGATTTTGTATCAATACTTAACAGGTAGACTGGGCATGGCCTCGTACTGGTTGGCAGTGGGCCCTGCTTCTGGACCAGGCTCTACTTCCGTCAGGTTGTGTGACCTTGGGCAAGTCCTGTCCTTTCTCTGGGTCTGTTTCCTCCTCTGTGAAATAAGGAGAACCTTCTGAAACAGCTGAACCTTCCACCTTTTGATGAAATCTTAAACAGAGCCCTACTACATAAAGCAGTTAAAAGCAATTGCCTTGTTAATAGGAATGTGTTTATTAAGTTCAAATTTATGCCATTTACTTTATTATAAAGTAAATCAATGAGAATTATGGGGTTCTTTTGATCAAATCAATGGTTTGAAATGAACAGTCATAGCTCTTGGTTGCTGTCTGAAATCTGCCAACACCTCCAATGTTTGCAGAAAGTTTCTCTGTAAAGCCCAAGGACCCCCACAGAACTCTGAGTGAATGCTATTACCTCAGCTTTTCCCCCATATTCCTTCCAACTCAGACTTTTTCAAAATCTAGACTGTGTATCCCTAGAAGGTGGGCACTCAGTATCCTTTATCTTGTGTCCCTAGTACCTTGGAACCGTGACACCTGGCCCAGGGCTTTGCACAGATTTTCAAAAAAAGAAGTCTGTTGGATTGAATTGGGGACTTTTGGTCAGGTAAAGGAGGTGAGCCTTGGTTGGGAGGGTGCCCTACTCAGACACAAGGGCTCTGCTCACTTCAGAGCTCCCTCCCAGATGACTGAGAAAAGCACTTTTGGAGAAGGAGGGCATAAATCCTGGTCTTTAGGTGCATCCGTCCTGCCAAGCTCCTTTTCACTTCAGCTGCAATCTCTAGAAGGTTTCACTTCTGGGTGCCAAAGAGGCAGCCCAAACCAGGAGGTTTTACAGGTTGAGAAGCCAAGCCGGCCAGAGTAGAGGAGGTGGCCCGGGCAAGAAGGAGCAGAGTGAAACTGATCTGAGTACACTTGGCCATGGAATAGTGACTGTGGAAATGACTTTGCGAAGCAGCTTCCTAAGCAAGGGTTTCGGAGTGCAGGTGCCATGCAGCTGTCCTTGACTGGCAGGTGATTTCAGGTTGTCCCTTGAGAGACTCTGGAGTTAGTTTTGTTTGCTTGTTGTTGTTTTTTTCCCTTTTGTATCCACTGCAGAATTTCTTAAGATGAAATTTTTAAATTAGTTTCATGGCACAAAGTTCCAAAGGAATAAAAAGGTAAGTAGTGAAAAAAAAGTATCCTCCTTCTTTCCCTAGTCACATGATATCCTTCCCCAGAGACAACCATGGTGGCCAATTTCTTGATACATATATCCTTCCACAGATATGTTGTGCCTGCATATATATATATCCTTCCAGAGATATCTATACAAATCCAAACAAGTAATGTTTGTGTGCATGTGTGTGTGTTTCTGTTTTCTGTTCACCTTCCACAGAAATGGAAGTATTCTGTACACAATGCTCTCCATGTTCTTTTTAACAGCTGCATAGTATTTCATTGTATGTGTAAACAAAATTTATTTAACCTTTTATTGATGACATTTGGGTTCCTTCTCATCATTTCTATTACTCACAATGCTGCTGTAACTATTCTTTTTTTAAAAAGGTTTTATTTATTCATTTGAGAGAGAGAGAGAGCATGAGAAGGGGGAGACATGGAGGGAGAGGGAGAAGCACACTCCCCGCTGAGTAGGGAGCCTGATGTGGGGCTCGATCCCAGGACCCCGGGATCATGACCTGAGCCCAAGGCAGATGCTTAACCGAGTGAGCCACCCAGGCACCGACAACTAATCATGAACATACGTAATCTGGCCAAGGTGTGGGTAAATCTTACTACAGAGTCCTTGAGCCAGATTTTAAGCCCAACTGTGAGGCTGCAGGAGGGAAAACTCTGGAATACTTTAGAAACCTAACTGCCTTCTTTTACCACTTTCCTGCTTTCCTTGACCTGAGAGCATGTGCAACCAAGTACCATTTGGGGGCATTAAGAAGAAAGTGGGCAAAAGCCTGGTAGGAGTTTAACCCCCATTGGTTGACAATGTCCCCTTGGCTAACAATTCTTACTTGGTGACATTTTTTGGCCCCGTGAACCATTTAAGCAGCGTTAGAATGACAGACCGGTTTTAGACACCAGGCAGACAATGGAAATCCGTGAAGCAAGCTGCATGAAATTTTTAAAATGTATTTATTTATTTGAGAGAGAGAGAGAGCAAGAGCAGGAAGGAAGGAGAGAGGCAGAGGGAGAAGCAGGCTCCCCTAAGCAGGGAGCCCGATGTGGGACTCCATCCCAGGACCCCAAGATCATGACCTGAGCTGAAAACAGATGCTTAACCGACTGAGCCACCCAGGCTCCCCAGGTCTTTTGAATTTTTAAGAAGCTAGAAATACAGATTTTACGTGAACTTGTCCCAATTTATATGCAACAATGCTAGTAATAGTAATTGCAAACACCTATAGAGCACTTATCGTGTGGCAGGTACTGGTCTAAGTGCTTTAGATATCATAACTCAATATTCACTGTACCTCTCCGAGGTAGAGTACTATTGTTTACCTCCATTTTACAAATGGGCAAAGTGAGGCACAGAGAGTTTAAATCACTTTCCCAGAGTCACGCGGAACAAGTAGCAGGGTCAGGATGCGAACTCAGGCCGAGTGCTTAATGACTATTCTCTTGTTGAACTTTTATTGAACACTCATCTTAAGTCTCTCATCGAGGAAACCTAAGTCAGATTTAAGCACCGCACGGACCAACACTGCCAAGCTAAACAAAGTGTTTCTGGAAGTCTCCGGTTGGAGACCTCAGTTTTGGAGGGTATCTGGCAGGAGGCTGGCTGTGGCTCACCTGATCCTTCAAACCTCAACAATGACCAAGTCCCCCTGCCCTCATTCAGGTCCAGGCCAGCGGTCTGCACAGCCCAGGAGCCGGGTGAAAGCCCTTTTCTCTGCTTCGGTCACACTGCCTGCCTGTGTTCTCAACTGCTCTTGAGGCCAGAGTGAGGGTACGGGGCTCGGGCTAGTTGGCCTAGCTTTGGGGCCTCAACAAATCACAGAACTGCGGGTGAAAAGGTGCTGGCGCTGGTTTTGGAGTTAGAATTCTTGGCTTCCTGCTCTGCGTTTTTTGGTAATGGTTCTTATTTTGCCGGGGGCGGGGTGTCTTTTGGCCTCTCTGATCCTCAGCTCCTTCATCTGTAAACCCAAACTAATAATTGGTACCGCACAGGATTACTGTGAGAAGCAGCATGACACTGCGCGTACATGTGCAGTACAAATGGAAGAGGATATTCTTAGTGGTAGAGCTCGTTTGGGGGACAGGAAGCTGTCATTTCCCAGAAGAAGCTACCCCGAGATGCAGGCAGGGAAGATGAGCTGTCTCTTCTCACCCCACCCCCCTCAGGGTTATGTTTTTGATCCCAAGTTCTTTCGCCCTCCAGGCCACTTCTAAGACCATGAAGGAGACATATCGAACTCTGGGCATGGCTTCCTGGAGTCCAAGGGTGCAGGGCAGCCTGAAATTCACCAGGAGTGCTTTCTTTGCCAATGAATCTGCCTTTGCCAATTTTCCTGCCTCACTCCTATGCTTTTCCATGTTAATTTACATGTTTGTGCTTTGGGTTCAATGGGCTAAATTGAATATAAGTCTCAAACCTTTGCTCACAGAAAGCTACCTAGAGTTTGACATCTATTCAGGTTAGGCTCCTCAAGATTTAAAAAAAAAAAACAGGCTGAAAGCAAGACCACATTATGGAGAAACCTGGTTTTCACGTCATCAACCACTTTGCGAAAGGACGGTGTGTCCTTGTTGAGAAAAAGCCTCATGTACCAGCAGGAGGGTCACAGGGGAGTGGACAACATGAATGGAAAGAGGAACAGGGAGACCGGAGGACAGCGGAAGGGATCTAGGGGACAGGGTAAACAAAAGGAGAGGGCGAAGGAATAAACATGAAGTGTTCCTCTGCTCCAGGGGAGGCAGGCGCTGTGTTCTCTGTATTTCTCCAGAGTTGTGCCAGTGTGATGGTGAGTAAACACTATTCATATAGATGCTAATGCAGCCCTGTACAGAGTCCCGCAGAGCCTCCCACTGTGTTCAGTTCCCATTCTAGCTCCTTTTCTACTCAGGGCAGCCTACCAGGGGGAGGCCTTTTACTCTGGATTTGAGTTGAGGCCAGGCCAAAATAGTGAGGTCAGAGTGTGGAGGGTCTCGAACGCCAGCTTTCAAATTTTCCAAGCAACGGGAACCATTACAGGGGCAGGATGCCAGGCCGCTGCTCCAGGAGGCTCCGGGCTCAACGCAAGCCTAGTCTGGGCTGCAAGGGCAGGAGGCTGGAGGCCGCTCGGGGGCCGGGGGCGGGGCGGGGGGCGGGTAATGAGGATGAACAGATCAGTTGAGGATGTAGAACACACACAGAGATATAGGGTATCTGGGTCCTATAGTAAGGGAGTGGAAGGAACCAAAGGAGGAGTCCCAGAGAATTGTGTTCTTGCACGAGGGGCGGAGAAGAAAGGCAGGGCTATTAACATAAACAGTAAAGTAGCCCCTTAATGACTATAGCCCCTTTTCATCAAAGCGCTGCCCTAGCAGCCCTGACCTCCCTTTAGTTCAGGCCTGGCTGGGGCTCCTGCGGGGCGGCTAAGGGTGGCGGCTGGGCTGGCAGCTCAGTCTCATCCCAGGGGCCCGGGAGTCTCGAAGCCTGAATGGACTGCAGAGGGAGGACGCCACCCGGCCCCAGCCGCTCCCGCTTCCGCACCCCGCCCTGCCCCCGGCTTCGGCCCCGCTTTGGCCTGGCGGGTCGGAAAGCCAAAGACCGCCAGAGGCGAGGAAACCAGGCAACAGCGGGGGGCCGGAGTTGGGGGCAGGGGCGGGGACGGCGACGGCGACGGCGACGGGCCTTGTACCCGGGAAGGGCGGAAGTGGGAGAAAGAGGCGGACTGGGCAGAGCCCGCTCCGCCGGCGCCGAAGGACCCCCGCGCCGGGCCCGGTTCGGCTGCGTCTCCGCCTTCCGCGCGCTTCCAGCTCGGGTAGGAGGAGCCACAGCGCCACCCAGCGGCTGGTGTCGGGGAACGGCAGTCACGGCTCTTGAGCGGCCCCAAAGAGAGGGGGCAGCCGAGTGGAACAGGGCCCCAGAGGAGGGCCTGGAGGCAAGCGAGTGTGAAGGTGGGGTACACAGGAGTTGATGAGCTCTTAAGCCAGACCGTCCAATCACTTCACCCAGCATTCCATCCGGCACGTGGCACAAGATGTCACGTCATCTTGTCATCTAAGTCAGCCGATGCTATTCCTCTTGAAATCCAAACTCTTCCATGGCTCCCAAGGGGTCTCAGTATAAAGCCCACATTTCCTAGCTTGACCTTCAAAGTCTTCCATATCTTTTGACCTCAGGCTGTCTTTCAAGCTTCATCTCTTGCCTTCTACTCTACACATCGTACAACCACTCACTCCTGCCCAAATGAATCACTCATGGGATCCACATCCATTGATTCTGTGAACCTTTGCTAAGGCACTGGGAGCAGACAGACAAGATCCTTGTCGGCTCAGAGCTTACATTCAAATGAAGAGCGGGCAATGAACAAGAAAGCCAATGTATAAGAAGATCATTTCACATAGTAATCAGCACCAGATCATATAAAAGGCAAGGTCGCACGATAGAGTGTCTGGAGAAAGAAGGCACTACCATATCTAGAGTAGTCAGGAAGGGCCTTTGTCCGAAAGTGACGTGTGAGCTGAGATCTGATGATCTCCGAAGGAGAGTGAAGAGGAGTCATTCAGCCTTGCCAAATTCTGGGGGAAGAACATTTCAGACTGAGGAAGGCCGAGTACAAAGGTCTCGAGACAGGAATGAGTTCTGTGTAGGAGAGGAAAAGCAATAAGGCAGGGCTGCTGGAGGATGGTGAAAGGAGTGTCCTGGGTGAGACTGATGACAGGGCACGGAAGGCCCTGTGGGCCAAGATGAGGAGTTTGGACTCTATTCCTACTGAGACGGGAAGCTAACGGAGGGTTTTAGCTGGGGGCGGGGGTGGGGGTGGGGAGGCAAGGTCTGATTTGCATTTTTCCAAGACAGCTCTGGGTGGACTGCGGCAGGGGGCAAGATTGGGAAGCAGGGAGACCAGTTCGGAGGCCACTGCAGTGGCCCAGGAAAGAGCGATGAGAAAGAGAGACAGAGATGGTGGCCTGGTCCAGGGGGTGACAATGGAGGTGGGAGAAATGGTCAGAATCTAGTAATTTAAGCAATTTCTGTTCATGTTTTTTCCTCCTGACCAACCCAAGAGCTTCTTGAGGGCAGATTCCCTGACTGAGTGATGGTCGAATTTCCAGCCTACACCCCTAAGCAGTTAGTCTAATAGGTGCTCACTGGTAGGTGCATAGATCTGTGACCCTCCACAGAGAATGTGACAACAGTGAATGGCAGTAAGGCAGAAACTTGGACCTGGGGTGGCAGTTCTGGGTCTTCTTTCTAGTTCCTCTGATGCACTTCTCCCTTTTCCCTTCTGTGACCTTCAGTGTCTTCTAAAAATGTTTTGAGAGGGAAGGAAAGCAGGAATTATGAATGCCTCCTCTGTACTAGGAACTTTCACATATATGGCTTCACTTAATTTATTTAATCTTTGTAACATCTAATCTTATTCCTTCATTCAGAGATAAGCAGATTGAAAACTCAAAAAAGCAAAGGCCAAGTCATCATGGCACAAAATATTCACAATTTTGAGTCCTACATAAATTCCTTCCTTCATTTCACACCCACATTCTGTTTCTCTGTACCCATTATGCTGAGGTCTTCTCAGCCTCTTGTTAATTGTTAGCATTAGACGATGCAAAGAAATTTCAGAGTGAAACTGCTGGTCTTGAAGAAGATTCGGGGTTTCATGAAGTCAGTGAAAGTGATGTCGAAGACCATCACTATGTCATATGAAGTCCTTGATAAATGGTGCTTTGGCAGAGATAGACCTGTTACCACTGGCAGAAGAGAAAATTGACCTGAGTAATGACAGGATCAAGGCTTCAAAGCAAATGATTCAACTCTCAAAGGATTATAAGAGGTCCTTGGGATAATTGAAGAAGCTCTCCAGTTTTGGAAAAACAAAACAAAACTGTTTATGATGGTGCGGCAAGAGGCACTATTGTGTTCCCATGCACTTTGGTCAGGAAATTATGTTATCCCTCAATGCTTGAGTCATTCTTTGTTCATTCTAAGAATGAGCGCATATTTGCAATTATTTACACATTTCAAAAAAATCAACATATCGTCCCCGTTTTCCATTTTCTTTCTCAAGACAAAGTCCCAGCCACACCCTTTTGCCCTTTCCCCCCACTCTACTGTGAAGTGTTGGTCCCTCCTTCAAGTGGGTTCATTGTAAGTGGCCTTTTTCTAGCACCACTTATCCTCAAATGACAAGGACTTCATGGAGCCTCGAGCCTCCTCTTCATCCCGTGATTGGGAAGCCTGGCTGCACATGCGCGTTAGATCCTCTTGTGGAGTTCGTGAAACAATACTGAAGCTGGGACCCCAACACAGACTGACTAAATCTGAATCTCTTGGGGGGGGGCAGAGCAAGAGCTTTCCAGGTGATTCTGTTGAACTATGGCCCCCACACCTCCTTGCATATGCTGAGGCTGGAAGGGACTGAGGCTGTATGCGGTTAGCCTGAAGGGAGAGCACCAGGCCCTGGGCCCAGGGCAAGGTGGTAGCTCAGGGGGGCAGCTACAGGGCAGTCCGCAGGAGTTGAAGGGCAAAATGGGGCTGGTAGGGCTACAGACATACCTTGTTTTACGTGCTTCGCTTTATCACGCTTCGCAGAGACTGCGGGGTTGTTTCATTCTGTTTTGTTTTTTCACAAACAGAACTTTTGTGGCAACCCTGCACGGAACAAGTTTATCGGAACCATTCTGGCAACAGCGTTGGATTGCTTCATGTCTCCATGTGACATTTTGGTAATTCTCACAAGATTTCGAACTTTTTCATTATGGCTGTATTTGTTATGGTGATCTGTGGTCAGTAATTACAACTCCCTGAAAGCTCAGAGGAGGCTTAGCAGTTTGTTAGCAATAGTGTATTTTTTAGTTAAGGTGTGTACATTTTTTTAAAGATTTTATTTGTCAGAGAGAGAGAGAGCGAGGGTCCCGGTGTGTACATTTTTTTAGATGTGATGCTACCATACACTTAATAGACTACAGCATAGTGTAAAGATAACTTTTATACACACTGGGAAACCAAAACATTCATTTGACGCCCTTTATTGTGCTGGTCTGGAACTGACCAACACAATGTCTTTGAAGTATGCCTGTACTTCGTTGGCATGGCCGTGGTGCCTTTTACTCCCGTAGCACTGTGGGTGTGTAGCCTCTTCTAGTCCCTCACCTTTTCTCCCTATGCCCAATGCCAAGAGAGCCTGGCTCTCCTTGTTGACATGTGAGAAAAACTCGAATGTTAGAGTAAGCATATCATGGTTCCTGAACACAGAACATCATGTTATCTCGTGGATCTGTCATGTGTGGGCCTTTTACTGCTGCAATCCCAGCATCGAGCACAGTGCCTGACATATATAGGCATTGCTCGATAGGTATGTTTCAATGAATGAGTGATCGTGTTGAATAGATGCAGGATGTAATTAGTATCAGGAATAAGTGGCAATGTGTGCAGTGTTCTAGAAGTACAGATCATTCTTGGCTTCGGAGAGGGCGAGTGTGGAAGTCCTCACAGCGGGGGTGGCGTTTGAGCTGGACTGTGAAAACTAGGTGAGGCAGTGATAGGAAGAGGTGGAGAGAAGGCATTCGAGGCATAAGAAGCAACGTCGGGGCACCTGGCTGGCTTAGTTGGTTAGGCGACAGCCTTTGGCTCAGGTCGTGATCCCAGAGTCCTAGGGTCGAGTCCTGCATCAGGGTCCCCGTTCAGCAGGGAGTCTGCTTCTCCCTCTGACCCTCCCCCGTCTCGTGCTCACTCTCTCTTTCTCTCTCAAATAAATAAAATCTTAAAAAAAAAACAATGTGAGCAAATGGTAGGAGATGAGAAGGCACAGAGCTCATTCAGTGAACAGCCAGCAGGGAAACGTGGCTGGGACTTGAGTGTGGGATAGCCTATGCTGGACGATCAGACTGGTGCGTTAGGATGAGAATATGCGAGCCTTGAAAGTCATGCTCAGAAGTTTACCCTTGATTGTACAGGCAAGGTGGAGCCAGCTGATGTTTGGATCACAGGTGTAATCTGCTTGCTTTAGGAAGATTAGATGTGTGCTGCATGGCGGCAGTTCTTTCACAAAATATTTCTGGAGCGCCTCCTAAGTGCCTTAGCACCGTGCACTGGGGGAGGGTGGATTGGGGTTGGAGTGATTGAATGAGAGATGAGTTGGTAGGCCATTGCGGTAGTCAGGTGAGAGCTACCGCAGGCTAGTAAGTGGCTGAGTGGGAGGGGGTGGGAAGGAGGGGAAGGAGTTGACACATGGCAGAGGTGGAATTGACAAAACTTGGTGACCGTTTTAAGTGGGGGGGTGAAGGGGTGCTTAGGTGGCTCGGTCAGTTAAGCCTCCGACTCTTGATTTCGGCTCAGGTCCTGAACTCAGGATGGAGTCCCATGTGGGGCTCTGCACTCAGCGCAGAGTCTGCTTGTCCCTCTCCTTCTGCTCCTCCCTACCACTCTCTCTCTCAAATAAATAAATAAATAGATAGATAAACAGATAAAATCTTTGGGTGGAGGTGAAGGAAAGAGAAAAAAGACTGAGCAGTGACAATAATGATCAATAGTTGTGCAGCTCCTTCCATGCCAGCTGCCGCGCTAAGTGCTTAGTTCGCCCTGTAATTCGCACAATAACCCTTTTGATACATCGACCAATGGAACAGAATAGAGAACCCAGAAATGGACCCTCGGCTCTTTGGGCAACTAATCTTTGATAAAGCAGGAAAAAACATCCGGTGGAAAAAAGACAGTCTCTTCAATAAATGGTGCTGGGAAAATTGGACAGCTACATGCAAAAGAATGAAACTTGACCACTCTCTCACACCATACACAAAAATAAACTCCAAATGGATGAAAGACCTCAATGTGAGACAGGAATCCATCAAAATTCTAGAGGAGAACATAGGCAACAACTTCTATGACATCGGCCAGAGCAACCTTTTTCACGACACATCGCCAAAGGCAAGAGAAATAAAAGATAAAATGAACTTATGGGACTTTATCAGGATAAAGAGCTTCTGCACAGCCAAGGAAACAGTCAAAAAAACTAAGAGACAGCCCACGGAATGGGAGAATATATTTGCAAAGGACACCACAGATAAAGGACTGGTATCCAAGATCTACAAAGAACTTCTCAAACTCAATACACGAGAAACAAATAAACAAATCATAAAATGGGCAGAAGATATGAACAGACACTTTTCCAATGAAGACATACAAATGGCTAACAGACACATGAAAAAATGTTCAAAATCATTAGCCATCAGGGAAATTCAAATCAAAACCACACTGAGATACCACCTTACGCCAGTTAGAATGGCAAAGATAGACAAGGCAAGAAACAACAATTGTTGGAGAGGATGTGGAGAAAGGGGATCCCTCCTACATTGTTGGTGGGAATGCAAGTTGGTACAGCCACTCTGGAAAACAGTGTGGAGGTCCCTTAAAAAGTTAAAAATTGAACTACCCTATGACCCAGCCATTGCACTACTGGGTGTTTACCCCAAAGATACAGACGTAGTAAAGAGAAGGGCCATATGCACCCCAATGTTCATAGCTGCATTGTCCACAATAGCCAAATCATGGAAGGAGCCGAGATGCCCTTCAACAGATGACTGGATTAAGAAGCTGTGGTCCATATATACAATGGAATATTACTCAGCTATCAGAAAGAACGAATTCTCAACATTTGCTGCAACATGGACGGCACTGGAGGAGATAATGCTAAGTGAAATAAGTCAAGCAGAGAAAGACAATTATCATATGATTTCTCTCATCTATGGAACATAAGAACTAGGAGGATCGGTAGGGGAAGAAAGGGATAAAGAAAAGGGGGGTAATCAGAGGGGGGAATGAAACATGAGAGACTATGGACTGTGAGAGGCAAACTGAGGACTTCAGAGGGGAGGGGGTGGGGGAAGGGGATAGCCTGGTGATGGGTAGTAGGGAGGGCACGTATTGCATGGTGCACTGGGTGTTATACGCAACTAATGAAGCATCAAACTTTACATTGGAATCTGGGGATGTACTGTATGGTGATTAACACAATATAATAAAATAAAATTTAAAAAAAAATAACCCTTTTGATAGATGAGGTCATCACGGCTCAGAGAAGTCAAGGGACTTGTGCAAAGCCGTACAAGTAGGAGACCAGCAGTGCTAGATTTTGCGCTCACACTCTCTGGCTCCAGGGACGACGGCCTAACCTCCCTGCTCTGCTGCTTTGGGGGGGTGTTGTGGGGACTCGTGCTTTCTTGGCAAAGGAATTCAGAAGCTGGGTGAGGACACCAGATTCCCTCCTAACACATGCCCTCCCTTGCCCTGTTTATGTGAAAAGCTGGTGGTGGCGGAGGGTTCTGTCTGTCGCCCTTCCAGAAGTTCCTCCCGGGTGCCTTTCACTTCTGTGCTGGGTACACAGGCCCCTAGTGAAGCAGTGGAGGAGACCGGAGGCTGGTAGGCTACACCCTAAGGCTGCAGCAGATGTGGGAAACTGGTGATCCCCAGGCCCTGCGTGTTCTGCGGATGTGTTTAGTCCACACAGAGGTTTGCTTTCTGCAGACCTGAGCCAACATTTAGAAACGAGGGGCCTTCACGCAGATAAAGAGTGAGATCTGGCATCCCTGGGCCCACGTTCCCACAAGACAACCCTGGGCTTGAGCTGCCTCCTGCAGACTGTGCGCACCCTGCACTTGTCACCACTTGCGACCTTGGAGTCTGCCCTTCACCTCACCCTGGCCCACCTCACGCACTCACCCTTATCTGTCTGATCTCTGCAGAACGGTTGATTTTGTGTTTCCTTGTCTGAATGGCCTCCTGCAGAGTTTCCTTTTTTTTTTTTTTTTTTTTTTTGCTGAGACTTGAGCCACAGGGTTAGCGCCCTCTGGTCCTGCCCCTTCCACAAGCCCTAGACTTTTTCCTCTCTCGCAGTGCTTGATGCCACAGAACAAAGCCATGAAGGGAGGGTTATCATCAAGTCTTACCATTTATTTCTTTATGGGGTTGAACAAGAGCAGAGAGGCCTCTGCCCCACAATGCAACAAAACAGAAAGCAGTACACGTACAGAGACTCTCACCGAAACACAGAGGCAGGGGAAGGGGAAACAACTGAATCATAGCCAGGTGACGGCGGAAGGGAGGGGGCATTACTAGGAATCCAGCTTGGAGACTCAGTCATAGGAACTAGTGCAAGAAAGTTCTACTCATGAAGCACAGTGTAGAAAATGGCGTAAGAAAGCTGCCCAACTCTGCTGCCTGTGACGCAGAGCACGGGGCAGCTGGAGGGGTGGTGGAAGATCTGGGTGGTGAGGTGGACAGGGACAGTTGAATGATTTCGAGGTGGAGTGAGGTGCCCCTTTCCCCTGCCACTGGGCAAGGCCCTGGGCTGGTCTGAGCTGGGGGTCTCCTGGGCACTTGGTGAGGGGGAAAAGAGGATGGGAGTCTCCAAGGGTCCATTCTTTGGGGCCCGAAGGTCCCCCTTTGCTTCCCAGTCCCTTTTCCCCTCCTGAGGATGCAGGAGTTCGAAGGCAGGACCTAGGGTCTTTCACATCTACAAGAAGCATCTCTGGAAAGGAGCCAGCACCTCTTCCCCTCCCCAGCTGAAAAGAGCACTCTAGGGATGGGGCATGTGGTTAGGCCCGAAGTGCTGTGGGCCAAACGGGGAAGTATGTGGGCTGGGCACAGGGGTTGGGGGAGGGACAAAGGCTGTGACAAATGAGAAGACTGGCAGGGAAGGACTCCCCAGTTTCATGGAGCCTATTTGGGACCCAGCGGAGGTCCTTGAACAATTCCTTCTCTCCTGGGGAGGTCTCCCATCTCTCCCCTGCCAGCCACTTCTGGCTGTCCCCTCCCCATCCCCTTCTTGGTTTCGCGGGAGTGCAGCTCCAGGCCCACCCCTCCCTTACTCACTGGCATCGCAGCCTAGGACACAGGCCCTTCTGGGCACCGAAAGCCCCTTGACCTGTCCCAGGAACACAGTTCTGGCTTCCTTTCTTGTCTGCTCCTATTGGCTTTTAGATGTCCCAGGCAATGTGGCCTCCCACTCCCAGGAGATCAGCACAAGGCTAAGAGCCCCCAAGAGGCTCCAGAGGCCTTGACTAAGCAGTTCCAGTGTCTCAGCCAAGAGACAACAGCCCATTTTCTTTATTCAGTGGGTCCTGTAGCCTGTCTCTGGACCTTCTCCAGGAAGGGGCAGGGGTGGCTGGATCAGGGGACCCACTTGTCTCTGGACCTTCTCCAGGAAGAGGCAGGGGTGGCTGGATCAGGGGACCCGCTACAGGGTGAGGAAGAGTCTGGTTGTTCCACAGTTGAGACAGTAACCCACAGGGTCTGGGATGGGAAGGGGCGAATACTCTTTGGTAGGCTGGGGATGGGGACAGTGTGGGGACGGGGGAGGCTCATCTCTGGAAAGCCCTGGGACAATGCCACCAGGTTCTCCTTCATGGAGGCCTGGGCTAGGACAGAATGAGGGTGTATGGGGACCCAGGCCAGGCCTGACCCACTGGGCTTAAGTCCCTCCTCCCCATGGAGATCAGAAATGGAAACATCTTTGGCCTCAAGGCCAAGATCTCCAGGGCAAGAGTGGCCCTTGGGAGTATGTGCACCTTCTGTAAGATAATGGCCCTTCAGACAGTGGCAGTCTGACCATGTGCTATCAGCCTTCTGTTTCGAGGCCCAACAACCGAGTTCCTGTGCTCTTTCCCCCACAGGACTTGTTATGACCCTTTCTGATTTGGGGAGCTGTCCTCGAGCTTGCCTCAACACTGATCATCCATCCTTCCCAAGCCAGGTGACTATAGATGATTCTGTCATCTCTCTAAGCTCTCGGCCCACATTTCTCCCCTCCCCTCCCCTTCCCCTCTTCTTCTCTCTCCTTCTCTCCTCTCCTCTGCTCTCCTCTTCTTTGTTCTCATCTCTTTTCCCCTCCTCTCTTCTCCTCTCCTCTGCTCTCCTCTGCTCTCTTCTCCTCTCCCCTTCCCTCCTCTCCTCTCCTCTCCTCTCTTCTCCCTCTTCTCTAACTCCACTCGCTCTCACCACTCACTCTGTACCCCATTACTACCCCTCATTGCCTAGGGTGGTGGGACACAGCTTAACTGGGGCCCCGACCTAGCCACGACTGTGTACACCTCATCTCCAAGCCTGGCACTTGCCTGTGGCGGCCCCACATGGGGCAAGGTGCACTGGAGTGGGAGGAGGGCCACGGCACCGTCTGCCATTGCCTGTAGGGGTATGGGCAGGAGGGAATTAAGGATCGTGGCAACAAAAGGAATGTGGAGGGGGGAAATATCTTCTCCCCTCTGTGCCCCCCAACATTCCCTGCAGAGCCAAGGCTGGGTGAGCAGCCTCCTTCCCTAGGGTCAGGGCTCTCAGCAGGAGTGGGTACTTCCAGCCCCCACTCCCCCCCCTTTTTTTTGCTAAGCCCCATAGATGGGGACCTGGGGGGGCACCTGCTGCTCCTGCCTTTTTCTCCCGGATGAGTTTTGCAGCTCCCTGAGGCCCTCTGGCCATTCTGTTGGAGCTGCTTTTGGGGTGGGGGTAGGTTGGGGGTGATGTGTGGCCCCCCATTTCCCCCCGCCCCCACCTGGTCCTATACCTCCCATGGGAGGAGCCCCTCCCCCTCCAGCTGGGGGGCTGGAGCTGATGTCAGTGTGTGGTGGAGGTCTGTCCTCCCTCCCTGCTGTCACTCTTCCCGAGTCAGGCCCTCATCTAGGGCAGGCAGTGCCTCCAGCCCCAGTCCTCCACCACCCTGGCTGCTGGAGAAGGACACCACGGTATGGAGGAGCATGAGAACAAGGACATAGAGCCGGATCCTGCTGGGGCTGAGGCGGGAGCCCCCAGAGACCGGCAGCAGGGAGGGCTTGTGGCTGATGTGGCCTGGGGGGTCATGGCGGGGGTGGTAGTGGTGGTACTGTTGGTGGTAGTGGTGGAAATAGGAGTGGTGGAATTGCTGGTGGTGGGTTTTGGGGGCCTCAGTCTCCTTGAACTTCTTCTTCTCCGACTCACAGGAGACCCACTGCACGTCACAGCACTTGGTTTCTGGCCGCTTTGGCGAAGTATCCAGCAACCCTGCCAATGGATAAGGAAGGTGTGGTGGGGTGCTAAGGGGACAGATGGCTTTCCTAGAGAGGAGATTTGCAAAGCTGGGACTGCTCTGGTAGCCCTGGCCCAGACTCCTTTTGCCCGCCCCTTAGCACCTTCCCTTTCTGGATACTTCTCTCGCAGGGATCCCAGTTTCTCGGGCATGTTGTGGATAGAGTTGGCCCCTGTGCTCTTTGCCCCTATTCCACTTGGCCCTGTCCCAACCTGGGGACCTCACTGCCAACTCTTCAAGGCACTAACCTTCTTCTAATCTGACTTCCCTGCTGTCCTCCCTGCTCCCACACCCCCAACCTGGTGCCTGCCCTGGGCCCCCAGGCTCCTCCCTCCTCCCCAGTGCTCTGCCTTTACCTGTACAGATAAAGCCAGGAAGCCCTCCGTACACCATTTCCTCATTGTCAGGGAGTATAAAGGGACACCGGGTCTGCACCTCCAGGCAGTACTGCTTGCAGGGCACCCAGCGCTGGCATTCCTGCTGGGTCACGCTGAAGTATTCGGAGCACAGCCAGGCCTTGTAGACAGCCTGTGGGGAGAGGAAAGAGCATCAGCCCAGGCACTAGCCCCTTCCTACCTCAAAGGAGAGGGATTAAGGAGGGGTGTATTTGCCCAACCACCCAATGCCAGGATCCAGGGGCCAGGGGAGAAGAAGGGTGTGTGTCAAGACCACTACATCCTATTCTAAAATCTCCCATCTCATAGCTTAAAGTCCCAGGGCCTCTAATCTGCAGTCCTCCAAGACACATTTTTTCATTGGTAAAATCACAAAATTACTCCTATGTCTTACCGATTGTCCCAGCCAACCCTACTATTTTAGTTGACCCAAGGAGGTATCCTGACTTGTCTGAAGTCACTTCTAATGTGGTAAATTTCAGTTCTGTTCAATTCAACAAACACTTCTTCGGCTGATGGGGTCAAGTTTCTAAATTCAAGAAAGAGATGGAAAAAATAATCCTTGCTCTACCTCATTAGGGTGTTATGTGGATCAAATAATATGACACATACAAAAATGTTTTGTAAACTCTGAAGTGCAATGCAAATGTGAGGGGTTAGTTTTAATGAAAACAAGAATCTGCCTTACCAGGCACCACATGTGTTTTCAGGCTCTACTTAATAATCCATGCTCTGTCCTGGTGACTTCAGCTCTGGTGTGGGGCAGATACCACGTTTCATTCGGAAACGTTGCTTTGCAGTTTCACTTCATGGTATACTTTCTGTTCCTCATCTAGCCCACGCTTACCAGGCTCTGGGTCCTAGCTGAGGTTCCCTGCTCTATACTCTGGCTATCATCAAGCCCACACTTTCTCCACAGTAACACTGCTCACATTTTGGACTGGACAATTCCTTTTTAAAAAATTTTTAAAGTGGTGCGTGGGTGTCTCAGTCGGTGAAGCATCTGCCTTCGGCTCAGGTCATGATCCCAGGGGTCTTGGGATGGAGCCCCGTGTTGGGCTTCCTGCTCAGTGGGGAGCCTGCTTCTCCCTCTCCCTCTGCCCTTCCTTCCTGCTCGTGCTCTCTCTCTCAAATAAATAAAATCTTAAAAATTTTTTAAAAAACAACTAATTAATTAAATTGAAGTATAGTTGACATACAATGTTACATTAGTTTCAGGTTTACAACATGGTGATCCAACAACTCTATGCCATACTCCCCACAAGCGTAGCTACCATCTGTCACCATACAACACTACTACAATACCATTGGCATTAATCCCTGTGCTGTGCCTTTCACTCCTGTGACTTATTCATCCCACGACTGGAAGTCTGTATCTCCCAGTCCCCTTCACGCATTTTGCCCATCCCTCCGTCCCCTCCCTTTCTGGCAACCTTCGGTTTGTTCCCTGTATTTCTAGGTCTGATTCTGCTTTCTGTTTCTTATTCATTTGTTTTGTTTCTTAGATTCCACGTATAAGTGAAATCATATGTATTTGTCTTTCTCAGTGTGACTTATTGCACTTAGCACAATACCTTCCAGGTCCATTCATGTTGGCACAGTTGCATTCTTTTTAGGACTTTTATTTTCATTCTTTTATATTCCATCACACACACACACACACAACCCATATCTTCTTTATCCACTTATCTCTCAATAGACACTGGGCTGCTTCCATATCTTGCCTATTGTAATTAATGCTGGTATAAACATAAGGGTGCATATATCTTTTTGAATTGGTGTTTTTATTTTCTTTGGGTAAATACCCATGGACTGGATACTTCTTTGTAGTGGGAACTGTCCCGGGCATTATAGAATATTGAGCGACATTTCTTGACTCCACCCAGTAGTTGCCAGTCATAACCCCCTCCCATTTTTGTGACAACCAAAAAATGTCTCTGTCCATTGTCAAATGTCCCTGGGGGGTGGGTCAGAATCATCCCCCATTGAGAACCACTCGTCTAGCTCTTTTCTACTGAAAGTGTGGACCTGGACCCGCAGCATCACCATCATCTAGGAGTTTGTGAAAAGTGCAGAATCCCAGGCCCCACCCCAGACCTGCCATGTCAGCACATGCACATTAACAGGAGGCCCAGGCAACTCTCGTGTATGGGGTTAGCCTTGCCCACATCCTCCCCATATCTTCAGGGGCACCTTGTTGTAGTTGTTAGTCACAGCAAAGTTTCTTAGATTTCAATGGGCCTCAGAATCCCCTGGGGTGCTTGTTAAATAGGCAGATTAGCTCCCTCCAATTCAGCTTCAAGAGGACTGAGGTGGGCTTAGGAATCTGCATTTTGAACAAGAGTCCTGGTCATTGTGCTGCTGGAAGCCTTTCTATCACACTGTGAACAACATGGTCAGAGCTTCTTATGTTGACTTTAAACATTTACAGTAAAATACAGATAACTTCACTGTGGACATGAACTTTCACAGTGTATCCCCACAGCAGCCTTTTCCAAAGCAGGGGGTGGTGAAGGGGGGTGGTGGTGGGTGGTAGTGGGTTGTAGTGCAAATCAATCCCCCGAGGAACAAAGTGTTGCTTGGTGCTTTGATATCTCACTGGCATCTCACATTTAACATGCTCTAAATTGTACAGTGAAGTTCTTCATTTTTTTTTAACTCCAAATCTGCCCTTACTCCCAAGTTTCAACCATTTCAAGGAAGTGCCATGGCCAACTACCCAGGGATTCAAGCCAGAAACCTAGGTGTCAGCCTTTATTCCCCTCCTTCTGTGCACCCCCACATGCAGTCCTTCAGTGAGGCACAGCAATTCCTACTCCACTTCCACAACTTTGTGTAGGCCACTATCTTCTGTCGCCTGTACAAGAGTCTCCTATTTGGCCTCCCCACCTCTGCTCTTCATCTTTCCCATCCACTGTTCACACAGGAGTAAGAGTGATCTCAAAACACCAGCAGATCCTATTGCTCCCTTGCTTCAAACCCTTCAATGCATTTAGAATAAAACCCAAACCTTTGACCACAGACTTCAAGCCCCTGCATTACTTGGCTCCCATCTGTCTCTCCAAACTCATTTCCTATCTCTTCCTTCAAGCTCATCAAACTCCACATGTACACGCATAGGTTTTCTTTCTTTTCCTTGAACATACCCTACTACTTCTTCCTACCACAGGACCTTGGCTCATACTGTTCTCTTGGCTTGGAATGCTCCCCCCCCCCACCTTTTTGCATGACTAGGTCCTTCTCATCTTTCAGGTCTCAGTTCAAATATCACCTCCTCAGAGATGGTCTCCCTGACCCCTCTAGTTAGAGGATGGCTTCTCATTACTCTCTCTTTTTCTCAAGTGTTTCTTCACCACGAATATGACTTTGTCTGCATCCTCATTTTGTTTTTCTCAGTCAGCCTCCCTAAAATGTGCAATGCATGAGAGCAGACATGGTTTGTTTTATTGACCATTGTGTACTCAGCACAATATACATAAAAAATGTCTGCTGACTGAATGAACAGGGCAAGTCAATGAGGACATGTCCCTACTCTCAGAGAAATTCCAGTTTCATAGGTAGATGCATCTAATTTGAATCTATGGCATATGATCTATACTGCAGGAGAGGTAAACCCCCGGCCATTGAGGGGAAGCAAATAGAAGAGCTGGGGAAGATTTCAGCGAGAAGATAATAGTTTAGCTAGAACTCAAAGGATTTTAGACAGGATGGGTAGAGATGAAACCAAAGGGCATTCCAGGCTGAGGCGACAGCTTACATGGAAGTGTGGAGGTAAGTAAATTCATGGTGTGCTAAAAGAACAGAGTTTTGTATGAATGGAGTGGGAAGGGTACCAATCTCCTGTGGATGGACATTTAAGTTATTTCTAAATTCTCACTATTATAAACAATGCTTTGGTGAATATCTTCATACACATGTCTTTTGCACACCTGTGTTAAGTTTTATTATACAAGCTCCTAAAAGTGAAATTGTTGGGATAAAAGGTATGTGCAAAGGAATGAGAAGGGAATGAAAGGAGGGTCTAAAAGATCAAGTGAAGGTAAGAGGCAGGGTAAGAGAGAGGTGGACAGGTAAGAGGGGGGTTAAGGGGTAGCAAAGAGTGGCAGTAGGGTATGGGGTACAAGGGAGGAGTGTGTAAGAGAGAGAGAAAGAGTAGGGAATTGGAGGGTAAGAAATGGTGGTGATGAGGGTAGACCTGGAGAGGAAGAACAGAGTATAAGAGATGGAGGATTAGGGAGGTAAAGAGATGTAGTGAGAGTGAGAGAAGTTGAAGAATAAGGAAGAGCAGGGGTATAAGAGGGTGGGGACATCAAAGGGAGTAAGAGGGGGTTTGTGAAGAGGAGGGGTAAGAAAGAGGAAGTCCCAAAGATGAGGGTAAGAGTGAGCAGGGGAATAAAAGTAGCTGAGGAAGATGGGGATATAAAAAAGCAGGGATGAGAAGATGGATAAGAGAGCAGTAGGAAGGTACAAGAAACAAAAGCAAGGCAAGAAAGAAAAGGAAATGCCTAGAGCTAAGGGGCCCAGTGCCTCAGAGAACCCCCTCCATCTTTTGGAACCCAGGTTGCCAAGGTAAGGCTCTGTCCACAGCCATTGCCCCAATCTCGGCAGCCTGGACTCAGGATCCTCCTTTTTTTTTTTTTTAATAATTTTTAAAATTATATTATGTTAGTCACTATACAGTACATCCCTAGTTTTTGATGTAAAGTTCCATGATTCATTACTTGCATATAACACCCAGTGCACCATGCAATACGTGCCCTCCTTAATACCCATCACCATCAGGGTCCTTAATTCTCACCCCAAAGTGTGTGGAATGGCTCCTTCTTCCACTGATTGTGTTCAGAGGTCCCCGTAGGATTCTCCCTGGGCTCTTCCAGTTCAATATTCCTGCTACTATGTGAGAAGGCCCAATTGGAGTTGCAGCCCTCCTCCCAGGAAACTGTGATTGGCCTAATAACAGACTATGGTGGCTGGGCAGTCACCTGTATGCTCTGGGAGAGAGGGAGGGAGAGAGGGAGGCAGAGGTTGGGAGAGGGGTCGCCTGACAGTGGGAGTGTGGCCTTTCTCCTTAATTAGAAGACCCTCCCTCAAGCCCCATACCCCTTAGCCTGGGTCACCATGGCGACAAGTGGGTGAGCAGATTGCCTGAGGAGGACACCAGGCCTGTGGGTGGTTAGGCAGGAACAGGCAATGAGTTAATGAGGGAAATGGAGGAAGAGCAAAAAGGGGCTGAGTGGTAATCCAATTCTTGGCCTCACAGAGGGCCATCTAAGGCCACTGCTGGCTCACCTGCTTCAGAGGTGGCCTGGGGTCCTTCTCAAGTTAAAAGTCTGGCTCTCAGGGCCACCATCTGGTCAGTAAGCCTGCCTTAGTCTCTGCAGCCCTTTTCCCTTACTGGACCTAAGTAGCTTGCCCCAACTCATCAGTGTGAGGACTGGGCCAGAGGGCACCGTATGTTTGGGCAGTCACAGGGGGCGGCCTGAATAATCATCCATAAGAATGGGGAAGAGCCAGGAGAGTCAGGGTTAGGGAAGCTGTGGGACTTGATGGAGGTGGGCCATGTAGGGAAAAGGAAAAAATGTCTCAGAACCAGACAACAGTCCATTGGGAGACCCTTGGAGATCTCTTGTTCTAGTCTCTCAACTCTGGCTGCATATTAGAATCACTCAATCTTTAAAAAATGTACTCCAGACCAATGAAGTCAGATTCCTTGTGGGTGGGACCCACACGTATGTAGTTTTTTAAAACACCCTGGGTAATTTTAATATGCAGAGAACTATCAGCTTAGCTCCTCTACTTGCATTTTATAGATGAGGAAACTGAGGCCCAGAAAAGGGGGAATGACTTGTCTATAGTCATATAAAATAATGGCAGAGGGAGAAACTTGAAACCTGGTTTCTTGGCTCCAACTCCAGGGTTCTTCTTACTGGACAATTCTACGAATGACTTGTGAATTCCACACTTAGGGGCAGGACACACAAAGGCATACGCAGGGAGGGTAGCTGAGAACCAGGTTGGCTCTGGGCTTTCAGGCTCTTCAAACTCCAGCTTTGGCAGAAAACGCTTCTTTATCATGTGCTGTCCTCTAAGCTTAACCATCCTGGACCCTCGAGGTAGTGGCAAAGGATGGGTGGGGTTGGAAGACTTGACCTGCAGTGCCCTCCTTTTCCTACGGAACCCCCTTTCCCACCTCAGTCAGGCCACCGCTGGGCTCAATCAAGTTCTGGCTGCTGTAGCCAAGTTGCTATGGGAACTGGGAGGGGAAGGAAGCCGGGAGTAACTAGAGGGAACACCAATTAACCCAAAAAGGAAGCTGGGAAGGCTCTCCCACCCCTCCTCCCAACTGGGCTGCTAAGCCACTCTTAAAATGGGAGCGGGAAAGATGAGGGGGATCCCGAACCCTCCCAGGCTCTGCAGCTGCCAGTTTAGGGAGGACCAGGAGAACTTAGAAAGCCCTACCTTCTTGTTTCCTGGTTTGCAGCCCTGGACAGGGCACCCTCATCCCTACGCTCCTTTGTAAATAAGTGTCTGACTTCTCCTGGCCCCCAGGATGCTGTGTGAATCTACACAAGTGAGTGTGTACACATGCAGAGCCCAAAGCCAAGACTCAGGGCCAGAGGCCACCCTGGACTCCTTGGTGTAAGAGCTGGAAAACCATCCAGAGAGAGGAGAGCTTCTGTTCTTGCCAACCAGAAAGTCGGCAGTTTCCTTCTTGGCTTCCAACTTGCTAATGTCCCTAGGGCCTGTTTCCTCATCCAAATCCTCCCTACAGACCTTCTCTTTATGGCTGCTTGTTTTCTTAATGTACTCCTGGGACCCTTGGCCAGGAGCTGCAGCTGCAGAGCCTGTGGAGGCAGAGCAACACTCCGGGCTGGACTTGGGGATGAAACCCACTATCCACAGCACACAAGTAACCACCCCGCCCCCAAATTTTACCAAGGAGGAAACTGAGGTCCAGGAAAAGGGATTGGTTTAGCCATGTCAGAGGCATGCAAGAAATCAGCCTCAAAGCCAGGATTAAAACAGGTACTCTGACAACTAACCCCATGCTCCATCAGCACACCTAGAATTTTGTGAGGTGCCTCCTTGGGCAGGGTCCACTAAGAGCCACATGCTCCTATTCCTGATTCTGGGATTTCAAAGAATTGGATCAGAACAGGGTAAGGTCAAAGTCAGTCTCCAATTCTGGGAAAGGAGATCATGGACATAACTCTGGAGACAGCTGTAGTTCACTGGGATTGGCAGAGTCAGACTTGGATTAGAGGCATTACAGGGCAAATCCAGGTGGATGATATGGCTTTACTTAAGTGGCTATAAAAATAAGCAACAGCTTTCCTGCTTCAGAGAATGAGCAGTCACGGGTCCAAGTGGCCTGGCCTGACCTGGAGAAAAGGCAGGGGAGATAGTTGGAGAGGTGGCTAAGAAGTTAAAGCCAGTGCAGTTCCAGAGGGACCTCACACCCCCGAACTTCCCAGGCCACCTGCTCAAAGGCCAGTGGCTGGGTGGGCCTGGCTTGGCCAGGGGCAGTTTGATCAGTGGAAAAGTGGTGTTCCTAACGCGGGCATAGCTCTTAAGGAGCCTAGATGATCCATATCAATCAGAAGAGCAGAGGATGCAGGTTCATGACCATTCCAGAATGGAAGGGACTGTGAGAATCATCACTTCCCTGTCTGCTGCTGGAATTTCCACTCCAACACCACTGCCAAGCACTGTTGTCACAGGGCATTTATTCTCTCCTAGAGCAGCCTATATCTTCAGACAACTCTAGCTGTTAAAGAAGTTCTTTCTTCTTTCGAGCTGAGATAATGCCTCTCTGTGGCTTAACTCATGGCTCCTACTAGCTCTACAGTCAGCTTCCTGTCCCCCTGGCTAGCCCTGCAGTTATTTGTAAACTTCCCTGAGTCAGGTCTTCCCATTCATTTGTTCATGCCATGATCACTTTCTGAACATCTTCTGAGTATGTGGCACTGTGATGAGGGGCTACATATGATAAAGATGAGTAAGATAAGATTGCTATCTTCAAGAAGAAGGAGAGACAACCATGTGAATCAATCATTGTAAGTCACTGTGCTAAACAGTATGTACTTGGTACAGTGCTAGCATAATGGGAAGAGTGATCAACTGTGTTTTGAAGGCTGAGGATAGGAAGACATCTCCACGTGGAGGAGGCTTGGGTTGGGGCTTGGAAAAAATTAGTAGAAGTTCACTAGGTGGAATAGGGCAGGAATAAGTGCACTTGAAGCAAAGGAATCAGCAGATATAAAGGTCTGGAGGTGTGAAATAGTGCTGGGTTCAGACGCTGTAAGTAGTTTAGCTTAGTTAGAGCTGCAAAGGGGGGTGTAAAGAGAGGTGAGGCTGCAGAGGAAGGCCATGACCATGTGATGATATGCTCTGGATCCTGAGGAGGAGGTGGGGTTCATCTTATAGGCAATTGAAAGCCTTTAATGAGTCTTAAATAATTGCTTTTTAAAAGATCACTTACCACTTTTGTGGCTGACTTTTCAGGCTATGTCTGAAAATGATGGATGTTGGAGTATAGGCATCAAGACTGCAGGTAGGGTGGCTAGTTAGGAAACTATTGCAATAATTTGAGTGAGAGATGATGGGGACCTCAACTAAGGCAGTAGCACCACAATTAAGAAATGGAGAGAAGGGGTGGATGTGAGAAGAGACATCAAGGAGGTAGAATCAACAGGATAACTTATGGAGGTAGGGAACGAGGGAGAGGGAGGGAGCCAGGATGACTACCAGGTTTCTGGCTTGGGTGGCACGATGAATAGTAGTTTCATTCATTAAGGAAGGGAAGTCAGGAAGAGAAGTAGATTTGGGGGCGAAAAAGATGAATTCTGTTTTTGACCATATTGACTTTGAAGTATATGTGGGTCAACTAGGTAGAAATGTCAAGGAGGCAGTTGGACATAATGGTCTGATCTCAGAAGGAAGGTCTGGGCCAGAGATAAATCACCAAGGGATAAGGGGTTAATTATTAGAAACATGGTAGGACTATACTTTCCCCTACCCTTTGAAGTTAGGCATGACCCTGTGACTTACTTTGGCCAATGAAATGTGAATTGAAGTGACACAGATCACTTTTTGGGAGAAGCTTTAAGAGTTGGTATATGATATGGCACATTCTCTTCCCTCTGCCACAGACTGTGGAAGCAGAGTTGAAATGGACCCTCCACTAGCCTGGGTCTCTTGGTGACTATCGTGAGCAGATGCTCCCTGTTGACCTGTTTTGGACATGTTCTGTGAGCAAGAAATAACCGTTTGTTTTGTTAAGCTTCAGATGATTAGGAGTTGTGTGTTGCCGCAGCATAACCTAGCTCACCCTGACTGATAAAGCAAGAGCAGAAGCCAAGGAAGTGGATGATATTGCCTAGGGAGAGCGAGCACAAAGAGAAAAGGACCAACAGTGGATCCCTGGAAAACAGTAACATTTGAGGGAAAGGTGGAGGAAGGGAATCTGATGAAGATGGGGGAGTGGCCTAAAAGATTAGAGGAAAACAGAAAAGAGTAGCATTCTGTAAATTAGGGGAGGAGAGAGTTTCCAAGAAGAGGGAGTGGTCAGCAAATGAGGACTTAGAAACATGCTGGCAGTCTCATCATGGTGAGGATGATTTCAGTGGAGCAGTGGAGGGAAAAACCAGACTGTAGCCAATTTAAAGGCAAATGTGAAGGAAGAAAAATGGAGATAGCCATGTGTAGACTACTCTTCTAAGGAGCCAAACATTCCCAGTTTCTTTTCCTCAATTATTTCATAGGATGTGGTTTCTAGTTCTCTCTTCTATCCTGGTTGTTCATATTCAGATGAGTTCTTATTTTTCTGTGTCCCTTGCAACAGGACTCAATTCCCAAACAGAGTTTATCAACACAGTCAAGTAGAAGTATCAGCCCTCCTGACCTGGAAGCTCTGTTTCTGTTAATGCAGCCTAAGACTACATTTGCTCTCTTGGGGACTATGTGGTGAATACCATTCTGGTAATTCAGTGGAGAGAGATGGAAAGAGATAGGCCTTCCTGGAGTGTGGGATCAAAGGCACAGCCTAGATCAAAGTCCCTGCAAGGAGCCCAAGCCTTCTGGTAAGACTTCTGTATAAATTAAATCCTTGAGATTGTAGGCTCCATGAGGACAGGGATTGTATCTTACTTATCTGTGCATTGCCCTTAGTGTTTCACATGGAGCTAGGTATATACAAAACGTGCTTGCTAAGTACTTGAAATCTGAGCACTTGAAAATGAAGCCTACAACTACTAGCCCAGACTGGAGTAAGGCGGAGAACTTCAATAAAAAGGTAGAAGTAACGGGTTATGTAAAGTTAATGTGTTTGCGTGAATTTTACATCTCTGATGGGGAAATTGGAGACGTATTAGCGAAAAGTCATAGAGAACTAAGCAAAAAAGAGGCAAATATTAACTCCAGGAAAACAAGTTGACCAAGGAAGGAAATGTAATCAAGTATTCTATATGACTCAGCTGTGAACAATATTTATAGTCTTAAGAATGTAAAAATGGAATACTGTTAAAATCAGAAATTGTGATATGCCAATATTGGATGTATGAAGGGAGGGGAAGTATGAGTGCACATACAGTGCTACTGGCAGTAAGAGAGCTAAATCCTCCTCTAATAAAATTAAGTCAATAGACATTTAAAACAAAAAACTCAAGGAATTGTAGTATTGGCATGCCATTTTGAAATGTGGGGATAAATATCAGAAGAAACAGCTAAGAGATTTGGAAATATTTAACTCTGAAGAGTGAGGCTCAGGGGTTGAGTGGAAGGCTTCTGTTTTAATTATAAGCATTGAGATCTATATCATTTGAAAGTCATTAAATTATATATATATACACACACATATACATATATACATATATATATAATTCACACATGTACACACACACTGATATTTAAAACAGACAAATCAAGAAATAGCAGTATTGGCATACCATTAGAAATGTGGAGATAAATGTCAGAAGAGAAACGTAAGAGAATTTCAAGTGTTTGACTCTGAAGAGTGAGTATACATATGTAGCTTATACAGGTTTCTTAAAATTATGGACATATAATACTTTGATAAAATGAAAATGAAACAAAAAGATAAACGTACCTGCATCCATGAACCTCAAAAACAATAAAACATCTAAGACTTAATTTGACCAACCTCACCAGACTCAGCCCCAAAGCCCCAGGCCCTGCACTGCCCAATCCTGGATCATCTACTCCATCACCACTGCCTGGGCCATGGGCTTGGGCCAGGTCAGCTTAACAGGCCAACAGAACTAATGAGTGGTCCTATAGCCAGAGAGAGGAACTAATATGAGAGGACAGGAACTCTGGGGGCTTCTGTGCCCAATGGCTGTGCAGGCCACCACAGGAATGTTGCCAGCGTGACAGTGACAGCTGTAGCTTCCTTTGAGCTGCACACAGACATGTGCAGCATAAAATCCCACTGCCCCCTCCCAGACACAGCTGTCTGCCACACATTGCTAGCCCTGGGCCCAGGCCCAGAAAGCAATCTCTAGCCTTCCACAGGGATCATTGTGAAACCAGCTCCCTGACCCTGCCTTACCTCCTTCCCCAAATGCAGTACCTTGATAGACAGATGAGAGGCTGGGGAGAACAGAGACCTGATAAAAGGATCTGTCAGCCGTGCTTGGTCTCTAGGGATGAGGTGAATCAAGGCTTTGGAGTCCTTCCATCTCTGCCTCTTTCTCTCTCCACCTAAGCATGTCTTTGTGCCCTTGCTCACTAGAATCTCACCAGTTGCCTTCTGGCTCCCAACCTCCCACTCCCACGCCAGACACTTCACCGCCTGCTCCTAAATTACCTTTCCCTTCTCCTAAGCAGTCCATCCCAGTGTTGTCAATCTCAATTGGGTATTCAACAGTCATTTGGATGAAACACATCTAATTAAGGTGAGAATAATACTGGCTGCCATTTATTAAGTGCTTGCTATATGCCAGGCTCTGTTCTAAGCAAGTGACATTTATTAACTCATTGAATCCTTGCAACCACCCCCTGAGGTGGAGACATATTTATGGGTGACAACAGGAAGGACCAGAGAGCTTACATAACTTGCCCAAAGCCACACAGCCAGTAATAATAATGGCAGCTACCATTTTGTGAGCATTTTCCATCCCATAGATACTGTAGTCTTAAGGTTAGCATGTTGTACGCCATTTAAGCATCATAATGATTTCTTAATTTTCAAATGTGGAGAAAGTGAGGCTCCAAGAGAGTGAAAGAATATGTTTAAGGTCTCAACAACTATTTTATGGAGAAGACCGATTTCAAAGCCAGATTTACCAGGACTTCAGTGCCCAAGCTCTTATATGCCCCTTGGCTGGTCTCTCCATTTCACTACTACCACTGAAGGAATTAGCTCTTTACTTAAACAAATCTTTTTGATGGAATTTCAGGTCAAGTTGGGGAGAGATTTCTAGGACTAGTTGGAAGAGTGATTTTCTACCATCAGTGTATTCAGCCCATTTCTTATATGAGTAAGGTTTTCCTTGTAAGGGGATGTGGGGGGAAGAACATTTGGGCACTAGGGGCTACACATGACCATTTCCACTCTCCCGTCAAAGCACTCCATTCCCACTTTCCTCTAAACACACACACAAACGCACACCCTGGGAGAAGGAGATGTTGAAAAGAGGCAACTGCTGCTCTGTTTCATCCAAACCCACCAGCTTCCTATCCAGAGCCTAAGGCTCGCTATTTCTGCTTTAATCTTTAGCAACTGGTGAAGGGAGTGCAGCTGTCTCCCTGTAGAAGAGTCTTCTTGCCTTTGGACACTGGTTCTCCTGTTCCAGGTCCTAGCATTTAGGGGCTTCTGGAAATGTCTTGCCCTGGAAGATTCCAGTACAAGAGTCCATTCCCTCAGAAAGGCCTCAGGGCACTCTACCTAATGGCTCCTACCCAGCATGCCCCAGAAATGTCCGCATTGCAAAGCCTTTGCTCAAGTCAGAAGGAGAGTCAGCTAAAGCTGGGTTCCGATTCTGGCCCTGCCAGTGGCTAGCTTTGTGAACTTGGACAAGTCACCCATAAGGAGGCAGGGACTCAGCCACTAATTTGCTAGGTGGCTATGAGCAAAGTACTCTCCCTTTCTGGACCTCAGTGTGGATCCAAGAAGGTAGTCCCTAGGGAGGCAGCATGTGCGAGAGGGTCAAACATCTTTAAACTCCATCCTGTGGTCAAATCCCATGTCTGCTCTTACCAGTTATGAGACCTCAAGCAAGTGACTTAAATTCCCTGATCTCCATTTTCTTCACGTGCAAAATGGGGATAATAAAGGCACCTATCCTTGCCTTTCTATATATTATGTCTGTTAAGCAACTAGCATAAAGCTTTACCTGGAGTTTAACTGCCCTGCCGGAGATTGGGTAGTCCCACTGCCTTCTTGCAATCAAATCCCTGGATATGACCTGGATTCAAATTCCAGCTCCAACTCTTACTAGCTGAATGACCTTGAGCTAGCTACTTAATCTCTCTGAACCTGTCTTCTCCTATGTAAAATGGGGATAAATATTCTTGGACTTCACAAGGCAGACGTAAGAATTAAGGGTCTGGGATAGTTCTTTTCTTTCCCATTCCCTCCTTTCAGCTCTAAGACTGAAACAACAAATGAGAAAAATAACTGCCACAAATGTGATCAGAAAAAGGTTAAAATCATTAATACCTATAAAAGAGTACATAAAAATCAATAAAAAACCACAAGACACAAACAGACACAATTCACAAAACAGGCAATACAAATGGCCTATAACCAAGAAAAACAAATTTTTGACCTAAGGAATGCAAATTAAAAGCCAATGCTATACCATTTTTCTCCCCCAAATTAGTAAAGCTTTAAAAATATGAGAGTCAAGGCTAGAAAGGGGTGGTAAAGTAGTCCCACGCTTTTGGTGAAGTTATACACTAGAATAATCCTTGTGGAAAGAAAGTTGGTGAGAAAGAAATTTGTATGTCGAGAGCCTTGAAAAGGTTAATAGTCTTTGATTCTGTTAGAGGAGTCCCAAATGTTCATCCTGCGGAATTAATGTTTATGCTCCCATTTGTATGCAAAACAAAGGAAAGAAAAAGTCATTGTGTGTGCAAATGTTTATGTAAGCTCAGAGAGAGGGGCGGAAGGATACACACCAAATTGTTAACATCAGAGACCTCAGGGCAGTGGCTCTGGGAGGCTTATTCATGTTTTCTTTGTAAACCTCTGTATTGTTAGATTTGGTACAATGAGCGTGCATTATTTTGTGATTTGAGAAACTCAGCAAAGTAGAGAAATAAGAAAAATATGATTGAGATAGCATTTATTAAAAAAAGGAATCATAGATCTGACAGATTTATGAACAAAGATATTCATCACAGCGTCAATTATAATAGTAGAAGTTGGAAGTAAAGTAACTATCTCATGGGGGACTACTTCAATAAATTGCACTATATTCATGTGATAGAATATTGTACACTCCTCAAGACTGATGTTTTTGAATATTTAATTACATGGAAAGAAACTCGGTATAACTTTTAACAATAACTGAAAAGAGCAGGGTAAAAAAACCTGTATGATTTCAACTATGTAAAAATAGACAGTCATATCTATTAGGGTGGCTCTTATCAAAACAGGGAAAATAGTGTTGGGAAGGATGCGGAGAAATTAAGAATCCTTGCGCGTGGCTGGTAAGAATGTAGAATGGCACAGCTGCTGTGGAAAACACCGCGGTGGTTCCTCAAAAAGTTAAACGTAGAATTACCATGTGATCCAGCAAGTCCGCATCTAGCTATGTACCTCCAACAACTGAAAGCCAGGACTCGAAGAGATGCTTGTATCCCAAAGGACGTAACATTATTCACAATACACAAAAGGTGAAAGGAAATGAAATCATATGTCCACGCAAAAGCTTGTCTGTGAATGTCCAGAGCAGCTTTATTCGTAACTGCCCAAAGGTGGAAATAACCCAAGTGTCCATAGAGATGAATGGATAAACAAAATATGGTAGATCCAGACAATAAAATATTATTCAACCATAAAAAGGAATGAAGTGCTGATACAGGCCACAACATGGATGAACCTTGAAAACATTACGTTAAATGAAAGAAGCCAGACACAAAAGGACACGTAGTGTATGATTCCACATAGATGAGGCCCCTAGAGGAATCAAATTCATAGAGAGAGAAGGTAGGACAGAGGTTACCGGGGGCTGGGGGAGGGAGGAATGCAGAGTTATTGTTTGATGGGTACAGAGTTTCTGCTTAGGAGAATAAAAACCTTTTAGAAATGGATGGTGGTGGTGATTATACAACATTGCAAAGGCACTTCATGCCTCTGAACTGGGCACTGAAAAGTGGTTAAAATGGCGAATTTTATGTTATGTCTATTTTAAGATACTGAAAAAACTAAACAGATTATATATATATATATATATATATATATATGGGCGCCTGGGTGGCTCAGTCGGTTAAGCGTCCGACACTTGGTTTCAGCTCGGGTCCTGGTCTCGGGGTCCTGGGATGGAGCCCCATGTCTGGCTCTGTGTTCAGTGGGGAGTCTGCTTGGGATTCTCTCTCTCCCTCTCCCCCTGCCTTTCCCCCACTCTCACTCTCTTTGTTTCTCTCTTTCTGAAATAAATAAAATCTTAAAAAATGATATGCCACAAAAAGACATATTTAGAAGGGAATACACTGTAACATTAAGAGTGTCTCTGGGACCTTTTACCTATTATACTTCTATTTTCCAGAATTTCTCAGAGACCATTTTTTTTGTAATTGGAAAAATTTTAAAAGATTCTGAGTCTACAATTCTGGAGGACTGACTTGGTTGGAAGTTCTAGTTGAGGTGACCACTAGGCAGATATGTTCACCTTTCACAGATCTGCCAGGTTGCCAGGCTATCCAAATAATCGAATAAACTTACAGGAAATAATGGTAACTCCCACCACCGTGCCTTGTCCCTCGGCAGGCAGGCAGGCAGAACTTGGTGAGTTGGCACTTCTTTCTACCGCCAAGAGAAGCCTAGCTATCCCAGGCCAGGGCTCACCTAAACAGCGGCACGGCAAGTGGGTGTCCAAAGCTCAGCACAGGCCTAGGCAGGCTCTGGGGTGACAAGGTCTCACTGTTTCCACTACCAACCAGCTCTCCCAGCAGGTGCCGGGTGGGGCTCAGGCCTGCACTAGGCCTGCCTAGGAGGACCTCCTCCCCTCCTGCACCTGTTGGAGGCCGAGAACAGAACAATTACCTTCCCTCCAGGCAGGAGGAGCCCGGCCCCTCCCACCTCCTGTGTAGAGCCTGCAGAGAAAGGGGGCAGCAAACACGGCCCTTCCTGGTACCCATCCTCTGTCACTCTCCCAACAGGATGCTGGTGACTGTCACTGGGTATCAAGGACAAGAGGCTGGGGGGCTGAACAAAGAGGATGTCGGTGGGTCCCCACTTTGCACCTGAGCCACTCCAGGGGGCCCCAAGCTGCCAGTAGGCTTTGCTGGACCTCTTCTGAGGTCAGGGTGGCCTTGCAGCCCAGTCTCTCAGCAGCCAGCTGGGCATTGATTCCGACAGCTGGAGGAGATCATTAACATTTTCTTTGTACAGGTGTGCTCTTGGGAAAGAACAGACAGACCTGATTTTGTATCCCAGTCCCCCCACCTTTTGGCTATGTGGCATGGGTGGGTCACTTGACCTCACTGAGCCTCAGCTGTCTAATTTGCAAAGTGGGGATAATGACAGTACCTGCCTGCTGGGATGACTGGATTTAAATGAGTTTAGGGACACATAGAAAGCCCCTGTCATCTCACCGGCACTCAAAAGCTTGCAGTTTTCTTTCTCCTTTTCCCTGTTCCACCCCTTTCTTCTTTGGCGCCTGTCTGCCTAGCCTTCTAGCCCAGAGACTTGTGGCCCGGGTTCCAGCTCCCTTCCCCAGGATCCTTTTGAACAGGAGCTTTGGTCCTGGCAGCCCCTGTCACTCTGTAGTAAGTCCCTCCCTCCCCAGGGCCAGCTGCAGCTTGCCTGTGCCCTTGCACTCCCCTCTAAGCACCTACCTGGCTCAAGGTGTCAAAAATTCAGGCCTTCCTGAACCTGCTCTTATGCCTAGGGAGAAAAGTCTGATCCAGCATCCCTGGCTGCCCGCATGCGTTCTGGTCTAAGTGCCTGTAGCCACAGGAGCACAACACACCCATTCCCCTGAGACCTCCCAGGTCAGCGTCGGACAATGGTGCTTCTGGAAGCCTGTGTCTGTCTAGACCCCTCAGAAGCTGTCCCTGGCTTTCCAGTAAACACCTGCTGCTGGAATCAGCGTGTGGCTGAGACGTGAGCTAAGGTGGGGGTGGGGGGGCAGGTTTGATGCCTTGTCTGCATGGCCACACAGCAGGTAAACAGCTTCCGAGGGTGGGAACACAAAAGAACTGCCCTGAAGGAGAAGATTTTCTAGGGCAAACTCCCACCCTTGAGCCTGAGGTGTCTTCCTACAACCCCACCTACACACGAAGGGGTGGGGGTGCCCTTTCCATGAGGTACCAATGCCTGGGGAGGAGTCGACATGCACCCATAGGACTTAGACGCGCCCTCTCGGACTTGTGAGGTGTTCAGAGATCTCTGACCCTCTTTTATTCTCAGCCCCTCCCACTATCTTCCCTTCCCTCACCCCCCCTCCACTGCCTCCACTGTGTTCAGCAGACTCTTCCAGCCAGACCATGAGACTAGGTGGGAGGCTGCTGGGCTCCCTTCCTCCACCTAGCTCCCCCCACCCCCACCTTCAGGAGATACCAGTGTATCCTTCCTGGAGGTTCCCGTTGCTATGGTGACTATAGTAGTCAGGCACCAGCCTGTGGGAAGGATGGGAAGTAGCCATGAAGAAGACTGTGTGTCCGTGTGAGTGTGTGTCTGTGTCCAAGTGTATGTGCATGCACATGTACACATGTCCGCTCTGAGCAGGGAGGGGAGAAGGCAGGGAGGACACAAAACCAGAAAAGGAGAGGGGGAGGGAGGGAGGGGACAGAAGAGGGGACCAGAAGATGGAAGGGGAGGCATGAGAAGGCACGGGGATAAGGGAGGTGAAGTGTGAATAGGGTGTGAGAGATACAAGGGGTGAGGGGGCATGGAGGTTATCAAGGGCAAGAGGTACAGTGCGGGGTTCG
>NC_048238.1:51086569-51140684 GCF_002007445.2 Ailuropoda melanoleuca | reverse complement strand
GGTGGGATGGGAGATGGGGCGAGGGGCTGGAGGTAACTGCTGGGAGAAGTGGGGGTTGAAGGAGTGTAGGGGTGAGGATTAGCAAGTGAGGTGTGGGGTATGGTTTGGGAAGGGTCTAGGGCGATCTTCTAAGAGGAGATCAGAAAGGTTGTGGGGCCACTGGTATGTGGATGGGGGACATTGAGTGTGGGCTAAAATTTGGGAAGACTACGGGGGGCGGGGTGGGTCAGATGGGGGTGAGGTGGTCTGGAGAGGTGCGGGCAGCATGAGGTCACTTTCCCCCTCCCACACTCAATCCACCGTAACCTTGTCTGAGCTATACACATTGCCTCTTCTCTGTCCCCGCCCAATGCCCACATTCCTGGGCAATGAGCTTCTGGATTTAGAGGTTCCTCCTCAGGGGAGGCTTTGCCATGCTTCCCAGGAGGCCACATCTTAACTGCCTCCCCCTTCTTCCCCCCCCCCGCCGCCCCAGCATGGAACAGAGCACCCTCTTTGCCTGTGAGAACCCTGGGTCAGGGAGGCCGACTGTGGGGCTCGACTCCTGGCCTGCAAGCTTGGGTGACAACAGGGACCACTGCCAACTTAGAGCATCTGCCCTTTGCCCCGTGACCTGAGCTCCCTGCTCTCAGCATCAGTGTTAGCCCAGGAGTCCTGCTTGGCAGGAAAGCTGTGGCAGGTGGGAGGAGAAAGGAAGGCAGTGAGGCAGAAACAGCTGCCAGCCGGAGTGGAGGAAGAGCAAGGCCCCAACGGGTATGGGCAGAAGGCGAGGCACTGGCTCTGGCCGTCCCCCCTCTACGTGGAGGTGTCAGGCCCCTCGCCAGCCCCTCCCATCCAATGCCACTGTTCTGGGAGCAGGCTCTGCTCACGGGCCTAAACCCCGCACTGAAACAGACCTCAGAGGTCACCTGTCCAACTCTTCCCATAACCTGGAGTTACAGCCGTCACCACAGCATTTCCTCCAAGGGTCTGCCTGAGTCAGGCCACACGTTTGCCGGGAGCAGGAGCTTACTTCCTCTGAGGGCAATCTGTTCCCTCTTTGGAAGGAAAAAAGCTGCTAACTGAGCCACTCTGATGTGCCAGGCCTAGGTGCTGTGCAGACGTGTCATTAATAATAGCCTCACAGGGCTGTTATGATGGATTAGCTCCAGTTTACAGATGAGAAAAGTGAGGCTCTGAGAGTTGAAGTCCCTAGCTCAAGGTCACACGGGGAGTAGATAAAAGAGCTGGGTTTGCTCCCAGGACTTTGGAACTACAAAGTCCCTATGGGGGCTAAGCACCATGACAACTCTTCTGGGGTTTGAAGTCAGAGATCACACCCTCCTGAGTCTCCTCATCTCCAGCGGAAACCGCTCCTTCAACTCTACCCAGGAGGACCTGGGTTCCAGCCCCTCCCCACCCACTCAGTGTGAGATCCAGAATGAGACGCACAGTCTGCCAGGTGGGTTCAGGCCTGTCCAGAGCAGAGTAGAACTATCACATCCTTCCTTGGCACCAACCTTTACTTCTGTGGCCCTATGGCTGGTAAGAGAGTGAATTGTCCTTCTCTTGGGCTTCTATCCCTTCTTGGATCAGAACTATGAGAGAAGAAGCCAGGGTTTTGTTTTCATTTCCACCACTCCCCGTAGTCACATGGTCCTAAATTTTAAGTGGGAAAGGGGCAGAGGTGGGGGAAGAGGGGACAGGGGATGGGAACCAGGCAGGGGCACGGCAGGGCTGGGAGGATGGAGAACTGTGGGGGTGGGCGGTGAGGTGTCTGTCTGGCAGGGCTGGGAGGGACGGCCAAGCGGAGGGGGAGGGGAGGGCTTCAGGGCTGTGCGCACAGGGAGATAAGTGCCTGGTGGAGCACTGGGCTGGGGTTGGCAGAGGCCAGGGTGGGGATGGGCATCGGCCTGCCTAAGTTAACATCCCTTGCTGTGCGAGAGGAAGTCAGTCGCACATTAAGGAAATGTTGCAGCTGGTACTAAATTGGGAGGTGTCACAGGCAGCAGTGAGGACAGGTATGATTCGTGGGGCCCTGCATGGCCCAAAACAGGGGCAGACACCGCCGAAGGAGAGAACAGTGTTTCTGGAGCTGCCCAGGAAAGATCTGACTGAGACACTCAGGACAGGGCCCCAGGGATGGGGGTCACCTGGGCCTGCAGCAGCGGCTCCAAGCTTGGTTCCCAGAAGTAGAGGAAGCCTCCTCATCCTGGCCTGGGCTATGGGCTCTCCACCTGGTGGGAAGCTTTGAGGGTGAGGCGTCATCTCCAAGGGATCCCATCTGGGGTAGGGGCTAGACAGAAGAGGGCTTGGAGCCTGGGGGCAGGCCTGGGAATGGGCAAAAAGAACCGGGATAGAGGTGGAGTGGTGGGGTGAAGGGAGGGAGGCTGTAGGTAGGAGCAGAGCAGGGCTGCCTTTTCCCTCAGTGCCCATAATACAGCTGGAATCCAGAGTCCTGAGGGTCTAGGCCTCAGCTGAGGCAGCGAGCACGGGAGAGGAGTGGGAGACACCAGGAGGAAGCAGGCACTGCCCTTCTCCCAGCACAGCTGACAGCAAGAGAGCAGGCGGAGTTCACTTGAGAGGGAGAGCAAGAGAGTGACAGTGACAGCCACAGCAGCAAGGAGACAAAGGAGAGCAGGGAGGGCCCTGGCCATGGGGAACTCGATGGGAGGCTATGGCAAAAGCATGCCTCCACTCCTCTGCAGAACGTGCAGGTTGGAGGGCTGGCACTCCTGCTCATCAGCTAAGCGACCTCAGAGGGCAAACTGCTTGGTCCCCCTGCACCTCGGTTTCCTCATCTGTCAAATGGGGATAATGGTGCTGGTATCGCCATCCTCCCTGGGCAGTTGTGATCTCGTAATATCTGTGAGAGAGGTTAAAACCCTAAGCCTAACACCCATGTCAGGGGTTATATTATTACTACAAAACGCTATCAGCTCTCTCTTCCCACTGATCTCACAAAAGACTCAGGATGTGGGCAGAGCAGGGATTATGGGTCCCGTGTTCCAAATGAGGAAATGGGAGCTTAGAGAAGTGAAGTGACATGCCCAAGGTCACACTACTAACAAGTGGTGGAGGTGATGAGGCCTCCGGAATCCAAGACATCAGCTGTCTTTCTCCTCCATCAAAGTGCTTGGGAAAGATAATTAATACGGGGGATTATCATTGAGTGTGGGATCAGACAGAGCTTGGAGCCAACTACAACGTGGGAAAAAACCCCATGGGAAAGTTGTGGCGTGGTCTCTCACTCATCCCGGTGACCAAAGGGAAGGAGAAGGATTGGGGCCATGGGACTGGAGGGAGGGCCACAGAGAGAGACATCCGTTATTCCATCTGCTGTGGACCACATCCCTCTGCTCTCACTGAGTGCGTATCTGTGACTGACATCGAGGGTGTGTGTGTCTCTCTCTATGACAAAATGTGTCCTTCTTCATGTGACAGTTCTTCCGCCTGCCTGGGTGTCTCTGGCATCATAGGGAGCTATGCGTGTGTGTGACAGGGTGTCTGCCTCTCTGGCACTGTGTGTGGGTGTGACGACCTCTCTCGATCTCTGTATGACTTTGCCTGGGGTGGTGGTGGTGGTGTATGGCAGTGTGTGTTTGTCTATCTGTCTGTACACCTTTAAGAAGTGGAATATCTCATTTGGTAGTGTGAGTGAGGCAGTGAGTCAGCTGAGGCTGAGGGAGGCGGGAGGGAGACTGCTAGGTTACGAGAACAGGAAAAAGGAGAATGAGAAAGTGAAGTCAGGAGCAAGGAGCCACCCCTTTCCTCCCCAGTCCCCTGCCCAAATCCTTAAGGAGCCCACCAAGAGCGTGGCACCCTGAAGAAGTCCACAGGGGGCACACTAGTTGGAAAGGGGCACTTTCTGCCCCTCCCCAAGGCCTCAGAGGGAGACAAGCTAGGATAGGAGTCACTGTCTCCCTCTCCAGCTCTCAGCCCCCTGCTCTAGGAGGAGTGAGGCCACCACCCCACCTGGTCTCCTCCTCACTTGACCCTTTGACCTTGCTATTCTCTTTTCTCCCAAAGGCAGGCCACCTGGCCAAACTGAGCAAACCGAGCAGTAGCATCACATCCCAAATGTTTACAGCCGCCATGCACCTATTGTCCAGAATGACCCTGTCGAGGGTCAGGAAGTTTCTCCATACCCAGCTCTGCCCTAGGCAGGCGCGTTGTGCAGTGGCCTCCCCTCCCCTCTGGATGCCCGTCGCCAGCAGCCAGACAGCCGGCTTTCCCTTCACTGCTACCCCAGTGTGCTGGGAAGGCACTGGGAGTTTTGTAATGCAGCAGCCCCCAGTGGCCCTCCCACCAGCCGGTGTACCTCGTTCCCCAACTCCTTTTATCAGGGAAGAGGAGCTGGCAGGTTCCCTCCTTGGGAGAAGACAGGCACCCCTGGGCTCCAACTCAGGTCATATAAGGTCAATAGAGCTGAGTGCCCCACCGGCAGGAATGCCTCTTCTCTCACCCACTGGCAAGGGCCACAGGGTGAGGGTTAGGTTGCCAAATATTTTTCCTTCCCCCTTTGGCCTTCTCCCTGCACCAGTCAGTCCCAGGACTTTCAACACCGGCTCCGGAAAGGAAGGGGGCACCCTGGCTGAGGCTGGAGGCCGGGGGCGGGGGGTGAGGGGGTGGGGAGCGATTTGCCAGATTCCGCTTTCCACCCCTTTGCCCGTGACCCCTCCCTCCTCATGCAGGGGCGGGGCACCAGGAAGCCCCAGTCTGAAGGTGCCCAAACCCGGAATTAATAGAAGTTGGCCAGGTGGTTAACTGACCTGAATCCCTGAGACACCCTTCTCTGGGGAGGGTCCCAAGGTAGCACTCGTAGTGCCCTACTGTGAACGGTGGGGATGATGGGAGGAGGTGAGGTGGAGAGAGGGGGGAGACCTCCTTTTCTCTCCGGGTCCCACCGCCACCGCTCTCACCGCCAAGGGAGGTGTTGTGCCTGCGGACGCCAGTCCCTACCTTACAGCCTTTCGTGCAGGACCGGATTGAGTACTCCTCTGCCTGTAAGTATTTATGCAGCACGAGGTCGAACTCGTCATATTTTTCCTGAGCATGTCGGTCGAGCCGCTGGTACGCCTCGATACAGTTGCTACACACCTCCCAGGCCCCGGATCCCGGGCTGGCCACCACGGCCAGCAGGTCCCCCAGCAGAGTGTCCAGGCTGCAGTCCAGGCTGTCGGGGCGGTCCATGCCCAGCAGCAAGTCCCAGACCGTGTAGGTGTCGCAAAAGGAGAGAGTGAAGTTCCGAAAGTGGCCTTTGAGCAAGTTTTTTTTGGCGGAGGGGAACTCGGCCGGGGCACGGGAAGGGGAGTCAGGGGGCCGCAGTGGGGGGGCTGGGGTAGTCGGTTCAAAAAGTCTTTGCAAAGATTGCAATTTGGTGCAAGCTGCGTCCAGCCCCGTGGGCTCTGGGACGCCACCGCAGTCCGGCCTGGGACCGGCAGCGGGGGCGGCTTTGGTCAGGTTGCTGTATTGGGGGCCGCAGGTGCCCCGGGGGCACGCTGGGCTCGCCGGGCGGCGGCGGCGGCAGGGGCAGCACCGCGCGAGGAGGCATCGGCTGCCGCTCCCGGCCGGTTCCCCAGGGCGGCCGCATGGCGCTGCTCAGCTCCCTGGCCCGGGGCCGGGCCCCCGCGCACAGCCACAGATGGTCAGCGAGCAGCACGGTGAAGAAGAGCAGGGACGCCAGGGACAGTCGCCATCGCTGCGCCCGCTCAGAGTCAGCGCAAGGTTTGTCGCTCGGCCTGGGAGCCCAGCAGCAGCAGCAGCAGCAGATAGTCAGCGCGGCGGCGTCTTTCCCGGGCCACATCCAAGCGCCCCTGAACATATTTCAGGGGGGGTCCGGGCTGGAGGATCAGGCAGGCGCGAGGCCGGACGGCCGTCACGCGCGGGCAAGCGGGCTGCGCGCTGCTCCGCGCTCCTCGGCGCCGTCCAGGCTCTACCTCGGGGGCTGCATGGTGAGGCAGGCCGGCCAGCCCGGGGCCCCGCTCAGGCCAGAGTCGCGGGGTGCTCTCGNTCGCCCCGCGCCGCGCCGCGCCGCTCCCGCCCGCCCGTCAGCCCGCCCGCCTGCTGCCTGCTCCGTGCCGCTCCCTGACTCGCTTGCGCCCTCCTAGGCCCGCCGGCCGGCCGGCTGCCCGGCCCTTCGGGCTTCGCTCGAGCTCTGGCCGTTAGCCCGGGCCGGTCCCGGGCCGGGTCCGCTCCGGCTCTGCGCCTGCTGCTCCCGGAGTTCCGGCTTGGGCGGGCCACCTGGCTCCCGGCGGCGCCACAGGCGCCGGACGCCGACACGGGGCTTCACTTAGTGCGCCTCNACGCCGACACGGGGCTTCACTTAGTGCGCCTCTCGCTTCCGTCTCCCGTTAGCACCGCTGTGGCGGCCGCCGAGCCGCACGGCCCGTGGCTCCCGCTGGCCATGCCCCCTCAGTCTGTCGCCATCTTCCGCTGTGCGGAGAACACCTTGAAAGCCCGTGTGCGAGTGTGTTTGGCGGGGAGTGGGGCGGAGAAAGAGGCACTGAGAGGAGGAGGGAGCGGGACTGGGGCCCCGACTGCGCCTGCGCCTCAGGACTCGCTGCTCCCCCCACCAGCCCCCGCCGGCCGCAGCCTGTGCTGTTTGGGGATGTTTCCAGTCCACCCCCAACTCCATTCACTTCAGCGCCTCCGTTCATCCGCCCGCTCCCCGCGTGCACACGCCACACGCTGAGTCCCAGGCCCCGGGCGCCCTCCCTCCCCCGCCCACCTGGGCGCCCGCCTCCCTCCCCAGGGCGGCCGCTCACTCCTCCCCACCCCCCCCGGAGGGCTAGGGGACTTCTGAGGGTGATTCTTGGTGGCAGGAGGCAGGAGCCTTCTCCTTAGCGTCTCGCTGCCTCCCTGGGTCGCCTCCCCCGTCCCCGTGACTAGGCGATGCTGGAGCCGGCTGCAGATCGGACCAGTCCCGTGCCCCTAACTCAGCAGTCGCCCTCACTGCCCGGCCCGAGGCCAAGGCGGCCCCTGGTGCTGAAGGACAGCTCCCAGCTCAGCTGCCACAGAGGACAGGGCTCGGAGAGCGCCCTGGAGGGGGCAAGACGGTGGACTAAGGATGGGTAGTAGAGATAGGGTGTCGTTTCTGCCCTTAGTAAGATTTACAGCAGCCTCTCCCCCTTCCTAGCTTCTTGGCTCCCCCTACAGGCTGCTGAGAATAGCTGAGAGAGAGTTAGGGAAGCTGCGCCGCCCAGATGGAACCATGTGCTTGGGGCCCTCACAGAGTCACATGGCACTAGGAACTCAGACGTAAAAACGTCCTGCCACGCCAAACCTTGTTTGGATTCCACCAAATCTCAGACTGGTCCTGTTGTCTACTTCCTTTCCTCACTCCCTCCCACTCCCAGTAACTCCCCCATTCAAATTTTTAACCAACCATTACCAGTAAAAATGTGTTAATATTAAGAATAACAACAATAAAATTGCCTTTATTGAGCGTATATTAGGTGCTAGGTTACTGCTCTAGGTACCTTACACATATTATTTCATTTAATCTTCGCAAAAATCTTATGAGATAGGTACTATTGTTATCTTCATTTATGTATGAGGAAGCTGAGGTTTAGAGTGGTTAAGTTGCCTAAGATCACAGAGCTGGTAAATGATGAAGCCAAGGCAGAAACCCAGGCAGTCTGGCTCTAGAGCTCTCTTAACACGCCAGGAGAGCCCTGGAAAGGTGAAAGGGTGGAAGACACTGTCCTACCTTAAAGGAAATTGCAGTCTACAGGAGGAAAAGAAAGCCCGTAAGTTGGCTAATGGGAGGGTTCATGGGCTGGAGACTTGGATTCAAGCAATAGCTCTACCACTGAACACAACATGTGTCCTTGAGAGAGTCCTTTCTTTCTTTTTTTTAAAAAGATTTTATTTATTTATTTATTTGACAGAGAGACAGCCAGTGAGAGAGGGAACACAAGCAGGGGGGTGGGAGAGGAAGAAGCAGGCTCCTAGTGGAGAAGCCTGATGTGGGGCTCGATCCCATAACGCCGGGATCACGCCCTGAGCCGAAGGCAGACGCTTAACGACTGTACCACCCAGGTGCCCCAAGAGAGTCTTTTCTTTCTCTGAGTCTTGGTTTTCCCTTGAGTAACACGACGGATGCCAAGGGCTAAATGAGATAGGTGGGAATCATTAGCACTACTCCGGGTGGGCTGGGGTGGGTGCATTAACGGTTTCTGGAAGAGTGAAAATTTGAGCTGGTTCTTAAAGAAATAGCAGGATTTGGGTGGGGGCGGGAAGGGCGTTCCACTTAGGAGGAATGCAGGTGAATGTTTCAAGGATGAAGAGGAGCCCTATATGGTCCTGAAGCCACCAGTGTGACAGTTTGGCTGTACTGGTGGTGAGAGCTTGTGGGGAAGAGAGTAGAGGGATATGAGACAAGAAACAAAACTCTCAGGCATTTGGGAGGCCTATTCATTCACTATGTTCCAAGTACTATGCTGGGGACTAGGTAGGAGATTGAAAGGGATTAGGTAGCCATGGCCCCACCCTTGAGACGCTCACAGTTGAATTAGGGATGGAGACATTTTAAAGAAGAAATTGCAACCCAGTGCAAAAAGGATAAATATGAGTGGGAGGAAGGAGAGGTTTTCCTTCCATAAGGGAAAGGACTGATCAACTCTGCCAGCTTCCCTCAGAGACAACTTTGCACACAGCCACATGGGTTGGGGGCATTCATTCATTCATTTGGCAAACGTCTTTTGAGGATCTGTTATGTTCCAGATGCCATACTAGGCATCAGAGATATGGGCATGAATAAAATATGTGTCTTGGGCTGAAGGAGTTTAGTTGAAGTCTTAGGGATGATTAAGAATTGGCTAGACAGATAGCAGAGAAGGTGATGTGTGAAGGATGTCCCAGGCAGAGGGAATGTCATGTGTAAAGGTCCAGAAGCAAAGCCAAGAATGGCATGTTCAGAAACCAGCAAAGTAGTTCATTGTGAATAGGTGTGAAATGGGAGCACTGCCAAAAATGAGGCTGAGGACTTGGCAGGAGCCAAATCATGAAGGGCCCTGGGTGCTGTGCTAAATAGTTTGGGTTTTATCCCAGGGGTGCTAGGAGCACAGAAGAGGCTGAAAGGTTTTCAGCAGGAGGTGACACAATCAGATTTGTATTTTTAGACGATTCATTTGGCTACAGGATGGAGATTGGGTAGGGGCAGGGGGAGACTTGAGACAGGGAAACTGGTTAGGAGACTGGTTAGTAGTTCAGATGAGAGGTGTTAAGGGCTAAACAAAGCAGCAATAAGGTTAAAGAGAATACACATGGGAGGGAAATGACGGAATTAACAGGACCTAAGGACTGGCCTAGATGCAGGGAATAAAGTAGGGCCTGAAGGAAGATGAAACCAAAGGGTTCGGGTTAGTGACACTGGCACAACTGCCCCTGCCTCCCTAGGAACTGTCTTTCCAGAGCCATTCTTTGTTTAGTCCTTGGAGGGTTCAGTGTTCTGTTTAACAAAGAAGGCTAATCGCTTACAGATACCTGGTTCGGAGCTGATTGGCAGGGCCACAGTGATTGACACCCTTGAAGGCCAATGAAAGAGCAGTGTGCCAGGCCTAGGCTATCAGCTCTGAGCACCTCTGGAGCTTTCTGTGAGAAGTCACTCAGGCAAGACTCCCTCCCTCTTCCAGCACACACAGGGTGAAAAGTGTCTCACAAAGGTCCATTTACCACAGGAGCACAATATAACAATAACTTACCTACACAGTACCTGCTGCACGCAAAGGAGAAGTGGTAGCATACCAGCAGTCAGAGGAAGCTCTCATTCTCTCGCTCTAGATAACACAAGAAATTGGGATTGGGGAAGGGAAGGCATTGGCCTCTAATCGGGCCCCTGGAGCAGAATAGCCAGGTGGGGAGGGGGACTGCTGCTTCCCGGAACTGGTGGGCCCTGGCCAGCCTTCCTCCCCGCCCTTTTCCTCTACCTGCTCCGGGTTAGCAGAGGCTAAAGCTGGAGGATAAGGTCACTTCTGATGGGACCCAGACTCCTCAGTAAGAGTGATAGAGTGCCCCCAAACCTGGTAGGGGGAAGACAGCTTGGAATAGAAGGTGGAAGGGAAGGTTTTCCACTGTGAAATTCTGACAATTAGGAAGAAGAAAAAGTGGGAGCCATTCAAAGAGACCAATATGGTTACACAGGCAGGTTTCTGTTATGCTCAGATCTTAAAAGGTCATAGGAAAAAGATGGAAACAAGGGCTTGCAATAAAGCCTGAATCTAAGAACCACCTGTGAGAAGAGTGTCAGGATGGCTAAAGCAGAGCTTGAACTAAAGCTTGTCAGGCTCTGCCTGGATCTCACCCTCTGTCCCTCCTCCTCCCTTCATATAGTTGGAGTACTTTCCCTCCCACCTGCAGGCTACACCTGTCCTAAGACAGGAAGGATGGAAGTAACCTCACCCTGTATACTGGAACTCAGCATCAAGTAGCCCCTTTGGCACCAGTCTGAGTCTTATCTCAAGTTTCCACTGAGCCTCTATCTCATTGCTCAGTTCGATTCCTGGCCTTCTGTCTCCTTGTTCTGTGGCTGAGTCCCCCAGTCAGAGACCCTGCCCCACCACCAGTCCCCTATCAAGTCCTAGGCCCAGTATGCTCTTTTAGTCCACCATCTAAGGAGAAAGTCCTAACCAACCAGTGGTTGAGGGCTGATGGCCTACTGATGGACTCCTCTGACCCTAACTGCACACTTGTATTTCTAAGTGTCTAAATTCCTGTACTCATGTTAGCCCTCCTTTTGGATCCCCAGTTTTCCTATATGGTAACCATATATCAGTTTGGTATGCTTTTGGTTGCAAATAATGACAGCTCTACAATAGTGGCTATTTAAGATAGAGGTTTTTTTGTCTTGTATACCAAAAATTCCCTGAATACATGGTCCAGGGCTGGTATGGCAGTTCAACAATGCCATCAAGGCCCTGGCTTTTCTTTTCTTTTCTTTTTGTTTTTAATGATTTTATTTATTTATTTGAGGGAGAGAGAGCGCACACAAGCAGGGGGAGTAGCAGGCAGAGGGAGAAGCAGGCTCCCCTCTGAGCAAGGAGCATGATGTGGGACTCAATCCCAGGACTCTGGGATCATGACCTGAGCCGAAGGCAGATGCTTAACCAACTGAGCCACCCAGGCGTCCCAAGGCCCTGGCTTTTCATCTCCACTGTCCTTAGGGTAGGTTTGCTTTTTGTCTAGTGGTCACAAGACACCTGCTAAAGCTCTGGATCTCATGTCTGCATTATAGACAGGAAGAAGAGGAAACAGAGGCGGGGCAAGAAGTCTAAGGAAAAAACCTTCTAGAGACACTTTGGCTTTTTTTTAGAAAAGAGATTTTATTTATTCATTTGAGAGAGAGAGAGAGTACATGAGTCAGGATAGAGGCAGAGGAAGAAGGTGAAGCAGACTCCCTGCTGAGGAGGGAGCCTGACGCTGACTGGATGCCAGGACCTGGAGATCATGACCCTAGCCAAAGGCAGACACTTAACTGACTGAGCCACCCAGGTGCCCCAGGCCTTGGCTTTTTATTAAGGGTGGAACACTCTTCCCAGTGACATCTACCTACATCTCTGACTAGAACTGTGTCATATGGACACTCCCAGATGCAAAGGAAGTCCACTACTTCCAGAGCACATTGCTGCTCTGAACAAAGTTTGGATTCTGTGAGAAAGGAAGAAGAGGGAAATCCTTATTGGGCAGGCAACTGGTAGCATCTGCTATGAACTCCAACCACAAACTGCTTGCCTGAACTACCCTTCCTTTATACTAAACCCTTCATACACTGGGCTCTGACTGCTAGACTTGACTTCCTTTCAGCAACTACAGCTGGTTTGTTCCTCTAGCACAGAATAGAAGAGACCTGCCTGGTTTAACAATAGCACATATGAAAAAGACCTTGATTTGATTGTAAAGTCAATACGAGCCAACAGAGTGATGATGCTGCCAAAAGAGCTAATTAGATTTTAGGCTGCATTAATAGAAGTATAGAACTAGAACAAGAGAAAAGATGGTTCTACCCTTCTCTATACTTGTCACATCCCACCTGGAGCACTGTGCTCCATTCTAGACAACCCATTTAAACAGGGATACATTGACGAAGTACAGAGTGTCCAAAGGTGCATCACTAGGCTGGTGCACCAGCAGCCACATCATATGAGGAACAGTCGAAAGACATAGGCTTAATTGGTCTAGAGGTAAAGAGACCCAGGGAAGAACCCCCATAGGGGAAGGATCAGAAGTTCAAGTTAGGGTTCAGAGTCAAGATGATTACAGCAAGCAGTGTAGTGTCAAGTGATTAAGTGGGGGTATGGAAGACAGAATGAATAACAGTAAAAATGCTTACATAGTGCTTAGTATGTGCCAGGTATTGTTCAAAGCATTGACATATATCAAATCACTTAATCCTCTATGACAACAATTCTGTGAGGTAGGAACTGTTATTTTCTCCATTTTCCAGATGAAGAAAGTGAGGGACAGATAGATTAAGTTACTTGTCTAAGGTCACACAGTTAGGAAGTGGCTGAGGCAGAATTTGAACGCAAGAGTTCATCCTCACCTTAGAAGAGTGTTAGTGATTCTGGGTAATTGCCTGGATTTGAGCACGAGATAGCATTTGCAGCTTGCTTGACTGTTTGGCAGTGGCGGGTGAATTGGCAAATGGGGCAGAGAGATAGAGGGTCCCATTTTAAAACCTACAACCCAGGGAATTCCTCCTAGATAATTCAATACCTTCTCATTCAAGACCAAGAGAAGTAAATGTCCACCTCTTAGCCCACCTTGGGCTTTCCCACTCATTTCCAGTTTCTTGTATGAGGAATACAGCCTCATCCCTGCATAACTGACAGAGTGAGTGAATCCATCTTAGACTCCATTCCACTCTAGGCCTCGAAGGTTCAGAGATGGCCACTTCTGCGGTCACCACTACTCTAAAGCTAGTATGCAGAGTCTACAGCTCCTGAAGCTGCCACCAACCCAGGATGAGAGGGCTGGTTTTCTGGCCACCATGCCCAAAGACTGATAACTCTTCAAAGATGCCAGGACTAAATTCACCCAGCCCCACATCTCCCAAAGTCTTCAGTACACTCCCAAAGTGTAAGCCTCACTTCTACCCCTACATTAGTTCTCATAATTCTCTGCTTTTTTCCTGACCCCCTCCATCCTTCTATTCCTCCAGTTTTTCTTCACCTCCCCAAGCCTTCCACCAGTGTGCTCTTGGCCAGATAGATGCTCCCTAATCAGCATTTTCAACCTCTTTTGCCTGACAGAAACCTAGTTCTACCCAGAGGGCTCCATTTCTCCTGCTGTCTTCTTATGTGAGGCTGATTGTTGTCTTTTCCAGTACTTTAAGGTCAGAAAATGGGTGGGTGTCTTCCTTGCTCCCAGACCTTACTTCTGGACTATTTGTTTGCTCCTCTCTTGCAAAAACTGCAGCTTTTTTGAAACAGACATCATTTTGATATTTGACAGACATTATTTTGATATATAACTCACTCCTCATTTCTATCATGTACAGATCTCCTGGTCATATCCTCTGTAGTGGGTTGAATTGTGACTCTCCAAAAGATATGTTGAAGTCTTAACCCCTAGTACCTGTGAAAGTGACTTTATTTGGAAGTAGGGTCTTAATAGATGTAATCAAGTTAAGATGTGGTCATACTGGATTAGGGTGGGCCCCAGACTGATGTCCTTACAAAAAGAGGGAGATTTGGACCAGACATATACAGGGGGAAGATGGCAATGTGATGACAGAGGCAGAGATTGGGGTGATAGGTCTACAGGATAAGTCAAGGGATGCCAAGGATTGTCAGCAATTACCAGAAACTTGGAGAGATGCATGGCATAGCTCTCCCTCAGAGCCCTTAGAAGGAACCAAATCCTTCCAACACCTTGATTTAGGATTTCTGGCCTTTGGAACTACTAGAGAATAAATTCCTGTAGTTTTAAGCCACCCAGTTTGTGGTAATTTATTAGAGCAGCCCTAAGTAATGAACACACCCTTTTTTCTCAATGAAGACTTTGGTTTCCATCTCACTGGCTTTCCTACCCCCCACTGCAAGTCCTGCCATCATCCTTGGGGACTTCAGTATCCATGTTGATGATTCTGCCATCACTTGGACCTCCTGGCTCCTAAACATCCTCATCTCTTCCACTCCATTTAGCTACCTACCTCCATTGTCACAAACTGGATCTGTTCCACTATAAATAATCAATCTCAGTTGAGCCCTCAACACTGCTTCACAATCCTACTACATACTAAATTTCATTAGTACCTCTCACTCTTCAGGATGACATTTCAAATCTTCTCCACTCTTTCCTTAAACCTCCAACCCCTGTGTCTACCCTCCCACTTTCTCTCATAGCGGATCACCTCATCATTTATTTCACCAAGAAGATTAAAGCATCAGGCAGGGCCTCCAGTTCCTACATTGCCTCAATGATATTCTATGTAGGACTTTCCACCTGTAACAGTGGAGGAGATGTCCTTTCTTCTCAGAGGACCATTACTTGCACTGGTGTTTTGTAGCTTATCCCTTCCCAATTTTTCACACTATCAATTATCCTTTTTCTCTCCTATGGATTCAACCTCTTTCTCTCAACTGTACCCTTCTCAGTAACAAGTAAAACAGTCTTTGTCATCTTAAAATAATGCTTCCTCAACTCCACACTCCCCTCTAGTTATCACTCATTGTTCTTGTCTTCCAAATAAACTTCTCAAAAGAGTTATCTGCATTCACTTCTCAGCCTACTTCAATCATGCTTCTGCCCCATCATTACCCTGAAAGTGCTTTCATTTAGGTCACCAATGAACTTAATGCCATTAACTCCAAAGGGTGCTTTCAATCTTTATTTCACTTGACTTCTCAGTGGCATTTGACATTGTTGACTGCTTCCTGTTTATTGAGACACTTTCTTCCATTAGCCTCCTTTCTTTGTTTTTCTCCTACCTCTGATAACTCCTATTGGTTTCTTTTGGGGGCTTATTTTTCCCTCACTGGTTTTTAAATGTTGGAGTTCCTCAAAGCTGCCTTATCTTCTCACTCTATACCTCTCATTAGGAAATCTCATCCATGCCTATGATATGCATTGCATATTTATGTCTCTACTGAGATGACTGAAACACAACTCAAATTCAGTACACCCAAGACCAAACCTATGATCTCCTCCTTTACCAGTTTTCCTGTTTTCAGCAAATGGAATCCCAACTATCCAGTCATTCAGTTCAGAAACCGAGAAGTCATTATTGGCAACCATTTTCCCTCATATCCAATCCATCACTAATTCCTATTTTACCTCTCAAAAGTTTCTTAGTCCATCCACATCTTTTGTGTGTGTGTGTGTTGAAATAACTTTCTTTCTTTTTCTTCTTTTTTTTTTAGTTTTTAACTTATTTTATTTAAATTCAATGAGTTAACATAGAGTGTATCATTATTTTCAGATGTAGAGTTCAGTTATCCATCTGTTGCATATAACATCCAGTGCTCATTACATCACATGCCCTCCTTAATCCCCATCACCCAGTTACCCCATCCCCTCACCCACCTCCCCTCCAGCAACCTTCAGTTTGTATCCTGTAGTTAAGAGTCTCTTATGGTTTGTCTCCTTGTCTGATTTCATCTTATTTTATTTTTCCCATCCTTCCCCTATGATCCTCTGTTTTGTTTCTTAAATTCCACATATGAGTGAAACCATATGATAATTGTTTTTCTCTGATTGACTTCTTTCACTTAGCACAATACCCTCCAGTTCCACCCACATCATTGTAACATCCCCATCTTTTCAATGACACTGTCAGCCACCACCTTTGTCTACATTACTATCATCTCTCATTTTACCTATTACAACAGATTGGTCTCTATACATGCATGCTGGCTTCTCTCCAACGCATTTTTTACAGAGCAATCAGAGTGATGTTTTCAAAAGTTAAACCTGATTGTGTTATCATCTTGTATAAACACCCTCCAGTAATTTTCCATGACACTTGAGGAAAGAATCATTAATATGGCCAAAAAGGTCCTATAAGGTCTTGTCCAAACTTACATCTCCAGCCTCACATCACATTTTCCCATATGCTTCAAGATCCACCCACACTGGTCATCTTTCAGTTCCAAATATGCCTTTTTTTTATTGGCCACAGGGCCTTTGCACATGCTTGTTCTTCTTCGTAGAACACTCTCCACTTTCCACCTCCATCTGCTTCATTTGGCTAACCCTACTTAATACTCACTCAGATTTTAGTTCCAGCATCACTTCCTCAGGGTGACCAGTCCCCCTAGGCTAGGTCAGTTTCCTTTGTTACATCTCTCATAGAACTGTCTTCCTTTCTTCATAGCATTTATCTCAGTTGTATTTCACCCTTATTTGTGTGATTCCTTGTTTTATTACTGTCTCAACCACCACATTCCAAACTCTGTCAGAACAAGAGCCATATCTGTTTTTATTTTTCCCTGTTTCTCTAGCAGCAAGTATAGTACCTAACATACAGACACTAGGTATTTTTTGAATGAGTGAATGCATGAATGAGTGAGTGGGTAAATAGATACTTTAAGCGAGACCATACCTACCCCATCACAGGGGTGTCCCTTTACTCTAACAGATCTGCTGCATGTGTCTAACAGATCGTGTCTTTGTTTTAATGCCAAACATGAACCACAACCACAACATGCAGAAACAGAGAATCTTTCTCTCATAGTTGCCCCCAGAGGTCGTGAATTCCCCTCAGTGAAGGAATCTGAAAACAGATATCTAAGTAGAAGCTAAATGACTTCCTCTGTTTAAATAACCACAAGAGGATTAGATGACTTCTAAAGCTTTTGCCATCCAAGGTTTTGTGATTTTAGGGTTTGGTATGTAAATAGGGTGGCTTGAGCAAAGAGGATTCAAATACCCTCTGGGATGGAAAATGGAAAAGACATGGAAGAAACCACTGTAGAATCCTAGCCCCATTGAAATCACCTCATTAATTTCCTTCCTTCCTTCCTAAAGGAAGTTCTCTTTTAGTCCGTAATTGGTAGGACCAGCATTTTTCCTATATTGAAGATTGCCAAGGGGTATAGTTTCTTTCACTTCCACAATTCTCTCAGGTCCATCATTCACTGGCAGTCTTGCCACAGGTTTTCATCTTTCCTGCTTAAATTTAAAACTATTTCCTCATGGGAATTTCATGTCTTTGTGGATTCCCCATATGTATGCCTATTACATTTGATTTTCTCCTGTTAATCTGTCTTGTGTCAATTTGATTCTAAGTCCAGTTAGAAGGACCATAAGGCAGAGGAAGGTCTTCCTCTCTGACAGTTGGCATAGTTGGCAGGATCACTTTAACTTGCTGGATACCGCTCGCCCAGAACACTGCCGTAGCCGAGAAATCCTTGGGACATCTGACAAACAGCCAACAGCAGGTGAGATTTCTTACCATATCAGCCTCCCAGAATCTCTAGCTACAAAGTCCAAAGTCCAAAAGAGTGAGAATGGTAAGAGTCCTTTTCTCTGTTTCTAAATTTAGATTAGCAAGAGAAAATATTTGTGAAACTAGTTCCTTGGGCCTAGTGGCTCTTCGGTTAAGTTTGGTAGAGAACTCTTTGGTTACTGATCCATTTTCTCCCAGAGATGATCTTTGTATTCTTTTGTCTGTGTCAGGTGATGTGCACGTGAGGTAAAGACTTGCTAAGGGACATCTTGGAAGCCAAAGTTGTAAAATTTGTGGGCATGAGTTGAGCACTTAAAAGCTGTTAAAGCACTTGCCCCCTCAAGAAGATTCCTGTGATAGAATAAGCTGGTCATGGAACAAGTTAGATTGACACTAGGTCACCTGCCAACCTCTAGAAATTTTCTGTGCATTGAGGTACACTGTAAAACAACACACAGTCTCTAGCCCTGCAACACATCCCTCTTAGGTATCAGTGTGGCTCCAGGAGAACCAAGGCTTGGCCAGGACTGTTAATATGCATATATTCTTGTTCTTTGTCCTAAGAGCTTGGCTTTGTGACCAGTGAGAATATTCTCTTTGGTCTCCACCATTGGAGGGTCCACTTACTGGGGTTTAATTTGGTGGCCAGTCAAACAGACAGGGTATCGGACTCTGACTCTCTCTCTCTCTCTCTTTGTCTCCCTTTGTCTCTTTCATTTTGTCCAGCCATGCCAACTCTTAGGGGTGTTTGTCATGAGAGGTTCCAACCCATAGGAAATTTTGTTGTCTAAATATTTGTTGCTTGTTAGTGCTGAAATATCCCATTCCAGTGTTGCCTGCCTGGTGTCACAGATTAGTGGGTCTGTGACTGGAGGCATCTCACAATTTTGTGGGAGACTGGCAACACCTTTTCCATCACACCATCTTATCACCTGTGCAATGAAGGTCTTTGCTTTCTTAATTTTGGAAGTAAACTTTTAGATAATGGGGCTATATCACCTATGCCCTCTTTGAATGCATCTTGCATCTTTGGTTAAAACCATTAAGGCTTATTGGTTTGAGTTGCTATTAAATGGCCAGACTATGGATCCTTTAAATTGACGATATTTAAAAGAAAATATTATTTATAGAGAGCTCTCAATTGTCTTAGCAGTATAATGGCTAGCCTTAGAGACTCCCTTGACAAGGTAAAATCACAGGAATTAAGCTTAAGATTTAGAAATAGATGTCCACATCCAATGTAAATTTCCTTTAAAATCTGGCCTCATCTGCCTTGTGAGATTTACCAGGAGTACTCAGTCATAATTTCTAGGTTGAAAATGTACAGGTTGCTCATGTAAATGTCAAAAGCCAGGAAATAAGTTTAACAAAAGCACCTGAGAATGACAATAGGCTTGCTTTGCTCCTACTATTCAGGGATTGATAATCCAGGCTCTGCCAGCTCCAGGCATTCATTAGCAATGTATGTTGCAGGTGTATCCAAGATCCCTCACTGCAAAAGAATTTGTGTCTCCTGCATAGCAGCAAAATCTTTAAATTATAAGCCCTTTTACCTCCACTTTTAAAAGATCCCACAAACTTCAGAGAGAATTTTAAAAGGTTGATGACTTGTTTACTAACTTCCTTTCAGAGGAAAAGGGGACCAAAATTTCTCCTAGTCCCTTCTACAAATGATCTGTAAAAGACCAATATTCAGGGACTAATAGAAGCCAAGGGTGAATTAGAAGGCCTTTAAAAAAATGCTTTATACAGACAAAAATCTTTTGATGCCAATTTTAGTTAACAATTTCCCTAATATAAAGAAGTAAATTCAGTTAAAAATGCAGGCCAATTGCTTAATATTCAGGCTAGAATCTAGCTCTTTGGAAAACTAAAAACAACTCTTTCTTTTACAAATCTCTATGAAACCAGAAATGGAATTCCAGAAACAAGTCAAGGCCCACCTATCTACCAATCCCAAACCTTGCCTATTTCTCTTAAATGTTTGAGAATATTGTAAAGAAATCAAGTTATTGGAACAAAATTGTACTGTACTTAGGAGAAAGAAAGGTTAATTTTAAATCACAATTACCCTGAAATTCTGGAAAACAAACAAACAATAATTGTTCTAAACTCTTCCTGTACCACAAAATTATACATCTTACATCCTTAAATGTAAATGCACAACATGGACAGCACTGGAGGAGATAATGCTAAGTGAAATAAGTCAAGCAGAGAAAGACAATTATCATATGGTTTCTCTCATCTATGGAACATAAGAACTAGGAAGATCAGTAGGGGAAGAAAGGGATAAAGACGGGGGGGGGTAATCAGAAGGGGGAATGAAGCATGAGAGACTATGGACTATGAGAAACAAACTGAGGGCTTCAGAGGGGAGGGGGTGGGGGAATGGGATAGGCTGGTGATGGGTAGTAAGGAGGGCACGTATTGCATGGTGCACTGGGTGTTTTACGCAACTAATGAATCATCAAACTTTACATCAGAAACCAGGGTTGTACTGTATGGTGACTAACATAATATAATAAAAAATATTATTATAACAAAAAAATGTAAACGCAGCTTACAATTGGCTGAAACTGAAGAAGGAAAAGAGAAAAAGTTAAAAAAAGAAATACTGCTAGAATGCCCAGACTCTAGTACCTCTCATAACAGACAAACACCAAATTTTCACTTTGGAGGAAATGTAGATGCTCTCTCTGCCTTTGTGATGTGAATTTTCTGCCCCATCTTTTTCTCTAGGACCTAAAAACAATTCTTAGTTTTCTTTAGTTTTGTTTTAGAGAGAGAGAGTGCTACCAGGGTGGGAGCGGCAAAGGGAGAGGGAGAGAGAGAATCTTAAGCAAGCTCCATGCAGCCAGCTTCGCAGGGTTCTATCTCAGGACCCTAAGATCATGACCTGAGCCAAAATCAAGAGTTGGACACTTAACCGACTGAACCACCCAGGTGCCCCAAACAATTCTTTGGAATAAAGAATAAGGGAGAACTTTAGGTAAAAGTTTTTCACAGAAAAGGGAGGTATTTGGACATTGGGCTTTTAATATCTTTTCACCAATATTAGTAAGAACAAAAGCTAGAAGATTGTATCTTGTCTGTGTTTGTGTGTCCATCCATCTATAAATATTATGTTTTTTCTACCTCTGGATGGTATTGCTAAAATTCAAGCACTTATAAGATTTGGGCATTCCAAAACTCAGAAGCTAACCCAAATGTTTTTTCAAGTTCATGTGAATCTGGGATAATATTTGGTACTAAAGCTAATTTAAGGTTGTTGGTTTAATTAAAATAAAATTGTCTTTAGAATTAGAAACAAGTAAACAAAAAACCCAAACCAAACCAAACCAAACCAAACCAAAAACCTATTTCCTCATGCTTCACATCACAAGGATGGAAATACGCTGCTTTAGCTGTATCCAACGAGTTCTAAAGGTTATTATTTTGGGCTACGGGCAAGTCCCCACATTTCACAGTACAGAGAATTGAGGTGCCATCTGTTATACTGTATGTGGGCTACTCTTGGTATTTGAATGTTAAGGGTCTCCTAAAACTGAAGTGTTGTCAGACTGTGGAGCTTGTACAGGGCAAAGCCATACCTCTCAATGTAGGGAGTCGGCTTTCACCTGAACTGGGTAATAAATGATATCAATCACAATGGAGTCCTGCGAAATATATTCATCAGAGACGAAACCAGGGCTGAAAAAGGAATTTCATGGTACGGAAACCAGGGCCGAAAAAGGAAGTTTGGGATTCAAGTTTCTGCAGTATTGGCTGGAGAGGGAACCCAGCCCACTGAGGTTGGAGGTAAGAAGTGCCCTCCCAGTGAACACAAGCTAGGGCCAGAGAGGGAAGGAGCCAGGCATATGCCATTTTGGAGCCCGGATATAGTACAGACAGTGTGTGAGTCCCAGTGAAGAGTTAGCTGTGGTTGGCTCAGAGATGGGTGCTGTGGAATCTGGGCTGTTTCGGTTTCTGGCATTGCCTTGTGCTTCCCTCAGTGTGTTTCAGGAAATTCTTGGTGCAATTACTGTGGCAACAGGGGTGGATGAGAAAGAGGCAGAGCCCTACTATGGGGGCCCACTGTGGAGGTCCTGGGAATGAGAGCTACTCTTCAGCCTGCCCTCCTTCCCAAGGTCCTCTTTGCTCCAATCTGACAGACTCCACGTTCTGCTTTACCAAGGAAGTGACAGTGGTAAGGTCAGAGTGAGACCTAGGACCTAAAGGGGAAAGTAAGATTCAGTGGGCCAGAGATGGGAGGTGCTTACAGCTCCTTCCCCCATAAAGATTCTCTTTTCAGTGCAATGGGTTTCTCCTAACAAGGGATGTGGTTTCTTTATTTACTGGGTATTTTCTTATGGATCAACAAGATACCTATCTGTAAGACAGAGGTAGATTTTCCAGCTGCCAGTGGGCAGATGGGCCCCTTCAGCACTGCTCTTCAGATCCTTTCTGAAGCCAGCCCCCAAGGCTAGGCAAGACCTCGGCCAAACGGCTACTGGTCTGGGATCTGGTGCAGATTGCTTGTGAAGGCCAGAAATCTCCCCTCTACAGCCTCCTGCCTCATCTGCCACAGGGAACTACCTAGTGAAAGGCAAAAGGTAGGACCAGAGGACAAGGAAGGGAGGGCTTCCATCCTCCACAACTCAATACCAAGTCACTGTCTGCCTCATCCTCTGCCACCAGCAGAGCTGGACAGAGAATGGAATGAAGTGGAGGTCTTAAAGCAGCAGAAGTGGCTGAACACTAGAGTCTGAGTCACCTTGAATGCTGGTCCATGCATGACCTGGGCCTTTGACCCAAGGAAGGCCTGGGCTGCCTAGACTTGGGCTTCTCCTTCAGTCTCTCCCTCAACCTCTTTCTGTACTGCTTTTGGGTGGGGGCCCACATCCTGGCATGTGCTGCACTTTGGCTCTACAGCTGTCCTGTCCCCCAGAGGGTCTATGGTTCACTTCCTCCGGTTTGAGACATGATGCAGTCATCTAGAAGTTGCCTCTTTCAGCTGACCTTGTAGGCTCCAGTTCATTGTTCCCACCCTCTTCAGGAAGCAGCACATTGGTAGCCAAAACAGCACAGACTTTGGAGTCAGACAGGCCTGGGTTTGCATCTCAGTGAACACAAGTGGTTAGAACCTATCAGTTTTCCTATCAGTGTAATGGGAAAAATAGCTACTTCATAAGTTTGTTGTGTAGATGAAATGTCATGATGGTTCTAAAGTGCCTCATACATGGTCCTCAGTACATTTTAGTCCACCTCGAACTATTCTTTGTAGGACAAGGTAAGCATTCTTTTTCTTCTCTCATGGTGTCTTTCTATTCTGTTGCTTGAAATACATTTGCCAGCACATTATTAAGTCTGGTTCTCTGCTGGGAAGAAATTCCCAGAGGGGACAATTTCTGTGTATAGCAGAGGCTTGTGGGCTGGGGGGAGAATATCCTCAGAGATACAGATGGCCCATGCCAAGAAAGTGGCTTGTCAGGCATGAGATGGGAGAAGTAAGTGTTTGTGTATATGTGGTGTGTGTGTGTGTGTGTGTGTGTGTGTGTGTAGTGTTAGGGGGAAGTGATCGCCACCCTTCAGATAAGAAATACAGAGGGAAAAGGCCTCATAGAGCTTCTAGTGGTCATCTCGGAAGGGAGTCTAACCTCTTCAATCTCAGTCTCCTCAATCTAGGACTTCAGAAGATGGAAACTTTGCCATTTTATGTTCATTCCACTGTAACAATTCACCAAATCTAGTCTGGGCAATGTGTTGCTATTTTTACCTCTGTTCTGTTTTGCCTGGTCATAGTAGAGCTCTTTACCTGAGGATTGTCTTTAGATTTATTTTGGGGGGGGTGCCGAGAAGACTTTATCTCACTCTTTAGCCAGTCTGAAGAAGAGGTGTGCCCCACCCAAAGAGATGAGTGCCGAGAACGGCTTTACAGAGGAAAGGAAAATAGAGTGAGTTCCTAGGCCTTTAGGAAGGAAGCCAGTAGATCTCTTGAGGTTGGTCTGAACCTGACACATGGTCTAGAAATTTAGGAGGAAAAGCACATGAAGCTTCCCTAGGGTATACCTCAGGGAAGTTCAGCACCTTCATGGGTTGGTCAAGATTATAACTGGGCCTATTTATTTTATCAGCTATCTGGCCTCCTAAGTGTATGTCATCTTGGGCTTTGATTTGTCAGTTAACAGGCTATCCCTTTCTGTTCTGAAGTTTGAGCTTCCTTCTGGACTCCCCCAGTAATGACCTATCTTTCAGGAGTGCTTCTGGCTTTCAGCTCATTTGCAGAATGTAGATGGTAATATCTTCTGAGTTTAGTAACTAATTAAGCTAGCATTAGTTACTGCTCACCCTCTTCCCCAAGAAATTACTAATGACTCATCCTATTTGGTATACCCACGGGAAGGGTGAAACTCTCCCTAGAGTCCCTGAATTGGGTAGCCTAAATTTATGGACATAAAGGTAAGAAGGTAGCTCTTCCAGGCCAGAGAGGCCAGCATGGTGGATGTGGGGAAAAGCCATTGCTAGGATGATCTGGGAGAGAAGTTGAGGCGATATTTCTGAGCAGGAGTTCTAGGCTAGGAGAGCTCAGCCTAGAATATGAGAAGTGGGGGAAGAATGTTTCTATGTGAAAGTCAGTTAGAGAAAGAGAGATATCTGTGCACATAGTAAAAACTGACTCAATTATATATAAATCACTTCCCTCCCCCCTTACCATGCTTTGGACTTACCTGTTGTGGCAACTTGGGTTTCCAAGTCTATTCCACTGCCCTGGAGCCTTTCCTCTTCTCTGATTTATCTGGTTGCTTTTTGGACTTCCTCCACTCCCTACATTGAGTCAAGTCTGTACTGGCCTGCAGGGGGGTAATACTGCCTGTGATTGAGCTGACCCCGGATATGACTCCATGCACAAATACAAACAGATTCTAACCCAGGAGTTCTGAGTGTAGGGTAAGGGTTCTGTAAATTGGCCTTTGCTGCCCTCTCCATGGTAACTGAGGTTACTTTTCCTGTATCTGTTGGGACGGGGCAGGAAACAACTTGGTCAAATCATGACACTGGAGAGGTTCATGCCATGACTGGAAGTTGCTGCACTTTGGCTTGTATCCAGACTTCTCCCCCACCCCAGAACTCTCCTAGGCATGTGGAAAGTGAACAGGAAAAACAAACAAACAGGGGTTTAAGACACTGGGAATGGGGGGGTGGCTCAGTTGTTAAGCATCTGCCTTCGGCTCAGGGCGTGATCCCAGGGTCCTGATATCTAGCCCTGCATCAGGCTCCCTGCTCTGTTAGGAGCCTGCTTCTTCCTCTCCCACTCTGCCTGCTTGTGTTCTCTCTCTGGCTGGCTGTCTCTCTCTCTCTCTGTCAAATAAATAAATAAATAAATACTCTAAAAAAAAGACACTGGGAATGGAATGATTTTTCTCAGAGCATGCTCAGCCTCAAAATCACCAGCCTGAAGCCCCCTGTGATCCCCAAGTACCCATCTCAAAATCTAAGAACATGATACTTCCTAAGTGTGCCTTGAGGTTAACCCAGAAGCCATAACTCAACTTCTGCTTTTTGCCAGGACACTCTGGCCCAGAGGTGCATGAGTTGGAAGAAATGTAGTATTAGCCCATCTCTCACCTTCTGGGCTCTGCGTGACTTTGGGCATTAGAGCACAGATGGAAAAGGATGCAGGTTCTTCTTTTTTTTTTAAGATTTTATTTATTTATTTGACAGAGAGAGAGGGACAGCCAGTGAGAGAGGGAACACAAGCAGGGGGAGTGGGAGAGGAAGAAGCAGTCTTGCAGCGGAGGAGCCTGATGCGGGGCTCAATCCCAGGGCTCCGGGATCACACCCTGAGCTGAAAGCAGACGCTTAATGACTGAGCTACCCAGGCGCCCCAGGATGCAGGTTCTTGATCTGATACAAAAGATGTAGGCTCCCCCACAGACCTCAGGGAAATTTCCCATTGCTCTCTGAGAGAGTACCACTTTACATACAGCACAAGGAAATTGGTCTGACTATCCAAGCAGAAATAAGAAGACAGGTTTGAAGGGTTTATGCCTCTCTGAGTATGAGGTGGCAGAGTGAAGATACCACCAGCATCCCACCTCCCAGCTTGAGAACTGGGTGGGGAGAGGGTTTCTTGAAGTAGATCTAGCAATGTTCATCCTAGGCTTCAAGTCCACCCCTCGTTATGCTGCAAAACTCCTGCTCATCCTCACTTTCTGACTTCTTTCTTTGTGTATCCTTTGTACAATTCCTTCCTGTATCTGAGAGCTTTATCTTATTCTAGAGGCAGGGCTTGACCTACCTAGGGGCAAAGTTAGAATCTGAGTCATAGTAATCAAACCCTCTAGGTACTTTACATGTATTATTTCATTAATTCTCATAAAAACATTGGGAAAGAGGGATCACTATTCTTTTTTTATAGATGAATAAACTGAGGCTCTGAGAGGTGAAATGATTGCCACAGGGTCCCACAGCTAGATCTTGGAGGAACCTTTTAAACATCTAACTGGCTTTAAAGTCAGTGATATTCTTGAAGAATATTATTCTGCCATCTTTTGTTGTTTTGGACCCCTTCCTCTTCCTGATCTTATATCCTACCAGATATCAAATCTATAAATTCTACTTTATAAGTAGCTCCTATATCTGCTCTCTCCACTCTCCCTTTCTGTCTCTCCTCTCTTCCTTTCTCCTGTTTCCTATACCCTCTCTCTTAATTGAAGTAAAATTTACATGCAGGTGTAAATGCACCTATCCTAAGTATACAGCTCAATGAGTTTTCATGAATGTATATACCCTATTTTCACCACTCTAAATCAAGATATAAAACATTCCCATCACTTTGAATGTTCCTTCATTTCCATTTTCAATTAATCCTTGGCCCCCATAGGCAACCATGCATATGTTATCTGTTACTGTAGATTAGTTTTCTTGATCTAGAATCTCTCTTTTTTAATTTTAATGTTTTTTTATTATATTATGTTAGTCACCATACAGTACATCCCTGGTTTCTGATATAAAGTTCAATGATTCATTAGTTGCGTATAACACCCAGTGCACCATGCAATATGTGCCCTCCTTACTACCCATCACCAGTCTATCCCATTCCCCCACCCCCCTCCCCTCTGAAGCCCTCAGTTTGTTTCTCAGAGTCCATATAAATGGAATAACACAGTATATACTCTTTGGGGTTCTACTTCTTTTGGTCATACAATGTTTTGTATGTTCTACATGTTGTTATGTGTATCAGATACTTTATTCCCTTTTCTGGTAACAGCTTTATTGAGATATAATTCCTATACCATACAATTTACCCATATAAGTGTATAATTCATTGGTTTTTAGTCTACTCACAGAGTTGTACAACCATCATCACAATTGATTTTAGAATATTTTCATTAGTCCAAAAAGAAACACTGTACCCTTTAGCCACGACATTTCAGGTCCCCAATGCCCCTGCACCCAGCCCTAAACAATCATAATCTATTTTATATGTCTGTATATTTGCCTGTCATGGTTCTTTCATATAAATGGAATAATAAAATATGTGTTTTTATTGTGACTGACTTTCTCCACTTAGTATAATGTTTTCAAGGTTCATCCATGTTGTAGCATATATCAGTACTTCATTCCTTTTTATGGCCAAGTAATATTCCATTGTATGGATAGAGAACATTTTGTTTACTTTTTCTTCTGTTGATGGAGATTGAGGTTATTTCCACCTTTTAGCTAATATTAATAATGCTGCTATGAATATTCATGTACAAATATTTGTGTAGACACATTTTTAAAAAATTTCTCTTGGATATATACCTATGAGTGGAATTGCTCTCACAGAGTAACTTCATGTTTACATTTAGAATAACTGCCAAATTGGAGATGTCTTAATTATTTTCGTTTTAAACAAATAGTTTTTGGTGCACCTGGGTGACTTGGTCAGTCAAGCCAACTCTTGATTTTGGCTCAAGTCATGATCTCAGGGTCCTGGGATCAAGCCCCATGTAGGGCTTCCTGCTCAGCAGGGAGTCTGCTTGTCTCCCTCTCTTTCTGCCCGTCCCCCTGCTTGCAATCTCTCTCTCTCTCCAATTAGTTTTAAAAATAAAATTAAAAATAGTTTTGCTGGATATAAATTTCTTGGTTGATTTTTTTTCTTTCAGTACCTTGAATATGTCACCTCACTGCCTTCTGATCCTCATTGTTATTAATTAGAAGTCAGCTATAAGGGGCCCCTTGCCTGTGATGATTTGTTTTTCTCTTGCTGCTTTTAAGAGTTTCTCTTAGACTTTGTCATTCAACATTTTGACTATGATGTGTGTGGGTGTAGATCTCTTTGCCTTTATCCTACTTGAACTTCATACATTTCTTGAATGTGTAGGTCAACATTTTAAATCAAATTTGGAAAGTTTTCAGTCATTATCTCTAGGTATATTTCTGCTCCTTTCTGTTATCTCCTTCTGGTAGTCCTGTTACATGTATGTCTATGCACTTAAAGTAACTCATATTTCTCTTAGGTTCTGTTAACGTTTCCTCTTTCTTTTTTCTCTCTGTTTTCCAGATTGTATGATCTCTACTGATTTATCTCCAAGTTCATAAATTCTTTTTTCTACCAGCTCCAATTACTCTTGAACCCCTATAGTGATTTTTTTTTATTTTGGTCATTGTATTTTTTAACCACAGAATGTCCATTTGGTTCTTTTAAAAAATAGTGACTGTCTCTGTTGATATTTTCTACTTGGTGAGACATTGTCATCATAGCTTACCTTAGTTTTTAAATCATAGCTTCCTCTAGTTCTTTGAACATATCTATGATAGCTGCTTTGAAATCTGTCTGCTAAGTCTGACATCTGGACCTCCCTAATGGCAATTTGTATTGCCTGCTTTATTTCCTGTTTATGGGTCATACTTTCCTGTTGTTTGCACACCTTGTAATATTTTTGGAAAAATAGGTATTTTAGATAATATATTGTAGCAATCTGGATACTGATCCCCCTCCACCCATGGGACTCTATTTTATTGATTTTCTGCTTCTTTTCTTGGTTATGCTTTAGTGACTTGGCTGTTTCAGTAACATCTATTTCCCCCACAGTATGCCACCTCTTATGTTACTCCTCAGAGGCACAGCCTTGGGTAAGTTCACAGTCTCCACTGGTCTGCATCTATTGGTATTCCACCTAGTTATTAGCCTCAACTAATTGCTATCTGATTGCTCTGTTGTTTTTGAAGTTGCTCTGGAGCATAAACTGCTCTGTGGTCTGATCTGATAAAAGTGGACTCCCTTTCTAGGAGCAAGGTGTTACCAATCTTTGTGGCTACCAGTTTCCAGGTATATTCTTCTTATCTGTTTCTTTGCCTGTATATCTCTGTTAAACGTCTAGCTGGTATATCATTTTGCTTGTTGCTTTTAGTATTCTGGGGCTGCTAACCTCCTTTTAGTTGCTCACCACCAAGATCCCCGTTGTTTTCAACAACACCGTCAGACATGAACCCGCCTATACTCTGTTCCAATGTCAGTTCCCTTGGAGAGAGCTACAGATCTATCAGTTCTTGTGGTCTTTCTCTCCCCTGGGCAAAACCTCTGTGCCATTATAAGGGAATGGGGGCAGGGGCCATAGTCTAATTTTTCCAGAGTGGCACTACTGCTCTATGGGCAGGGCTCACAGATGGGACAGTGGCTCATTCTAACTTGCCCACTTACCCTATAAACAAGCTGAAATGGAGACATTTGAGTCCCAGCTTTCTCAGTCTGCCATGCCTGGAGGAAAGCCTCTGCCTTATCAGTAGAGGCTGGGTTGGGGAAAGAGACTGGTCCTTTTGTCAATGCCTACCCAAAAAAGAGCATCTGCAACATAAATCTTCAAGGGATGATGGATGTTGGTGGCCTGTCCCTCCAAAGGTGAAGCCACAGGTCCAGACTGAGAACAATATGGAGAGGGAGGCTTGTGTTGACTGCACATAATTAGGGTAGAAGCTGGGGTTTTGATAAGGGAATATGTCATGGCTCAAATGCCCCAGACATTCACTGTAACTTTTTAAAAAATAGATGTTTCTCCATTTGGTGTATACCCTTAGAGCAATTTCCAGATACTTAAATGATTGTTTTTAAAATACTTTTCAGCAAGGAAATTGTTTTTTCCCTGAGAAGAAGGCTCACAGAATTCCTCACACTGACATTCTGGAAATTAATCACAGCATTCCATTTTATTGCTCAATAATATTCCATTGTATGGATATATCACATTAATTATGGTTTTTTAAAAACTAAGCTTATTTTGAGATAATTGCAGGTTAACAGACAGTTTTAAGAAATACAGAAAGATTTCATTTATCTTCTACCCAGCTTCCCCCAAGGGTGAGAGCTTCCTAAACTACAGCACATTATAACCAAGATATTAGCATTGCTATAATCCATGAATTTTTTCAGATTTCACCAGATGTACTAGTGTTCATGTGTGCCTACCTGTCTGTCTGTATGTGTATGTGTTTTATTCTATGTGGTTTTTTAATTCAAATTAAATTTAGTAAAAATAGAGTATGTTATTAGTTTTAAGGGTAGAATTTAGTTCATGACTTGGATATAACACCCAGTGCTCACTACATCATGTGCCCTCCTTAATGCCCATCACCAATTTACTGCATCCCTCCAGCAACCCTGTTTGCTTCGTATAGTAAAGAATCTCTTATAATTTGCCTCTCTCTGTTTTTATCTTATTTCATTTTTCCTTTCCTTCCCCTATGTTCATCTGTTTTGTTTCTTAAATTCCACATATGACTGAAATCATATGGTATTTGTCTTCCTCTGACTGACTTATTTCACTTAGCATAATACCCTCTAGATCCATCCATGTTGTTGCAAAGGGCAAGATTTTATTCTTTTCGATGACTGTGTAGTATTCCATTGTGCATTTATACCACATCTTCTTTATCCATTCATCTGTTGATGGACATCTGGGCTCTTTCCATAGTTTGGCTATTGAGGATATTGCTGCTATGAACATTGGGGTGCATGTGCCCCTTCAAATCACTACTTTTGTATCCTTTGGATAAATAGCTAGTAGTGCAATTGCTGTGTCATAGGGTAGTTCTACTTTTAACTTTTTGAGAAACCACCATACTGTTTTCCAGAGTGGCTGTAGCAGCTTGCATTCCCACCAGCAGTGTAGGAGGGTTCCCTTTTCTCCACATCCTCACCAACATCATTTGTTTCCTGACTTGTTCATTTTAGCCATTGTGGTGTGAGGTGGTATGTCATTGTGGTTTTGATTTGTATTTCCCTGATGCTAGAGTGATGTGGAACATCTTTTCATGTGTCTGTTGGCCATTTGTATGTCTTCTGGAGAAATGTCTGTTCATGTATTCTGCCATTCCTTCACTGGATTTTTGGGGTTTTTTTGGGGTATTGAGTGTAATAAGTTATGGAGTTTGGATATTAGCCCTTTATCTGATATGTCATTTGTGAATATCTTCTTCCATTCTGTAGGTTGCCCTTTAGTTTTGTTGGTTGTTTCCTTTGCTGTGCAAAGGTTTTTATCCTGATGAAGTCCCAATAACCTGTTTTTGTTTTTGTTTCCCTTGCCTCTGGAAACATGTCTAGCAAGAAATTGCTGTGGCTGAGGTCAAAGAGGTTGCTGCCTGTGTTCTCTAGGATTTTGATGGATTCTTGTCTCACATTTAGGTCTTTCATCCATTTTATATTTATTTTTGTGAATGGTGGAAGAAAGTAGTCCAGTTTCATTCTTCTGCATTTGGCTGTCCAATTTTCCCAACACCATTTATTGAAGAGACTGTCTTTCTTCCATGGAACATTCCATCCTGCTTTGTTGAAGATTAGTTGATCGTAGAGTTGGGGGTCCATTTCTGGGTTCTCTATTTTGTTCCATTGATCTATATATCTGTTTTTGTGCCAGTACCATACTGTTTTGATGATTATAGCTTTGTAATACACCTTGAAGTCTGGAATTGTGATGCCTTCAGCTTTGGTTTCCTTTTTCAACATCCCTTTGGCTATTCAGGGTCTTTTGAGGTTCTATACAAATTTTAGAATTATTTGTTTCAGCTCTCTAAAAAATGCTGGTGGTATTTTGATAAGAACTGCGTTGAATGTGTAGATTGTTTTGGGTGGTAGAGACATTTTAACAATACTTGTTCTTCCAATCCATTAGCATGGAATGTTTTTCTATTTCTTTGTGTTTTCCTCAATTTCTTTCATAAATGTTCTATAGTTTTCAGAATATCAATCTTTTACCTCTTTGGTTAGGTTTATTCCTAGGTATCTTATGGTTTTGGGTGTAATTGTAAATGGGATCGATTCTTTGATATCTCTTTCTGCTACTTCCTTGTTACTGTGTACAACAGACTTCTGTGCATTGATTTTATATCCTGTGACTGCTGAATTCCTGTATCAGTTCTAGCAATTTTTCAGTTGAGTCTTTTGGTTTCTCTACATAAAGTATCATGTTGTCTTCAAAGAGTGAAAGTTTGCCTTCTTCTTTGCTGACTTGGAAACCTTTTACTTCTTTTTGTTGTCTGATTGCTGAGGCTAGGACTTCCAGTACTGTGTTGAACAATAGTGGTGAGACTGGACATCCCCGTCGTGTTCCTGACCTTAGGAGAGAAGCTCTCAGTTTTTCCCTGTTGAGAATGATATTGGTTGTGGGTCTTTTGTACATGGCCTTTATGATGTTGAGGTGTGTTCCCTCAATCCCTACACTTTGGAGGGTTTTATCAAGAAAGGATGCTGTATTTTGTCAAATGCTTTTTCTCCATCTATTGAGAGGATCATATGGTTCTTATCCTTTCTTTTATTAATGTGATGTAACATGTTGACTGATTTGTGGATAATGAACCACCCCTGAAGACTGGGAATGAATCCCACTTGGCTGTGGTGAATAATCCTTTTAATGTACTGTTGGATACAATTAGCTAGTATTTTGTTGAGAATTTTTGCATCCATCTTCATCAGAGATATTGGTCTGTAGTACTCCTTTTAGTGGGGTCTTTGTCTGAGTTTGGGATCAAGGCAATGCTGGCCTGCTAGAATGAGTTTGGAAGTTTTCCTTCTGTTTCTATTTTTTGGAACAGTTTCAGAAGAATAGGCATTCATTCTTTAAATATTTGGTAGATTTCCTCTGGGAAGCCATCTGGACTCTTGTTTGTTGGAAGATTTTTGATTAGTGATTCAATTCCTTTGCTGGTTATGGGTCACTTTAGATTTTCTGTTTCTTCCTGTTTCAGTTTTGGTAGTTTATATGTTTCCAGAAATCTATCCATTTCTTCCAGATTGCCTAATTTCTTGGCATAGAATTGCTCATAATATTCTCTTATAATTGTTTGTATTTCTTCAGTGTTGGTTGTTATATGTCCTTTCTCTTTTCTTTCTGATATGTCTGGCTAGGCATTTATCAGTCTTGTTAATTCATTCAAAGAACCAGCTCCTGGTTTCTTTCATTCACCTGTTTTACTTTCTTAAAAAATTTTTATATCATTGATTTCAGCTCTAATCTTTATTATTTCTCTTTCCCTGATAGATTTAGGCTTTATTTGCAGTTCTTTCTCCAATTTCTTTAGGTATAAGATTAGGTTGTGTATTTGAGATGTTTCTTGCTTCTTGAGGAAGGCCTATATTGCTATATACTTCCCTCTTAAGACTGCCTTTGTTGCATCCCAAAGGTTTTGAACTGTCTTGTTTTCACTTTCATTTGCTTCTATGTACTTTTTTAATTCTTTAATTTCCTAGTTGACACATTCATTCTTTAGTAGCATGTGCTTTAATCTCCATGTATTTGTGGTCCTTCCAAATTTTTTCTTGTGGTTGACTTCAAGTATCATCGCATTGTAGTCTGAAAATATGCATGGTATGATCTCAGTCTTTTTGTACCAATTGAGACCTGATATGTGACCCAGTATGTGACCTATTCTGGAGAATGTCCCATGTGCACTTGAAAAGAACGTGTATTCTGCTGCTTTAGAATGAAATGGTCTGAATATATCTGTTAAGTCCATCTGGTCCAGTGTGTCATTCAAAGCCCTTGTTTCCTTGTTGATCTGCTTAGATGATCTGTCCATCGCTGTGAGTGGGATCTTAAAGTCCCCTACTATTATTGTATTATTATCTATGAGTTTCTTTTAGTTTGTTATTAGTTGATTTCTATATTTGGCTGCTCCCAAGTTAAAGGTATAAATATTTACAATGTTTAGATCTTCTTGTTGGGTAGGCCCCTTTATTATGATATAGTGTCTTTCATCTCTTATTGTAGTCTTTGGTTTAAAATCTAGTTTGTCTGATATAAGGATTGCTACTCTGGCTTTCAGTTGATGTCCATTAGCATGGTAAATTGTTCTTCACCCCTTCTCTTCCAATCTGGAAGTGTCTTTGGGTCTAAAATGAGTCTCTTGTAAGCAACATATCAATGGGTCTTGGTTTCTTATCCATTCTGATACACTATATCTTTTGATTGAAACATTTAGTCCATTTACATTCAGAGTAATTATTGAAAGGTATGAATTTGGTTTTTTAAAAAATATTTTTAAAGTTGTATTTTTGAGAGAGAGAGAGAGTGAGAGCCCATGAGAGGCGGAGGGGCAGAGGGAGAAGCAGGCTGAGCAGGGAGCCTGATGGAGAAATCGATCCCAGGACCGTGGGATCATGGCCTGAGTCAAAGGCAGACACTTAACTGACTGAGCCACCCAGATGCCTGAAAGATTTGAATTTAGTGACATTATATTATCTGTAAAGTTGTTCCTATAGACCGTCTCTGTTCCTTTCTAGTCTTTGTTACTTTTGATCTCTCTTTCCACTCAAAGGGTCACTTTTAGTATTCCTTGCAGGGCTGGTTTAGTGTTTACGAAATCCTTTAGTTTTTGTTTGTCTTGGAAAGTCTTGCTCTCTTCTACTCAGAATGATAGCCTTGCTAGATAAAGTATTCTTGGCTGCATATTTTTCCCATTTAGCATGTTGAATATATCATGTCCGTCCTTTCTGGCACGCTATGTCTCTGTGGACAGGTCTGCTGTCAGGCTTATGTGTCTACTCTTGTAGGTTAAGGACCTCTTCTGCCGAGCTGCTTTCAGAATTTTCTCTTTATCTTTGCAATTTGCAGAGTTTCACTATGATATGTCATGTGTTGATCTAGTTTTATTTTGAGGGGAGTTCTCTATGCCTCTTGGACGTTAATGACTGTTTCCTTCCCCAAACTGGGGAAGTTCTCAGCTGTAACTTGTTCAACTAAACCTTCTGCCTCTTTTCCTGTTCTTCCTCTGGGACTCCCATAATATGGATATTATTTCGCTGTATGGAATCACTGAGTTCCCTAAGTCTACCTTTGTGATCTAATAGTTTTCTTTCCCTCTTTTCAGCTTCATTATTTTCCATAATTTTATCTTCTGTATCACTGATTGTCTCTTCTGCTTCATGCATCCTTGTTTTTATGGCCTCCACTTGGTGCTGCATCTCAGTTATAGCATTTTTAATTTCGACCTGACTAGATTTTAGTTCTTTTGTCTCTACAGTAAGGGATTTTGTAGTGTCTTTTATGATTTTTTCAAGCCCAGCTAGTAACCTTGTAATCGTTTTATTTATTTATTTATTTTATAATAATTTTTTATGATGTTATGTTAGTCACCATACAGTACATCCCTAGTTTTTGATGTAATGTTCTATGATTCATTACTTGCGTATAACCACCCACTGCACCAGGCAATACATACCCTCCTTAATACCCACCACCGGCCTGTCCCAATATCCCACCCTCCTCCCTTCTGAAGCCCTCAGTTTGTTTCCCAGAGTCCATAGTCTCTAATGTTTCATTCCCGCTTCTGTTTACCCTTCCTTCATTCTTCCCTTTCTTCTCCTACCAATCTTCCTATGTCTTATGTTCCATAAATGAGTGAAACCATATGATAATTGTCTTTCTCTTCTTGACTTATTTCACTTAACATTATCTCCTCCAGTCCCATCCATGTTGCTGCAAATGTTGTGAAATCATTCTTTTTGATGGCTGAGTAATATTCCATTGTATATATGGACCACAGCTTCTTAATCCAGTCATCTGTTGAAGAGCATCTCGGCTCCTTCCATGATTTAGCTATTGTGGACAATGCTGCTATGAACATTGGGGTGCATATGGCCCTTCTCTTCACTACGTCTGTATCTTTGGGGTAAATACCCAGTAGTGCAATGGCTGGATCATAGGGTAGCTCAATTTTTAACTTTTGAAGAGACCTCCACACTGTTTTCTAAAGTGGCTGTACCAACTTGCATTCCCACCAACAGTGTAAGAGGGATCCCCTTTCTCCACATCCTCTCCAACATTTGTTGTTTCCTGCCTTGTCAATTTTTGCCATTCTAACTGGTGTAAGGTGGCATCTCATTGTGGTTTTGATTTGAATTTCCCTGATGGCTAATGATTTTCAACATTTTTTCATGTGTCTGTTAGCCATTTGTATGTCTTCATTGAAAAAGTATCTGTTCATATCTATCCTAGTACAGACATCTTACTTATATCTATATTGATTAAATCCCTGGCTGTGAGCCCTACCTTCTTTTCTTTTGGGGTGAATTTCTCCCTCTTGTCATTTTGTCCAGAAAAGAAGAAAAAAATGAAACAACAACAACAAAAACAGAACTAAGTCCTGGGAGTGTTTTGGTCTGCTTATTAAAAGAAACTTCTAAAAGGTGGTCACTTTTCTACTTATAGACTTGAAGTATTTTATTTTTTAGACCTCCAGTTGATTTCTCAGGTGTTCAGAATGATTTGATAACTATCCAGTTGTATTCAAGTGATGAGACAAACTTAGGATCCTCCTACTCCTCTGACATCTTCAAAAATCTGATCAACATTGGATTACTTTGAAGCAAATCCTGAGCATCATATAACTTCATTCATAAATATTTTAATATGTAGCCCCCAAAGAAAATGCTTTTAAAAAACAAAAGCAATATACCTTTTAACACCTAAAAAAATAACACTAACTTTTTAATGTCATTAAATTTCTAGTCAGTGTTCAAATTTCCTTGATTGTCTGGTAAATTTTGTTTTACCATTGGTGTATTCAACCAGGATCCAAATAAGGTCCATGCATTGTCTCTTTTTCTCTCTTTTTTAGTATAGTTGACACACAGTGTTACATTAGTTTCAGATGTACAACATAGTGATTCAACAAGTTTATACATTATGCAGTGTTCACCAGAAGTGTAGCTAGCTACCATCTGTCCTGATATATCACTATTACAATATCATTGACTATATTCCTTATGCTGTGCCTTTTATTCTATGACTTATCCATTCCATAACTGGAAGTCTGCATCTCTTACTCTTCTTTGCTCATTTAGCCTGACCTTCTATCCCCTTCCCCCTAGCAATCATCTGTTTGTTCTCCATATTTATAGGTCTGATTCTGCTTTTTGTTTGTTTGTTCTTTTGTTTTTTAGATTCCACTCATGAGTGAAATCATATGGCATTTGTCTTTCTGTGTCTGACTTATTTCACTTATCATAATACCTTCTAGGTCTATTCATGTTGTCTCAAATGGCATGATCTCATCTTTTTTTATGGCAGTGTAATAGTCCATTGTGTGTGTGTTTGTGTGTGTGTGTGTGTGTGTACACATGCCAAATTTTCCTTATCTATTCATCTGTCAATGGACATAGGTTGCTTCCATATGTTGCCTGTTGTAAATAATGCTGCAATAAACATAGGGGTGCATATATATTTTCAAATTAGTGTTTTCACTTTCTTTGGGTAAATACCCAGTAGTGGAATTATTGGATCATATGGTATATCTGTTTTTAATTTTTTTTCAGATTTTTATTTATTTGAGAGAGAGCAGAGTGAGTGAGAGAACATGAATATGGGGAGGAGGGGCAGAGGAAGAGGAAGAAGCAGACTCCCCACTGGGAAGGGAGCCCAATGTGGGGCTTGATCCCAGGACCCCAGGACCATGACCTGAGCTGAAGGCAGCCACTTTACCGACTGAACTACCCAGGCACCCCTATTTTTAATTTCTTGAGTAACCTCCATACTGTTTTCCACAATGGCTGTACCAATTTACATTCACATCAACAGTGTATAAGTGTTCCTTTTTCTCCACATTCTCACCAACACTTATTCTTTATTGTATTTTTGATTTTAGTCATTCTAACAGGTGTAAGGTGATATATCATTGTGGTTTGATTTGCATTTCCCTGATGATTAGTGATGTTGGAGCATCTTTTCATGTGTCTGTTTGCCATCTGTATGTATTCTTTGGAAAAATGTTTATTCAAGTCCTCTGACCATTTTAAATCAGACTGCTTGGGGCTTTTTGGTATTGAGTTGTAGAAGTTCTTTATATATTTTTGGACATTAGCCCTTTATCAGATATATCATTTGCAAATACATTCTTCCATTCAGTGGGCTGTCTTTTTGTTTTTTGATGGTTTCCTTTGCTGTGCAAAAGCTTTTTATTTTGATATAGTCCCAATAGTTTATTTTTGCTTTTGTCTCCCTTGTGTTAGGATCTAGAATAATGTTGCTATGACTGGTGTCAGAGAAATTACTGCCTATGTTCTCTTCTAGGATTTTTATGGTTTCAGGTCTCACATTTAGGTCTTTAATCTATTTTTAGCTTATTTTTGTGTATGGTGCTACAAGGTGGTTCAGTTTCATTCTTCTACATGTAGCTGTCCAGTTTTCCCAGCACCAGAAGAGACTGTTTTTCCCCATTTTGTATTCTTGCTTTCTTTGTCATGGGTTAATTGGCCATGTAATCATGATTCTATTTTTGAGCTCTCTATTCATTCCACTGACCTATGTGTCTATTTTTGTGTCAGTAGCATACTGTTTTGATTACTAAAGCTTTGCAGTATATCTTGAAATCTGGAATTGTGATGACTCCAGCTCTGTTCTTTCTTAATATTGCTTTGGTTATTCATGGTCTTTTGTGGTTCCATACAAATTTTAGTATTCTAGTTTTGTGGAAAATGTTATTGGTATTTTGATTGGGGTTGCATTGAATTCATGGATTGTTTTGGGTAATATGGACATTTTAACAGTATTAATTCTTCCAATTCCTGAACATGGAATATCTTTCCATTTGTTTGTATCATCTTCAGTTTCTTTCATCAGTGTTTCATAGGTTTTGTAGTACAGGTCTTTCACCTCTTTGATTAAGTTTATTCCTAGTTGTTTTATTCTCTTTTTTTGTGAAATTATAAATGACATTGTTTTCTTAATTTCTCTATCTTCTTCTTTGTTATTAGTGTGTAGAAAGGGTACTGGTTTCTGGGTATTAATTTTGTATCCTGTAAATTTACATAATTTATTTATTACTTTTTGATGGAGTCTTTAGGATTTTGTATGTATATAGTGTCGTGTCAGCTGCAAATAGTGACAGTTTACTTTCTTTTTACCATTATGGATGCCTCTTATTTATTTTTCTTGTGTGTTTGCTGTAGACAGAACTTTCATTAGAAAGTCTAGGTAAATGTTTCAGAGAACAAAATAAGCTTTCTAGAATAAAAAATGTAATTGTCAATTTTAAAAATTCAGTGAACAGGTTAAATAGCAAATTAGAGAGAAATAAAGAGACTGTTAGTCATCTGAAAAGTAGATCTGAAGAAATTACTCATTATACAGCAGAGAGAGAGAGAGAGAGCAAAAGGGGTAGGAATTATAAATGAGAAATTAAAAATATGAAAGATAGAATAAGGAATCTAACATAAATGTAATTGCATTTCTAGATGGAAAGAATTCAGAAAATGAGAGAGAAGCAAATTCAAAGAGTAATGGCTGATGTTTTTCCTTTATTGATGAAAAACATGAATCCTTAAATTCAAGAATTGCAACAAATCTCAGGCAGGACAAATCCAAAGAAAGCTGTGCATAGACACATTGTGGTAAAAACATAGAGAATGACTGAAAAGGAGCCAGACAGAAATGATGGATTATCTCTTAAAGAATGATTATTAAACTGAAGGCACACTTCTCAAAAGCAACAAGGTCAGAAGATAAAGGAATAATACAGTTCACCTTGAACAGTATGGGTGGTTAGGAGTGCTGACCCCAGTGCAGTTGAAAATCTGTGAGTAAATTTGGCTTCTCCAAAACTTAACTACTAATAGCCTACTATTGACTGGAAGCATTACTTATAACATAGTCTATTAACACATATTTTGCATGTTACATGTATTATATACTGTATTCTTATAATAAAGTAAGTTAGAGAAAAGAAAATGCTATGAAGAAAATCATAAGGAAGAGAAATACATTTACAGTACTGTACTATATTTACTAATAAATGCATGTATAAGTGGACTTGCATATGTCAAATGTATGTTGTTTAAGGATCAACTGTACTTTCAAAGTGCCAAAGGAAAATATCTGTCAGTCTAGAGTATTCATCCTTGAAAAGTTAATGTTGAAAAAATAAGAACTAAATAAAGACAATTTCAGACATGTAAAATCAGATCCTCGCTAATTGATCTTCTATAATGAATTTCCAAGAGAATGGAAGAATGAGATGAAAGAAAGAATAATGAGAAGAGAAATTTAATAAATATAAATAACCATTACCTATGTTAAACAATATGGTGGCTGAGTTGGGGAGTTTTTAAAAAGGTGGAATTAGGGGGAGGAGTCCAAGATGGCAGAGGAGCAAGAGGCTTAAATTTTGTCTGGTCCCAGGAATTCAGCTAGATAGCTATCAGAACATTCTGAACACCTACAAACTCAACTGGAAAATGAGGAAAAGAATAGCAGCAACTCTATGAACAGAAAAGCAACCACTTTCTGCCAAGAACCCAGTTTAAAACAGGTGTTGATCTCCAGCTCGGCGTTCCAAGATGGCGGAGGAGCAGGAGACCTAATGTTCATCTGGTCCCAGGAATTCAGTGAGAGAGCTACCAAACCATTCTGAATACCTATGAACACAACTGGAGAATGAAGAAAAGAGTAGCAGAAACTCTATGAATAAAAAAGCAACCACTTTCTGCAAGGAGGAGAAAAGATGGCGAAGGAGTAGGAGACCCTTTCTCAGCTGGTCTTGAGTCGAGCTGGATAGGTACCAGACCATCCTGAACACCCACGGAATCAGCCTGAGACACAGGAAGATACACCTGGATCTCTACAAACGAACATCTCCAGCGCTGAGTATTAAGGTAAAAACAGGGAGCCATGAATCTGCACACAGATTTAGGAAGATAAATGGAAGGGGAAGGGAGCTTTCACAGTAGCCACTGGTGCTGGGGAGCGGGCCAGACTCGCGGACCGGCACCCAGCAGAGAACCAACTGAGACTGTGAGCCCAGGAGCGCATGCGACCAGACTGAAAACCAGAGCTCCGGAGCACACACTTGAACTAGACTGAAACCGAGAGCTTGGGAGCGGGCGCTTAACCCATCTGAAAACCGGCGCTCCGGAGTGCACACGAACCATACTGAAATAGGGAGCTCAAGAGTACGCGCGGGAACTGGGGGTAGCTGGTGGTGTTAGAAACACAAAGGACAGGGGGTGCCTGGGTGGTATAGTCATTAGGCGTCTGCCTTCGGCTCAGGGCGAGATCCCGGTGTTCAGGGATCGAGCCCCACATCAGGCTCCTCCAATAGGAGCCTGTTTCTTCCTGTCCTACTCCCCCTGCTTGTGTTCCCTCTCTCGCTGACTGTCTCTCTCTGTCAAATAAATAAATAAAATCTTAAAAAAAAAGAAAAAAAAAGAAACACAAAGGACAGAGAGGTGCCAGCCCTGGAAGTGAGGGCTGGGACATGGGCTGTGGGACGCACATCCTGGGACGCTGCAGGGTTTTTAGCAGCACCAACAGAAACAGAGTTAAAGTGGCCAAGAGAGCTCAGTGGAGAGTGGACTGTGATCTCTCTGTTCTGAGACAGAGGCTAGGATATGGCCACTGCTGCTCTGACTCTAAGAAGAGGCACAGAAACCCACCAGGGAAATCCACCAGAGAACAAAAGCCAGGAAATACTGGCTCACATTTTGCCCATCCCCATCCCTCCTTGCAGGGGATGGGGCAACTCTACCCAAACAGGGTTGCCTGAATATCAGCGGGGCAGGCCCCTTGCCCAGAAAGCAGGCTGAAAAATCAGGAAGCTGACATCCCTAAGGTCCCTATAAAACAAGTGCACACTGCCTGTGTCCTGGTCAATAACTTGGGCTCTGGGCATCCCTGCAACCTCTCCTCATCAGAATGACAAGGAGGAGAAATCTCCCCAGCAAAGAAAAGACAATGAGTCTGTGGCCTCTGCCACAGAACTGATGGATATGGATATAACCAAATTGTCAGAAATGGAGTTCAGAGTAACAATGGTCAAGATGATGTGTAGGCTTGAAAAAAAAATTAATAAAAATATTAATGAGAATATAGAATCTCTAAGAGCAGAAATGAGAGCGAATCTGGCAGAAATTAAAAATGCTATGAATCAAATGCAGTCTAAACTAGATGCTCTGATGGCCAGGGTAAATGAGGCAGAAGAACGAATTAGTGAATTGGAGGATGGGATGGTAGAAGAGAAAGTTAAAACAGAAACTTGGCTCAAAAAAATCCAATCTCAAGAATGTAGATTACGGGGGATTACTGAATCAATGAAACGTCCCAATGTCAGAATCATTNAAATGGCTTAAACTCTCCCATAAAACGCCACAGGGTTGCAGATTGGATAAAAAGACATGACCCATCCATTTGCTGTCTACAAGAGACTCATTTTGAACCCAAAGATGCATTCAGACTTAGAGTAAGGGGATGGAGTACCATCTTCCACGCAAATGGACCTCAAAAGAAAGCTGGAGTAGCAATTCTCATATCAGATAGACTGGATTTTAAACTAGAGGCCATAGAGAGAGATACAGAAGGGCACTATATTATTCTTAAAGGAAGTATTCAACAAGTGGATATGACAATTATTAATATATATGCCCCCAACAGGGGAGCAGCAAGATACACAAGCCAACTCTTAACCAAAATAAAGAGACATATAGATAAGAACACAGTAATAGTAGGGGACCTCAACACCCCACTATCAGAAATAGACAGAACACCCTGGCAAAAACTAAGCAAAGAATCAAAGGCTTTGAATGCCATACTCGACGAGTTGGACCTCATAGATATATATAGAACACTACACCCCAGAACCAAAGAATACTCATTCTATTCAAATGCCCATGGAACATTCTCAAGAATAGATCATGCTCTGGGACACAAAACAGGTCTCAGCCAATACCAAAAGATTGAAATTATCCCCTGCATATTCTCAGACCACAACGCTCTGAAATTGGAACTCAACCACAAGGAAAAACCTGGAAGAAACTCAAACACTTGGAGGCTAAGAACCATCCTGCTCAAGAATGACTCGATAAACCAGGAAATCAAAAAACAAATTAAACAATTTATGGAGACCAACGAGAATGAATACACAACGGTCCAAAACCTATGGGATACTGCAAAGGCAGTCCTAAGGGGGAAATACATAGCCATCCAAGCCTCACTCAAAAGAATAGAAAAATCTAAAATGCAGTTTCTATATTCTCACCTCAAGAAACTGGAACAGCAACAGAGGGACAGGCCTAACCCACTGACAAGGAAGGAGTTGACCAAGATTAGAGCAGAAATCAATGAATTAGAGACCAGAACCACAGTAGAGCAGATCAACAGGACTAGAAGCTGGTTCTTTGAGAGAATCCATAAAATTGATAGACCACTGGCAAAACTTGTCCAAAAACAAAGAGAAAGGACTGAGATTATTAAAATTATGACTGAAAAGGGAGAGGTCACGACCAGCACCATTGAAATTGCAAGGATTATTAGAAACTTTTATCAACAGCTATATGCCAAAAAACTAAACAATCTGGAAGAGATGGAGGCCTTCCTGGAAACCTATAAACTACCAAGACTGAAACAGGAAGAAATAGATTTCTTAAATAGGCCAATTAACTATGAAGAAATTGAGTCAGTGATAAACAACCTTCCAAATAATAAGAGTCCAGGGCCTGACGGATTCCCCAGGGAATTCTACCAAACATTCAAAGAAGAAATAATACCTATTCTGCTGAAGTTGTTTCATAAAATAGAAACAGAAGGAAAACTACAAAACTCATTCTATGAGGCTAATATTACCTTGATCCCCAAACCAGGCAAAGACCCCCTCAAAAAGGAGAATTACAGACCGATTTCTCTAATGAATATGGATGCCAAAATCCTCAACAAGATCCTTGCTAATAGAATCCAACAGTACATTAAAAGGATTATCCATCACGACCAAGTGGGATTCATCCCTGGGATGCAAGGGTGGTTCAACATTCACAAATCGATCAGTGTGATTGATTGTATCAACAAGAAAAGAGGCAAGAACCATATGATCCCTTCAATTGATGCAGAAAAAGCATTTGTCAAAATACAACATCCTTTCCTGATTAAAACCCTTCAGAGTGTAGGAATAGAGGGTACATTTCTCAATCTCATAAAAGCCATCTATGAAAAGCCTACTGCAAGCATTATTCTCAATGGGGAAAAGCTGGAAGCCTTTCCCTTAAGATCAGGAACACGACAAGGATGCCCACTCTCGCCACTATTATTCAACATAGTACTAGAAGTCCTTGCAACAGCAATCAGAAGACAAAAAGGGATCAAAGGTATCCAAATCGGCAAAGAAGAAGTCAAACTGTCTCTCTTTGCNGATGCAGAAAAAGCATTTGACAAAATACAGCATCCTTTCCTGATTAAAACCCTTCAGAGTGTAGGGATAGAGGGTACATTCCTCAATTTCGTAAAAACCATCTATGAAAAGCCTACAACGAATATTATTCGCAATGGGGAAAAGCTGGAAGCCTTTCCCTTAAGATCAGGAACACGAAAAGGATGCCCACTTTTGCCATTATTATTCAACATAGTACTAGAAGTCCTTGCAACAGCAATCAGACAACAAAAAGGGATAAAAGGTATCCAAATCGGCAAAGAAGAAGTCAAAATGTCTCTCTTTGCAAATAACATGATACTCTGTATGGAAAACCCAAAAGAATCCACCCCCAAACTATTAGAAGTTATAGAGCAATTCAGTAATGTGGCGGGATACAAAATCAATGCTCAGAAATCGGTTGCATTTCTATACACGAAAAATGAGACTGAAGAAAGAGAAATTAGGGAATCCATCCCATTTACAATAGCACCAAAAACCATACATTACTTTGGAATTAACTTAACCAGAGACGTAAAGGATCTATATTCTAGAAACTATAAATCACTCTTGAAACACATTGAAGAAGACACGAAAAGATGGAAAAATATTCCACACTCATGGACCGGAAGAATAAACGTAGTTAAAATGTCTATGCTACCCAGAGCAATCTACACTTTCAATGCCATCCCAATCAAAATACCAATGACATTTTTTAAAGAACTGGAACAAACAGCCCTTAAATTTGTGTGGAACCAGAAAAGACCCCGAATCTCCAAGGAATTGTTGAAAAGTAAAACAAAGCTGAGGGCATGACATTGCTGGACATCAAGCTATACTACAGAGCTGTGATCACAAAGACAGCATGGTACTGGCACAAGAACAGACATTGGTCTATGACCAATGGAACAGAATAGAGAACCCAGAAATGGACCCTCGGCTCTATGGGCAACTAATCTGTGATAAAGCAGGAAAAAACTTCCAGTGGAAAAAAGACAGTCTCTTCAATAGATGGTGCTGGGAAAATTGGACAGCTACATGCAAAAGAGAAACTTGACCACTCTCTCACACCATACACAAAGATAAACTCCAAATGGTTGAAAGACCTTGATGTGAGACAGGAATCCATCAAAATCCTATAGGAGAACATAGGCGGCAACCTCTTTGACATCGCCACAGCAACTTTTTTCATGACAAGTCTCCAAAGGCAAGAGAAAGAAAAGATAAAATGAACCTGTGGGACTTCATCAAGATAAAAAGCTTCTGCTCAGCCAAGGAAACAATCAAAAAAACTAAGAGGCAGCCCACGGAATGGGAGAAGATATTTGCAAATGACACTACAGATAAAAGACTAGTATCCAAGATCTACAAAGAACTTCTCAAACTCAATACACATGAAACAAATAATCAAATCAAAAAATGGGCAGAAGATATGAACAGACACTTTTCCAATGAAGACATACAAATGGCTAACAGACACATGAAAAAATGTTCAAAATCATTAGCCATCAGGGAAATTCAAATCAAAACCACCTTGAGATACCACCTTACACCAGTTAGTATGGCAAAAATTGACAAGGGAGGAAACAACAAATGTTGGAGAGGATGTGGAGAAAGGGGATCCCTCTTACACTGCTGGTGAGAATGCAAGTTGGTACAGCCACTTTGGAAAACAGTGTGGAGGTCCCTCAAAAAGTTAAAAATTGAGCTACCCTATGATCCTGCCATTGCACTACTGGGTGTTTACCCCAAAGATACAGATGCAGTGAAGAGAAGGGCCATATGCACCCAATGTTCATAGCACCATTGTCCACCATAGCTAAATTGTGGAAGGAGCCAAGATGCCCTTCAGCAGATGACTGGATTAAGAAGATGTGGTCCATATATACAATGAAATATTAGTCAGCCATCAGAAAGAACGATTACACAACATTTGCTGCAACATGGACGGCACTGGAGGAGATTATGCTAAGCGAAATAAGTCAAGCAGAGAAAGACAATTATCATATGGTTTCACTCACTTATGGAACATAAGAAATAGGAAGATTGGTAGGAGAAGGAAGGGAAGAATGAAGGGGGGTAAACAGAAGGGGGAATGAACCATGGAGACTATGAACTCTGGGAAACAAACTGAGGGCTTCAGAGAGGAGGGGGTGGTGGATTGGGATAGGCCAGTGATGGGTATTAAGGAGTGCACATATTGTATGGAACACTGGGTGTTATATACAAGTAATGAATCATGGAATATTGCGTCATAAACTGGGGATGTACTGTATGGTGACTAATATAACAAAATAAATATTTTTTAAAAAGGTGGAATTTAATTAATGGACAACAGTAGTAAGTAAGCTGAGGGGGTGATCAACATTAAAGCATTAGGAGGTCTTTGTATCATTGGGGGGGAAGGTATAGATGCTAATTAAATTTAGACCTTGTTCATTTAAGTATGCATATTAAAATTTAAGGGTAACTACTAAAAGAATAGAAATAGAGTATACAACATACAAAGCAGTAGAAAGAAAAATCAAAAGTTCAGTTACTTGTAAAGAAGTTCAAAATTTACAGTTATTTGTAACAAAAGTTCAGTTTAGTTACTTGTAACAAAAGTTACTTGTTCAAAAGTTCAGTTACTATAGGCGCCTGGGTGGCACAGCAGTTAACTGTCTGCCTTCGGCTCAGGGCGTGATCCCGACATTGTGGGATCGAGCCCCACATCCGGCTCCTCTGCTATGAGCCTGCTTCTTCCTCTCCCACTCCCCCTGCTTGTGTTCCCTCTTTCGCTGGCTGTCTCTACCTCTGTCGAATAAATAAATAAAATCTTTAAAAAAAAAGTTCAGTTACTTGTAAAGAAGATAGAAGAGAAAAAAGAAGCACTAAAAATCAGAGTAGAAAACATTAAATTAGGTAGTATGAGTAAATAAAATATGTTAGTGATCAAAATAAATGTTATTGTATGAAATCTATCAGTTTAATACTGAAATTTCAAATCTATAATTGATTTTTTTTTCAAAATCCAGTTATATGTTTTTACAAAGGACACACCTACAACATAAAGACCATATTCTCTGGTCACAATGCAATTAAGTTAGACATCAATAGCAAAAACAAAACAAACCTTAAAAATATTTACAGAAATTTAAAAACACATATTTGAGTAACTCATGGGACAATGAAGGAGCCTTAATGTAAATTAGAAGATATTTATAACTGAATTCTAATAAAAATATCTCACATCCAAAACCGTAAGGAGCAGCAAAAGAAGATTATGCTTAGAGTCAAATTTATAACCTTTAAATATCTTTATTAGGAAATCAGAAAGAATGAGTGTTTATACATTAAGTATCCAACCTAAGAAGTTAGAAAGGAAATAATGATATAAACCCAAAGAAAGTAGAAGGAAGGAAATAACAAAGATAAGAGCAAGAGTTAAACAAAAAGAAATTGAAACTATGGTACAAAGAATTTAACTACCAAATTGATACTTGAAAAGATTGTGTGTTTTTTTGAAAATGGATATAAACCTTTGATCACACTAATCAATAATGAAGTGATAAAATTAAAAAAATGAAAGAAAATTTGTAACTAGAGGGATGCCTGGGAGGCTCAGTCTGTTAAGCATCTGCCTTTGGCTCAGGTCAGTATCCCAAGGTCCTGGGACTGACTCCTGCATCGGGTTCCTTGCTCAGCGGGGAGCCTGCTTCTCCCTCTGCTTGCCGCTCTGTCTGCTTATGCTTTCTCTCTCCCTCTCTCTCTCTGACAAATAAATAAATAAAATCTTTTAAAAAAAAGAAAATTTGTAACTAGAAATACAGAAGAGATTAAAAATAAGTTATTGTGGACTCTTTTATACTGATTAATCTGAAATCTTAAACAAAATGGACAATATCCTGGGCAAATATAACCTAACAAAAATGACTACAGAACAAATTGAAAACCTTAATAGACCTATAAACTTTAAAACAATGAATCAATAAGTAAAACTCCACCATTACCCTCAGTCTGAATACCATAATCCAGATGATTTCACAGGTGAGTTCTGTCAACATTCAAGAAACAAAAAAATCCAATCTCACAAAACTCAGCTAGGGAATAGAAAAATAGGAAAAATTCCCCCCAATTGATTTTATGAGGGCTTATAAACTTTATAATAAAACTGACAAGAGCATTAGGGGTAGCTGGGCAGCTCAGTTGGTTAAGCATCTAACTCTTGATTTCAGCTCAGGTCATGATCTCAGGGTTGTGAGATTAAGCCCCACATCGGGCTCCACACTGGGCATGAAGCCTGCTTAAGATTCTCTTTCTCCCTCTGCCCCTGTCCCCTCCAGCTCTTGCTCTCTCTCTCTCTCCCCCCCCCCAAAAAGAAAAGCTTAAAAATAAATAAAATAAAATTGACAAGAACATTAAAAGAAAGAAAAAATACAGGCTGATCTTTCATATAATCATAGCAAAAATTTTACTCAAAATATTAGTATCTCTATGTAGAAAATGTTAAAACTTCACTGAAAAACATTAAGGAGATCTAAATGAGGAGAGAGATATGCCATGTACATAGAAAGACTCAATATTGTAAATATATCAGTAAGCCCCCATATTAATGTATAAATTCAATACAGTTCCAGTCAGAATTCAAACCATATTTTTTGGTGGAACTTCAGCTAATTATAAACTTTATAACAAAGAGCAAAGAGCCAAAATTAACAGCTGATATTTTTTGAACTCTTACTCTATTTCAGGCAGTGTTCTAATCATGTGTTATATGCTTTACATCTATTAACTCATTTAATCCTCACAATAATCCTGTAAGGTAGGTACTGTTTTGTAACTATTGCAGATATGAGAAAACTGAGACACAGAAAGATTATAATGAATTCAAGGTGACTCAAACCCAGGAAAATTGGCTCTGATTCTACACTCTTTTTCCCCCATATGCTTGTATACATTCAGATTCCACAGTCTTAAACTCCACATTAGATAATTTTGAAGAATTAGTTGTGGAGTTCACTCTGCCTCACATCAGGAATTACTATAAAGCTATAATGATTAAGATGGAGTGATATTGGCCTGGCAGTAGATAAACAGGCCAATGGAACAGAATAGAGAATCTAGAAATAGACCCAAGACACCAACCCTAAGAAGGATGCTATAATTGGAACTTTATTCATTCATTCATCTAATGTTTATAAAGAATGAACTATGTGATAAGCACTAGAAATACAGTAGTGAATAAGAGGCCCTTAACTCATGGAATTTACATGCTGGTGGGGGAAGACAGAAAATACACAATAAAGCCATAATATATCTTAAGTAGTTTGTAGTGGTGAAGTGGGTGTTATTGTGGCAGCAGAGAACAGTGAGCTCAGCAGAACCTGAAGAACCCTGTGGAACATAGTGCTATAGATAATGTTGAAGCAGTGGGAAGGAGTGGTTGATGATTTCAAAGACCTGGAATCTAGTTTACATTAGGATTGGCTGGGCCCATGGGGCAGGAGGAAAGCCAGACCAGGTTCCCTAAATGTTCAGCACCCCCATCTTGATGAGCAGTATTTGTCAGCAGAGGTGCTTTCTTCAAGGTGTTGTTGGCATCCTGGAGCCTCCCAAGGCATTGACCAAGTTGTGACGGGTAGTTCAGGGAAGTGACAGCAATGACATCTCTCACTGTTGAGGCCAGTGGATTCTGGGTGAAGCATAGGAGCCACTCAAGACATTTGACCCAGTCTTTGAATCATGGCACTAGGGTATCATGTGGTATAAACAGGGGAGTGTTATGTTAGATAGGAAGCCACCAAAAATCCTTATGGATTACATTCAGAATTTTTACTGACCACAGAAATGAACTTCTGGAATAGCACTGTGGCAAGGATTTCAACCATACAGGCATTTCTCTTTCTTCAACATACTCTTTTCATTCTTACCTCTAACCCTTCATGCTTGCTGAAATAATTTTCTATCATATCTTTGCAATACGTCAACTCAAATACCACCTCTTTAAGATAGATCTTCTCTGACTATCCTATGTAAAGTAAACCCTCAGCTATTCTCTATCACATTCTTTTGCATAATACTCTAGCATTTATCACTATATGAAGTTATCTTGTGTTTTTGTTTACTCATTTACTATCTACCTTTTACTCAAATGTAATTTCCACGAAGACAGAAACAATTTCTTTTCTAAACAATGTCTTTATCCCCAGTGCTTGATACAGTGGCTGACATATAGTAAGTGCTCAATAAATATTTGTTGAGGAAGGAAGAGAGGAAATGTATCTGCTGAGAGCAAAAGATAACTTGTCCTAGTGGAACAAGAATTTGAAGCCCTCTGAGTTGACCTCTGCCAAGCAAGATTGTGTATACACTTCAACCTAATGCCTGTGATGGATTGCTGCCATTAGTTGCAACCAGAATAACAAGGCCTCAAAGCTTTCTGGTCATATAATTTACCAGGGTAAACCTGTAACATTGCCTCCACAACTCTAGTTTCTGAGAGAGGACATTTCTCTCTCTCCCTCAACCCCATCACTCCAACTCCCTGCTAGTGGTTCTGGTTGTCTGGCTGCCTAGGAAGATACCATACTTCTGGCACCTACTGAATTTCTCTTTTTGCCTTAGGTGTTTTAGCTTGCCATTATTTAAAAACAATGTTATATGATTAACATTTTTTAATGATTTGTATTAATGGGATGATTGCTTACAATGTAAAAGTGGGGAAATGGACCAATTAATTATGTCTTTTTTTTTACATTGAACATTTTATTAAATACATTTTATCCCCTCCCCTTATTTACTCAGTATTGTGTTTGTAGTAATAAAATGGTGAAATTATAAGTAAAATCTAAACTACATGCTCTGGAAACACTTTTCAGACTTGGTTTTAAAGGGTAGGTTTATTAACACTTTTAGAATATAAAATGGCCAAAAGTTATTGTAAATCAATTTGTTTTCCACTTTTATATGGGCAATAATGTGCTATATAACCAGGTAATATTTTAGATAAATTGACTCAGTGTAAACTGTTACCGTGCACACTAATTGTATATAAAAATCTTACATATGACAAACTAAAGAACTCTGATTCCTGAACTCTTGATTTCCGCTCCAGTCCTGATCTCAGGTTTGTGGAATGGAGCCTGGAGTTGGGTTTCCCACTCAGCGGGGAGTCTGCTTCTCTCCCTTTCTGTCTGCCCCTCCCCCAACTCTTGCATGTGTGCACTTGTGCGCGCAAACTCTCTCTCTCTCAAATAAACTAAAAAAATGGATTTAAAAAATAAATACTCTGTTTATATTGATTCATCCAATGTTAATCTTGTGAAGAATGTGCTATTATTAACATTGCCATTTTACATAGGGGAGAACTATAGCACAGAGATATCAAGTTACTTGTCCAATGTCACACAGTTAGGAAGCTTAAGTTTGATCAGTCTGACCCAAGAGACCTTTCTTTTAACCACTCTGCTGGTAGTCTCTTTTTAAAAAAGATTTTGTTTATTTGACAGCAAGAGAGAGAACACAAGCAGGGGGAGTGGGAGAGGGAGAAGCAGGCTACCTGCGGAGTCCCACACTGGGCTTGATCCTAGGACCCTGGGATCATGATCTGAGCTGAAGGCAGATGCTTAACGACTGAGTCACCCAGGCTCCCCTATGCTGGTACTCTTGATTGCTAATAATTCTCTTTCCTACTTGGGATAATTGCCCTCAGCTAGAGAAATATTGTCAGGAGAGAAAGTAACAAGAGCTTGGACGCTCTAGAGACAAAGCAGCCCCCAACTCTTGGAGGTCGCTGTTTCAATGAAGTGTGTGTGTGTGTGTGTGTGTGTGTGTGTTAATGCATATATATATATTTATGCAAACTCATGTGTTTGTCCTTGCCTCAATGGCTTCATATATATCAATAATAAAGGTTAGAAAATATAATGGTGAAAAAATATTCTATTGCCAATAGAAATAGCAAACACAGAATACCTAGGAATATAAATTTAACAAAAAGTGCAAGACTCATGGGTAGTAAGGAGGGCACGTATTGCATGGTGCACTGGGTGTTATACGCAACTAATGAATCATCGAACTTTACATCAGAAACCAGGGATGTACAGTATGGTGACTAACATAATATAATAAAAGAACATTAAAATTAAAAAAAAGACTCATAGAAAGAAAGTATAAAATTCTACTGAAGAAGATAAACAAGGACTGATGAATATAGAAATATGTCTTGTAGATACCAAAAGCTATTAACTAACCTAGAAATTAAAGACATTGCCAATGAAAATTCCAAGAGTTTGGGAGATTGTTTTTATTTTTTGGAACTTTATAAAAGTATTCTTCAGTTTATATGGATGGTAAATATTAAGGAATAGCAAGGAACTTCTGGAGTAAAACAAATAAAAGAGGATTTGCCTTATCAAATACTAAAATTTATTACAAAGCTATAATAATTAAAATACTATGGTATTATTTTAGGAATATAGATAGATCAATTGAATCATAGAAAATCCAGAAATGAACCCGGATATGGAATTTATTATAAAAGTGTCAATGCAATTTACTAGGGAAAAGAAATATTCAATAAGCTTATTGGGACAAGCTAATTATTCAGAAAATAAATAGAGCTTTATTAATGCTCCACTCTTTATACCATACAAAGTTTTTGGTACAACAATAGAAAATGTGAAAAAATGAAAACACAAAACTAACAGAAGGAAATGTGAGTGAACATTTTTATGAACTCAGAGTAGCAGAGGACTCTTCAAGCATGATATGAAATGCACAAACCATAAAGGGAAGGTTGACAGATTTGACTACATAAAAATAAAATATTTCTGTACAGCAGAAAATGTCATAAATAAAATTGAAAGGCAAATGACAAATTGGAAAAGAGCACATATGACAGACAAAGGTTAATTTCCTTTATCTAATAATCTATTAACAAAAAGATAAATACTCATGTAAAAAATGGGCAAAGGACATGAACAGGACAATCATGACAGAAAAATACACATGGACAATAAACCTGTGAAAAGCTGTTCAACATTACCTTTAATCAAAGAAATGCAAATAAGAACCACAAGATGGACTTTGTCAATTTTTGGTTTATCAAATATGTTAAAATAGACTATTTTTTAGAGAAGTTTTCAATTTACAGAAAAATTGAGATGTTACAGAGATTTCCCATATACTCTGCACCCAGTTCCCTTATTATTAACATATTAAGTTAGTATGTGTTTTTTTACAATTAATTAGCCAATACTATTACATTATTATTAACCAAAGTCTATAGTTTTTCAAATTTCCTTTTTTTTTACTGTTTTTTTTATTATATTATGTTAGTCACCATATAGTACATCCCTGGTTTCCGATGTAAAGCTCGATGCTTCATTAGTTGCGTATAACACCCAGTGCACCATGCAATACGTGCCCTTCCTTACTACCCATCACCAGCCTATCCCATTCCCCCACCCCCCTCCCCTCTGAAGCCCTCAGTTTGTTTCTCAGAGTCCATAGTCTCTCATGCTTCATTCCCCTTTCTGATTACCCCCCCTTTCTTTTTTTTTAAATTTTTTTTACTTTCCAACTTTTGTTTTTATTTTACAACTAGAAACAGTACAAAAGAGAAGAGAAAGGGAAAGTATTCTTTAAATTCCCTAAACAGTCTGTTTTCTTTTTTTTTTAATGACTTTTTATTATATTATGTTAGTCACCATACAGTACATCCCCGGATTCCGACGCAAAGCTTGATGCTCCATCAGTTGCGCATAACACCCAGTGCACCATGCAATACGTGCCCTCCTTACCAACCATCACCAGTATATCCCATTCCCCCACCCCTCTCCCCTCTGAAGTCCCAAGTTTGTTTGTTTCTCATAGTCCATAGTCTCTCATGTTTCATTCCCCCTTCTGATTACCCCCCTTTCTTTATCCCTTTCTTCCCCTACCGATCTTCCTAGTTCTTATGTTCCATAGATGAGAGAAATCATATGATAATTGTCTTTCTCTGCTTGNAATTGTCTTTCTCTGCTTATTTCACTTAGCATTATCTCCTCCAGTGCTGTCCATGTTACAGCAAATGTTGAGAATTCGTTCTTTCTTATAGCTGAGCAATATTCCATTGTATATATGGACCACAGCTTC
>NC_048238.1:51079554-51086469 GCF_002007445.2 Ailuropoda melanoleuca | reverse complement strand
TCGAGGTCTTTCATCCATTTGGAGTTTATCTTTGTGTATGGTGTGAGAGAGTGGTCAAGTTTTATTCTTGTGCATGTAGCTGTCCAATTTTCCCAGCCAAATTTCCTTGTTTTTACCTAATGCCCTTTTTCTGTTCCAGGATCACATTCAGGATACCACATTACAAGTAGTTGTCATGTCTCCTTCACCTTCTCTTGGCTATGGTGGTGTTTTAGATTTTTTTTTTAAATCCTTTGAGACTTTATTGAACTGCTACAGTACATCATTAGTTTTTGATATAGTGCTCCATAATTCATTGTTTGTGTATAACACTCAATGTTCCATGCAATATGTGGCCTCCTTAATATCCATTACCGGGCTAGCCCATCCCTTCACCCTCCTCCCCTCTAAGACCCTCAGTTTGTTTCCCAGAGTTCATAGTCTCTTGTGGTTCATTCCCCCTTCTGTTTACCCCCCTTCATTATTCCCTTCCTTCTCCTTCTTTTCTTGACATTTTTGGAGTGCTAGTTAGGTATTTTGTAGGATGCCCCACTATTGGAATTTGTTTGATGTTTTTCTTAGGCACAAGATAAAACCAGAGTTATGGAAGGAAGAGCATGGTTTAAGTGCCATTTTTATCACATTATATCAAGGATGCATACTATCTATATGATTTATACCTGTTGATGTTGAACTGCCTGAGGTGGTGTTTATCAGGTTTTTCCACTATAAACTTAAATTTTTGCTCCCCTTTTCATAACTTTACTCTTTGGAAAATGTTACTATGTGTAGCCCATTCTCTAGGAGTGGAGCATTATACTCCCCTCTTCTTGAGGGCAGATTAGCTATATAAATTATTTGGATTTTTTCTGCATAGGTTTCTTTCTTCTCACCCATCTGTTAATTTATTCAGTCATTTATTTATATCAGTATGGACTTATCTATATTAATTTTATGCTTTGGCTTATAATCCAGTACTACTTTTATTTATTCTGTTGCTCTAATTGTTCTAATTTTAGCTATTAAGAGCTCTTTCAGATGAGATCGGATGTGTTCATGGTGGTATGGCTGTAGTCACTCATTTATGGAACATAAGAAATAGCAGGGAGATCAGTGGGAGAAGGAAGGGAAGAATGAAGGGGGGGTAAACAGAAGGGGGAATGAACCATGAGAGACTATGGACTCTGGGAAACAAACTGAGGACTTCAGAGGGGAGGGGGTGGGGGATTGAGATAGGCTGGTGATGGATATTAAGGAGGGCACATATTGCATGGAACACTGGGTGTTATACACAAACAATGAATCATGGAACACTACATCAAAAAACTAAGGATGTGCTGTATGGTGACTAACATAACATAATAAAAAATTATTATTAAAAAAAGAGAGCTCTTTCATTTGGGTCCTGTGCTTCCTTGATAAATCGCCATCAGTGTGTGATTTTTTTAAACACTTCCTTACTTTCTGGCACTGAAAAATGCCAGGCTTATCTTGTATATTTCTTGCGCCAGTCCTAGAATCAGCCATTTCTCTAAGGCGCTCTCATCCCTCTTATTGTAGAATAGTATTAGACATCAAGATCTGGATGCTAGATGTGCTCTCTGCTCCTGTGGTCTCATTGCTTCAAGGCCTTATTAGATGGCACAGCAAAGAAATATGTGTGTGTGTTTATTAACTTGTGTATAAATATTTCTATATGTAACTATCTGTATCTATATTAAGTTAAACATGATTTCATACTGATATATCCAATTCTAATCCCTTACCACATGGATCATTTTAGCTTTCTCCCCTTTCTTATCTATAAATTTCCATGCCAACAGTGAGAAACCTGGTTGTCACCATCTGCCATCTATCTAGTTTTTAGTCCCTTTATACATGTATAACCCCATCAGAATTGTTAACCCATGCCCCCATGGAAAAAAACTGTATCAAATAGATTACAATGCTTATGTGCAATTCCTCATGCCTTTAGTTTTACATACTCCACTTGTTTTCAAAATAACTTCTGTCAGGACCTATTCCCCTCCCCACTCCCTTCCATGAGGCTGTCTCATATATTCGTAATACAGTTAGTTTCTCTTGTCACAGTCTGTGTTCCTTTCTGGTATCCTTGACCTCCTAAATTATTTTTTTAAACTACATACATTAAGATTCACTCTTTGTGTTGTGAGGCTCAATATGCTTTGACAAATCTATAATGCCATGTATGCATTATTTCTTTTTTATACAGATACTTTTTGCCCTAAAAATCACCTGTGCTTCATTGCTCCACCCACTCCCCACCCAAAGCCCCCGGCAACCACTTATCATTGTATCTATAGTTTTGGCTTTTCCAGAATGCCATACAACTGGAATCATACAGTATGAAGCTATTTCACACTAGTTTCTTTCACTAAGCAATATGCATTTAGAGTTCCCCATATTTTCTTGTGGCTTGAGCTATTTTCTTTTTAGCACTGAATGATATCCCATTGTATGAATATATCACAGTTTGTTTATCCATTCACCTACTGAAGGACATATTGGTTGCTTCCAGTTTTTGGTGATTATTAATAATGTTGCTATAAACATTTATTCAGGTTTTTGTGTGAGCATAGGTTTTTATTTATTTTTTATATATTTTCATTTTTTCCAACCTGCCAGAGGCTGTTCTCCTTGGAGAACTGCTGTGGATATGGATATGGTCTGGTGTAAGATTAACATCCTGTCTTCTGGATTTTTAAGGGCTAACTCACTGGATGCCACCAGAACCATGACACCCTCCAAGTGGGCATAGGTTTTTAAAATCAATTGGGTAAATATCTAGCAGCACAATTGCTGGATTGTATAATAAGACTATGTTTACATTTGTATGAAACTGCCAAACTGATTTCTAAAGTTGTTGCACCATTTTGCATTCCCACCAACAATGAGTACATTCTCTCAAGCATTAGGTATTTTCAATTTTTAAAATTTTAACCATTCTCTTATCATTCTCCAGAGAGAGGAATATGGTAGTGGAGTAGGAGGACCCTTGCCTCATCATCTCCCATGAACACAATTAAATGACTATCAAATCATCCCAAACATCTCAGAAATCAAACTGAAGACTGTCAGAACCAACTCCACAACTACAGGAAGAGAAGAGGCCACATCAAAGAAGGTGGAAAGTGCAGAGACATGGTTTAGGGCAGAAATGGGTCAGGGGTGCTGCAGAGGGGAGGGAGATGTGGTTGCTGGGAAGGGTGAGAGATTGGAGTACAGCACATAGGACAATGCACAAGGAAAACATTTTCCTGAAGCCATTGGTTTGGAAGACAAGAGGGCATAAATTTTGTGTTCTTGCAACCAGAGGAGCTTAAAGCCTAGCTTTTTGAAGGCAGTAGGTTTGGCTGGGATAGAAACCAGAGGGCATTACTTGCTCCTGGAGAGAAGGCAAGCAAATAATCCAGGGGGTAGAAGACATTGAAACAGCTATCTGAAGAACACCTGGGGCATGCAGTGGGGAGATTATTCACTCTTTTGGGAGTGCATCCCTGAGATGCAGTGTTCACAGAGACTCTTCTCTGGGAACAAAAGAGTTGGCTGGCACCATTTTCCTCCTCCACCCCTCAGCATAAACACAGAGCCACCTGTAGGAAACAGCACAGCACCAGCACTGGCTGCCTAACTTACACCAAGCCGCACCTCCTGGCTCTGGTGGGACTGACCTTCTTAAGCAAGGTTGCCTCAGTCTTAGCATGGTGGGACCCTCCCTCTGAAGACCAGCACCAACCCCTGCCCACACCACATTTCCAGACCAGAGTCTACAGGGACTCAGTTTTGGTGTAGTGTCAGGTCTCATTTCACAAACAGACCAGAGCACACTTAGTTAAACTCACCATATCCAGGCCATGGACCAAACATTGCCCACAGCAGGCAAGGCGAGCCTCTGCAGACAACTGGCTTTAAGGATAGAGCAGCCAGGTTCTGGTTCCAAGATGGTGGAGAAGCAGTAGACCTAAAGATAGTCTGGTCCCAGGAATTCAGCTAGAGAGCTACCAAACCATTCTAAGTACCTATGAATACAACTGGAGAATGAAGAAAAAAGTAGCAGAAACTCTATGAACAGAAGAGCAACCACTTTCTACAAGGAGAAGAAAAGATGGCAGAGGAGTAGCAGACCCCTTTCTCAGCTGGTCCCCTGAGTCGAGCTGGATATCTTTCAGACCATCCTGAAACCCACGGAATCAGCCTGAGATGCAGGAAGATACATCTGGATCTCTACAAATGAACATCTCCAGCGCTGAGTATTGAGGTACAAAGGGGGGAGCCGTGATTCTGTGCACAGTTTTCGGAAGATAAATGGAAGGGGGAGGGAGCCAACGTGCTCAGGCACTGGGAAGCAGTAGCCACCTGCATTGGGGACCGGGCCGGACTCATGGACTGGCATCTGCGAGAGAGCAGACTGAGACCATGAGCCTGGGAACGCGCGTGCGACCAGACTGAAAACTGTAGCTCCAGAGCCCACGCTCAAACTAGACTGAAACTGGGAGCTGGGGAGCATGTGCAGAAACTGGGGGTGGCTGGCAGTGTTAGAAGCACAAAGGTCAGAGATGTGCCGGCCCTGGAAGTGAGGGCTGGGAGAGCGGCTGTGGGGTGAACAACCCGGGATGCTGCAGGATTTTTAGCAGCACCGACAGAAACAGAGTTAAAGTGGCCAAGAGAGCTCAGTGGAGAGCAGACTGTGATCTCTCTGTTCTGACACAGAGGCTAGGATATGGAGACTGCTGCTCTGACTCTCAGAAGAGTCACAGAAAACCACCAGGGAAATCCACCAGAGAACAAAAGCCAGGAAATACTGGCTCACATTGTGCCCATCCCCATCCCTCCTTGCAGGAGACAGGGTGACTCTACCCACACAGGGTTGCCTGAGTATCATCATTGCAGGCCCTTCCCCCAGAAGGCAGGCTGAAAAAACAAGAAGGCCACATCCCTAAGATCCCTATAAACAAGGGTGCAAGGCCTGGGTCCCGGTCAATAATCTGGGCTCTGGACAACCCCACAAACTCTCCTCATCAGAATGACGAGAAGGAGAAACCCCCCCCCCAGCAAAGAAAAGACAATGAGTCTGTGCCCTCTGCCACAGAACTAATGGATATGGATATAACCGAATTATCAAAAATGGAGTTCAGAGTAAGAATGGTCAAGATGATGTGTAGGATTGAAAAAAATATTAATGAAAATATTAATGAGAATATAGAATCTCTAAGAGCAGAAATGAGAGCGAGTCTGGCAGAAATTAAAAATGCTATGAATCAAATGCAGTCTAAAACTAGACACTCTGACAGCCAGGGTAAATGAGGCAGAAGAACAAAATAGTGAATTGGAGGATGGGATGGTAGAAGAGAAAGTTAAAACAGAAACTTGGCTCAAAAAAATCCAATCTCAAGAATGTAGATTACGGGGGATTACTGAATCAATGAAACGTTCAAATGTCACAATCATCGGCTTCCCCAAGGGGGTGGAGAAAAAGAGAGGTCTAGAAGAGATATTTGAACAAATTGTAGCTGAGAACNGGAAAAATCCAAAATGCAGTTTTTATATTCTCACCTCAAAAAGCTGGAGCTGGAAGAAAAGAACAGGCCTAACCCACACATTAGAAGGCATGTGATCAAGATTAGAGCAGAGATCAATGAATTAGAAACCAGGAGCACAGTAGAGCACATCAACAGAACTAGAAGCAGGTTCTTTGAAAGAGTAAATAAGATCGATAAGCCACTGGCCAGACTTATTCAAAAGAATAGAGAAAGGACCCAAAGTAATAAAATTATGAATGAAAGGGAAGAGATCACAACCAACACCAGGTAAATAGGAAGGATCATTAGAAACTTTTATCAACAGCTTTATGCCAATCAATTAAACAACCTGGAAGAAATGGATGCCTTCCTGGAAACCTATAAACTANTAAACTACCAAGACTGAAACAGGAAGAAATAGATTTCTTAAATAGGCCAATTAACTATGAAGAAATTATTGAAGCAGTGATCAAAAACCTCCCCAAAAAAAGAGTCCAGGGCCTGACAGATTCCCAGGGAATTCTACAAACATTCAAAGAAGAAATAATACCTATTCTCCTGAAGCTGTTTCAAAAAGTAGAAACAGAAGGAAAACTACAAAACATCCTCTGAGGCTGGTATTACCTTGATCCCGAAACCAGGCAAAGACCCCATCAAAAAGGAGAACTACAGACCGATTTCCCTGATGAATATGGATGCCAAAATTCTCAACAAAATCCTAGCTAATAGGATCCAACAGTACATTAAAAGGATTATCCATCACGACCAAGTGGGANTTGCTAATAGAATCCAACAGTACATTAAAAGGATTATCCATCATGACCAAGTGGGATTCATACCTGGTATGCAACGGTGGTTCAACATTCACAAATCGATCAGTGTGATAGATCACATCAACAAGAAAAGAATGAAGAATGATATGATCCTCTCAATTGATGCAGAAAAAGCATTTGACAAAATACAGCATCCTTTCCTGATTAAAATCCTTCAGACTGTAGGGTCAAAAGGTACATTCCTCAATTTCATAAAAACCATCTATGAAAAGCCTACAATGAATATCATTCTCAATGGGGAAAAGCTGGAAGCCTTTCCCTTAAGATCAGGAACACGACAAGGATGCCCACTCTCGCCACTATTATTCAACATAGTACTAGAAGTCCTTGCAACAGCAATCAGATAACAAAAAGGGTTAAAATGTATCCAAATTGGCAAAGAAGAAGTCAAACTGTCTCTCTTCGCACATGAATGATACTCTATATAGAAAACCCAAAAGTCTGCACCCTCAAACTACGAGAATGTATAGAGCAATTCAGTAATGTGGCAGGATACAAAATCAATGCTCAGAAATCAGTTGCATTTCTATACACGAAAAATGAGACTGAAGAAAGAGAAATTA
>NC_048238.1:51073616-51079445 GCF_002007445.2 Ailuropoda melanoleuca | reverse complement strand
CGTTACCTTGGAATTAACTTAACCAGAGACGTAAGGGATGTATATTCTAGAAACTACAAATCATCTTGAAAGACATTGAAGAAGACACAAAAAGGTTGAAAAATATTCCATGCTCATGGACCGGAAGAATAAACATAGTTAAAATGTCTATGCTACCCAGAGCAATCTACATTTTCAATGCCACCCCAATCAAAATACCAATGACATTTTTCAAAGAACTGGAACAAACAGCCCTTAAATTTGTGTGGAACCAGAAAGACCCCGAATCTCCAAGGAATTTTTGAAAAGGAAAAACAAAGCTTGGGGCATGATGTTGCCAGACTTCAAGCTATACTACAGAGCTGTGAACAAAGACAGTATGGTACTGGCACAAAAACAGACACATAGACCAATGGAACAGAATAGAGAACCCAGAAATGGACCCTCCGCTCCTTGGGCAACTATTCTTTGGTAAAGCGGGAAAAAACATGCGGTGGAAAAAAGACAGTCTCTTCCATAAATGGTGCTGGGAAAATTGGACAGCTACATGCAAAAGGATAAAACTTGACCACTCTCTCACACCATACACAAAGATAAACTCCAAATGGATGAAAGACCTCGATGTGAGACAGGAATCCATCAAAATCCTAGAGGAGAACATAGGCAGCAACCTCTACGACATCGGCCAAAGTAACCTTTTTCATGACGCATCTCCAAAGGCAAGAGAAACAAAAGATAAAATGAACCTGTGGGACTTCATCAAGATAAAAAGCTTCTGCACAGCCAAGGAAACAGTCAAAAAAACTAGGAGGCAGCCCACAGAATGGGAGAAGATATTTGCAAATGATGCTACAGATAAAAGACTGGTATCCAAGATCTACAAAGAACTTCTCAAACTCAATACATGAGAAACAAATAATCAAATCAAAAAATGGGCAAAAGATACGAACACTTTTCCAATGATGACATACAAATGGCTAACAGACACATGAAAAAATGTTCAAAATCATTAGCCATCAGGGAAATTCAAATCAAAACCACCTTGAGATACCACCTTACACCAGTTAGTATGGCAAAAATTGACAAGGGAGGAAACAACAAATGTTGGAGAGGATGTTGAGAAAGGGGATCCCTCTTACACTGTTGGTGGGAATGTAAGTTGGTACAGCCACTCTGCAAAACAGCGTGGAGGTCCCTTAAGAAGTTAAAAATTGAGCTGCCCTATGACCCAGCCATTGCACTACTGGGTATTTACCCCAAAGATGCAGACGTAGTGAAGAGAAGGGCCATATGCACCCAATGTTCATAGCAGCATTGTCCACATTAGCTAAATTGTGGAAGGAGCTGAGATGCCCTTCAACAGATGACTGGATTAAGAAGCTGTGGTGCATATATACAATGGAATAGTACTCAGCCATCAGAAAGAACAATTACACAACATTTGCAGCAACCTGGATGGGACTGGAGGAGGTTATGCTAAGTGAAATAAGCCAAGTAGAGAAAGACAATTATCATATGGTTTCACTTTTTTATGGAACATAAGAAATAGGGAGATTGGTAGGAGAAAGAAGGGAAGAATGAAGGGGGGGTAAAGAGAACGGGGAATGAACCATGAGAGACTATGGACTCTGGGAAACAAACTGAGGGTTTCTGAGGGGAGGGGGGTGGGGGATTGTGATAGGCTGATGATGGGTATTAAGGAGGGCACATATTGCATGGGGCACTGGGTGTTATACACAATTAATGAATCATGGAACATTGCATCAAAAACTGGGGATGTACTCTATGGTGATTAATATAACAAAATAAAAATGATAAAAATAGTAACGGATAGAGCAGCCAAAACACAACAGCAGAGCACTCGCAACCCACATTGGAGTCACTCCCTGAAGCACCAGGCCCTGGGCATGACATGACCTGTTCTTCAAGCCTATTACATTCAGGAGCAGGAGACATAACTGGCTTCCCTAAAATACAGAAGAAAGCAGAGACACAGACAAAATGCCAAGACAAAGAATTTACCCCAGATAAAAGAACAAGATTTGGCCAGGGCCAGAGATCTATGTGAAGCACATATAAGTAACATACCTGATTGAGAATTTAAAACAACAATTATAAGGATACTCACTGGACTTAAGAAAAGAATTGAAGACATCAGGGAGACCCTTACCACAGAGATAAAAGAGTTAAACAAGAATCAGAGATGAAAAATGCAATAAATGAGATTGGAAACAAGCTTGATGCCATGAACAGCAGGGTGGGAGAAGCACAGGAATGAATTAATGACCTAGAAGATAAAATAATGGAAAGCACGCAAGCTGAACAAAGAGAGAAAGAAAAATTATGTAAAATGAAAATAGACTTCGGGAAATCAGTGACCCCATTAAATGCAATAGCATTCATATTTAGGAGTCCCAGAAGAAGAGAGTGAAAATGGGGCAGAACATTTATTTCATGAAATAATAGCAGAAAATTTCCCTAATCTGGAGGAGGAAACAAATATCCAGATCCAAGAGGAACAGAGAACTCCCAGCAAAATCAGTAAAAGGAGGTCATCACCACGATATGTTGTAATTAAATTGGAAAAATACAGTGATAATGAACAAATCTTTAAAAGCAGCAAAATAAAAGAAGTCCTTAAGTTACAAGGGGAAATCCACAAGGGTAGCTGGAGATTTCTCAACAGAAACTTTGCAAGCCAGAAGACAGTGGCATAATATATTCAAAGTGCTGAATGGGGAAAATCTGCAGCCAAGAATACTTTATCCAGCAAGGGTATCATTTAGAAGAGGAGAAATAAAGACTTTCCCAGACAAATGAAAACTAAAGGAGTTCATGGCTGCTAAACCATCCCTGCAAAAAATATTAAGGGGATGTTTTGAGTGCAAAAGAGAGATGAAAAGTGACAAAGATAAGAAAGGATCAGAGAAATCTCCAGAAAGCTCAGAGAAGTCTCCAAACAAGTAATAAGATGGCTCTAAATACATATCTATCAATAATTACTTTGAATGTAAATGGACTCAGTGCTCCAATCAAAGGACTTAGGGTGTCAGAATGGATTAAAAAACGAAACAAAAGAAGACCCATATATATGCTGTCTACAAGAGACATATTTTAGACCTAAAGATACCTGAAGATTGAAAGTGAGGGATGAAGAAATATTTATCACTCAATAGGGTGTCAAAAGAAATCTGGAGTAACAATACTTATATTGGACAAACTAGACTTTAAGCAAAGACTGTAGGGTCACCTGGGTGGCTATTCAGTTAAGCATCCAACCCTTGATTTCAGCTCAGGTCATGATGTCAGGGTTGTGAGCTCAAGCCCCACATCGGGCTCCATGTTGGGCATGGCGCCTGCTTAAGAAGCTCTCTCTTCCTCCGCCCCTACCCCTCTGCTTGCATGGACTCTTTCTGTAAAAAACAAAACAAAACAAAAACAAAACCCAAAAAACAAAAAATGCGAAGACTGTAACAAGAGATGAGAAAGGACACTATATCATAACAAAGGGGACAATCTAACAAGAAGATATAATGGTAAATATTTATGCATCCAACAAGGGAACATCCAAACATATAAAACAAAAAGAAATATAAAGGAACTCATTGATAATGATACAATAATAACAGGGGACTTTAACACCCCACTTACATCAATAGACATATCATCCCAAAAGAAAATAAACAATGAAATAATGGATTTGAATGACACAGTGGACCAGATGGACTTAACAGATATATTTAGGACCTTCCATCCTAAAACAGCAGAATACATACTCTTTTCAAGTGCACACAGAACATTCTCCAGAATAGATCAAATATTAGGTCACCAATCAGGCCTGAACAAATACAAAAAGTTTGACATTATACCATACACCTTCTCTGACCACAATTCTATGAAACTAGATGTCAACCACAAGAAAAAATTTGGAAAGACCTCAAATATATAGTGGTTAAACAACATGCTACTGAACAATGAATGGGACAAACAGGAAATCAAAGAAGAAATAAAAAATACATAGAAAAAAATGAAAATGAAAACACAATGGTCCCAAACCTTTTTGATGCAATAAAAGTGGTCCTAGGAGGGAATTTTATAACAATACAGACCTACCTCAAGAGCAAGAAAAATCTCAAACAACCTAACCTAAAGGAACAAGAAAAATAACAACTAAAGTAGCCCAGAGCCAGAAAAAGGAAGAAAATAATAAAGATTAGAGTAGAAATAAATAACGTAGAAACTAAAGAAAACAGTGGAACAGATCAATGAAACCAGGAGGTGGTTCTTTGGGGGGAAAAAAGCAATAAAATTGATAAACCTCTAGTCTGACTTATCCAAAAGAAAAGAGATAGGACCCTAATAAATAAAATCACAAATGAGAGAGGAGAAATAACAACCAATACCACAGGAATACAAACAATTATGAGACAATTATGAAAAACTATATGCCAACAAATTGGACAACCTGGAAGAAATGGATAAATTCCTAGAAACACATAAACTACCAAAACTGAAACAGGAAGAAATAGAAAACATGAACAAATAAACAGCTAAGAAATAGAATCAGTAATCAAAAATCTCCAAACAAACAGTATTCCAGGGCAAGATGGCTTCACAGGCAAATTATACCAAATATGTAAAGAAGAGTTAATAACTATTCTCAAACTATTCCAAAAAGTAGAAAAGGAAGATAAACTTCTAAGTTCATCCATAAGGCCATCATTGCCTTGATACCAAAACCGTATAAAAACCCCACTAAAAAAGAGAACTACAGGCCAAAATCCCTGATGAATACGGATACAAATATTCTCAATAAAATACTCAATAAAATTCTGAATAAATTATTATTTCAATCCAAGAATACATTAAAAAATCATTCAGCATGATCCAACGGGATTTATTCCTTGGTTGCAAGGGTGGTTCAAGATTCACAAATCAATCAATATGATACATCACATCAGTAAGAGAAAGGATAAGAAGCACATGGTCATTTCAGTAGACGCAAAAATGGCATTTGACAACACACAACACCCATTCATGATAAAAACCCTCAACAAAGTAGGCTTAGCGGGAAATACCTCAACATAATAAAGGCTATATATTGAAAAACCCACAGCTAATGTCATCCTCAATGGGGAAAAACTGAGAGCTGTTCCCCTAAAGTCAGGAACAAGACAGGGATGTCTACTCTCACCACTTTTCTTCTACATAGTATTGGAAGTCCTAGCCACAGCAATCAGACAGCAAAAAGAAATAAAAGGCATCCAAATTGGTAAGGAAGAAAAACTTTCACTACTTGCAGATGACATGATACCACATATAGAAAACCCAAAGACTCCACCAAAATCTACTAGAACCGATACATGAATTCAATAAAGTCACAGGATACAAAATCAACATACAGAAATCTGTTGCATTTCTATACACCAATAATGAAGCAGCAGAAAGAGATATTAAGGAATGAATTCCATTTTTAATTGCACCAAAAACCGTAAGATACCTAGGAATAAACCTAACCAAAGAGGTGAAAGACCTGCACTCTGAAAACTATAAAACACTGGTGAAAGAAATTGAAGAAGACACAAAGAAATCGAAAGACATTCCACACTCATAGATTGGAAGAACAAATATGGTTAAATGTCTATAGTACCCAAAGCAATCTACACATTCAATGCAATCCCTATCAAAATGCCACCAGCATTTTTCACAGAGCTAGAACAAACAATCCTAAAATTTGTATAGAAGCACAAAAGACCCCAAATAGCCAAAGCAACCTTGAAAAAGAAAAGCAAGACTGAAGGCATCACAATTCTGGATGTGAAGTTATATTACAAAGCTGTAGTGATCAAA
>NC_048238.1:51045181-51073516 GCF_002007445.2 Ailuropoda melanoleuca | reverse complement strand
CCCCAAATAGCCAAAGCAACCTTGAAAAAGAAAAGCAAGACTGAAGGCATCACAATTCTGGATGTGAAGTTGTATTACAAAGTTGTAGTAATAAAAACAATATGGTACGAGCATAAAAATAGACACATAGATCAATGGAACAGAATAAAAATCCCATAATTATAGTCAACTAATTTTTGACAAAGCAGAAAAGAATATCCAATGGGAAAAAGTCAGTTTCTTCTACAAATGGTGTTGGGAAAACTGGACAGCAACACACAAAAGAATGAAACTGGACCACTGTCTTACAACATATGCAAAAATAAATTCAAAATGGATTAAAGACCTAAATGTGATACATGAAACCATAAAAATCCTAGAGGAGAAGAGAAGCAGTAACTTCTTTGACATTGGCTGAAGGAACTCTTTGTAGACATGTCCCCTGAGGCAAGAGAAACCAAAGCAAAAATAAACTATTGGGACTTCATCAATATAAAATATTTCTGCATAGTGTAGATAACAATCAACAAAACTAAAAGGTAACTTACTTAATAGAAGAAGATATTTGCAAATGACATATCTGATAAAGGGTTAGTATCCAAAATATATGAAGAACATATAAAACTCAATACCTGAAAAATGAATAATCCAATTAAAAAGTGGGCCAAAGACATGAACAGACATTTTCCCAAAGAAGACATCCAGATAGCTAACAGACACATGAAAGTTCTTCATCATCACTTACCATCAGGGAAATGCAAATCAAAACTACAATGACATCTCACCTCACACCTGTCAGAATGGCTCAAATCAACACAAGAAACAACAGATGGTGAGGATATGCAAAAAAAGGAAGCCCCTTGGACTGTTGGTGGGAATATAAACTGGTACAGCCACTGTGGAAAACAGTATGGAGGTTCCTCAAGAAGTTAAAAATAGAACTACCCTATGATCCAGCAATCAAACTACTGGGTATTTCCCCAAGGAATTAAAAAAAAACAACTCTAAATCAAAGGGATACATGCACCCCTGTGTTAGTAGCAGAATTATTTACAATAGCCAAGGTATGGAATCAGCCCAAGTGTCCATAGATTGATGAGTGGATAAAAAAATAAATGGTAGGGGCGCCTGGGTAGCACAGCGGTTAAGCGTCTGCCTTTGGCTCAGGGCGTGATCCCGGCGTTCCGGGATCGAGTCCCACATCAGGCTCCTCCGCTATGAGCCTGCTTCTTTCTCTCCTGCTCCCCCTGCTTGTGTTCCCTCTCTCGCTGGCTGTCTCTATCTCTGTCGAATAAATAAATAAAATCTTAAAAAATAAATAAATAAATAGTATATTTATACAATGGAATATTATTCAGCCATATGAAGAATGAAATCTTGCCATTTGCAATGACATGAATGGAGCTAGAGGGCATCATGCTAAGCAAAATAAGTCAGTCAGAGAAAGATAAATACCATATGATTTCACTCATATGTGGAATTTCAGAAACAAAATAAACAAGGAAAGGGAAAAAGAGAGAGAACAAATAACAGACTCTTACCTATAGAGAACAAACTAATGGTTACCAGAGGCAAGCGGGTGGTGGGATGGATTAAATAGGTGACGGGGATTAAGAAATGCACCTGTTGTGATGAGCACAAGGTGATGTACGGAATCTTTGTATCACTATATTGCACACCTGAAACTAATATAACGCGGTATGTTAATTAACTGGAATTAAAATAAAAACTTAAAAATGAAAATAAAAACACTTCTACCCTTAATAAAAAAAAGAAATGAGCAGGATTTGGGAATTGGAGAAAAAAAAGAGAGGAAAGTGGAGAGGGATGGGGAGATTTGAGGAGGGTGGCTAAGACCTGGTGGGGTAACTAAAGGATTTCTAAGAAGGGCAACTCACGTTAAAGTTCTTGGGGCTACTGTGAAAAAGAGTAAAACAGAAAATTTAATATAGGGAATTGGTAACACATTATGAAAGAGCTGAGAAGCCAAACGGAGGGTAGCAAAGCAATGCAGATTAGTTCTAGCTGGAAGCCTCTACTATTTCTTGTGCTGGGGAACCACAAGTGTTAGGTAAAGCCAAGGCCAGCTGGTGGAATCTGGGATTGTGATGGAGACACCTGATGGGGAGCTGAAACAATGGAGGAAGATGCAGCCACTGCCAGAAAATGCTCCTTGAAGGAAAGAGAGGGGGAAAGAACCTTGTTTATATTTCCTTCCATACTCCAATTTCCAACCAGTGTTTTCCATTAGCCAAAGCCAGTTGGCAAAGACAACTGAGAAATATCATTTACAGAAGTAGAACATGGAATGAAACTGATCGTAAACAGGTAAAGCCCAGCACATCATTATCACCAGGATGTTTTCCCTGTATTACTCCATACTTCCTCTTAACCAATCAGATCTTGAACTTTTCCTCTCTTTTCATCTAGCCTAAGCCTTTCTACTGTACCCTCTGGAACTCACACCTTTGATCAGCCAAATCCGCTCAGCTGCTTCTTCAAACATTCCATCAATCTCCTGCCATAACTACAATCTAGATGGTCCTTTAGCACACCAGTTTTCCTATGGGTGGCTTTTCTTTTATAGAACATGCATCAGGAATGTGAGGTAGGTATCCTTCTTGCTCTCCATTTTCCCCTATGAGCCATTATTTTCAATCCTTGTGTAAAAATCCCTGCGTGTGCCATCGATAATATTGCCCTTCCTCCAACTCACTTCTGTCATCTGGCAATATCCCCCTCTGCCCACACTCATTAAAGATTGGCATTTGCCTCATTCCATAAATTGGATTGCTTTTGGCAGCACATAACAGAAAATGCCAAGTTAACTGATGTAAAAAATAAAGAATGTGTACTTTCTCACCCACAACAAGAGCTCTATTGAAGGAATGGTTCCAGGCTGCTTAATTCAGTGACACTGTAACATCATGTAGGATCCAGGGTATGTCTGTCTTTTTCTCTGCCATCCTAGCCATGATACCATCCTCAGCATATTTTCTTAGCCCAGTTCCCCTCGTGGTTGCAAAACATACATGTAAACCTTACCTGTGCATTTTCTTACGTGTAGGCAAGGACAAGAAGAAGTCAAAATTATAACAGGAAGATTATCTAATGAGTGTGGAATAAAAGTGAAGGAAACTAGTTGTATGATTTAAATATATAAAAATATTTGGCCAAGAAACCTGGATCTCTCCCTCTCCACAATAAGTATGCTGATTATCAGGGTTAGGTCTTTGGGCTAAGATACTATATACTTTGGAAAGTGTCTGGAGGTTGCTGCTCATGTTTATCTCTGTGGCTTTTTCTATGCATGCATTCATAGTTGACCAGCTGCCCTTCTGTTTGACACATTACTTCTTTAGCTATGCCAATGACTTCCATCAGTTACAGTCAACCTTGCTGACAAGGGAACCATTTTGTCTTATTAAGATGTCACTGCATATCTCTGTTGATATTCATCTTATGTTAATTGAACAGTTTAACTCTCAAGGGCGATTTTAGTTCTTTCATTTCTAAGTCCTATAAGTATACTTTGCTTGAGTGGGAGATAGTAGAGCATAGTCTGATTCTAGAATAATCCTGCTCTACCCTGTACCATCTCTCAGCCAGTTTTATCATTTGCAAAATGAAGATTACAATGGTATATACTTCATAAGGTTGTTGCAAAAACTAAATAAGAAAATACTGCAAAAACTGCTAGTGTAGCACTTGGTACATAGAATGCCCTCAATCAACATTGTCTGTTATCATTATTATCACAGTATATTTTCTTCAATTTTTTTGTTTTAATATCAGGGAGAAGACAGGGTTCAAAAGCCCTAGAACAAGATAGCAGGATATAATAGAGAAATTGCAAGTAATTCAGTATGGTTATAGCATAGATATCCAGGGGGATGAGTAGCTATACAAATATGAAGCTGAAGAGATAGGCATGAACCTGGTCATGCTAAGGACTTTTGACTTTATTTTGTATCTTGAAGGGGGAAGGGCACTTAAGAATTGTAATCAGAAGATACCAGGATAGATTTGTATGTTCAAAAATCATTCTGACAGTAATGCACAGCATGGATTACAAGAGGCATGGTGGAGGCATAGAGCCAGTGTGGAGTTTATTACAATAGCCTAGAACAGAGATAATGAGGCTCTGAGTTAAAAGGGAGGGCAAGAGAGAGTTTGGGCTCCAGTAACAGCAGAGTAGGTTGTATCAGATTAGCCTTCCCACAGATAACAATAATAAACTCTAGACTAATCTTTTTAAACTACTATTTGAAAAATAACCAACTACTTGAATGGATTGGAGATTGAATGAATAAAACCAGGCAGAAATGGGAAGAGATTTGAATTTTAAAAAGAAGAGAATCTTACAGGCTGACATCCAAAATTATATGTCCTATCCCCTGAGAACAATCCTCAGTTCTTGTGTCACAGAATGGCTTGAATTCAAGCAGAAAGTCATACCATTTTCGCTTGAAGTGTCAGAAAACAGAGCTGTACTTGCCAGAGCAGCTGAGAATTGCAAAGAGAAGTCTGGTAAAAAGGGAATTATGGAGGAAATCCTTGATTAACCTTGAACCTCACATGCTTGGGGGTACTCCAAGGACCTGGCGAAAAACAACAGCTAGAAGGCTAAAAATCCTGAACAGAGATTTTAGCTGCCGCCCACTGCAGGGAAGACAGAGTTTACAGTTTGAGTACTGCCAAGTAAAAGGAGTAAATATCCCAAAGTTTCCGTTGAAAACCCAGAAGACAATTGACTTTGAAGTGGAGACTACTTCCAAAGATAAGGGACTTACCCTAAAACTAAGGGCAAAATTGAAACAGACACACCCTAAAAAAAAGCGTAATACCATGCCCCCACAAGTTCAATATTATCAACCAGTGATTTGTCCACTAGAACAAAAATCATTCTTTAGAGGACAAAACAAAATCTACAGCCTCTACACAGTATAATCCATAGGGTCAAAGATAAAATAAAAATTAGTAGACGTGTGAAGAAAAGAAAATGTGACCCAATGTCACGAGAAACAGAAGTCAATATAAACCAACCTGAGATAAGTCATATTTTGGAATTGGTAAAGAAGGACTTTAAAGGTTTTTTCACAAACAGGAAGGGAAAAAGATGGCTGTAATAATTGAACGAATACCCAGATGGGTAGTAAGGAGGGCACGTATTGCATGGTGCACTGGGTGTTATAAGCAACTAATGAATCATCGAACTTTACATCAGAAACCAGGGATGTACTGTATGGTGACTAACATAATATAATAAAAAAACTAAAAAAATAATTGAACGAATAGAGAATCTCAACAACAAGAAAATAGAAAAGATCAGAAGAAAACAAATAGGAGAGGGGCCTAAGATGGTATAGACTTGTTTCTCCTGAACAAGATGATATAGGCTCAATGATAAGGTAAACCCAGGAAATAATGCAAAGGGCAATCAAAAGAGAATTCTGAAAGATGGAAAAGGACCCCAGGATTGGAGGAAATCTTGACAAGGCACTTTATAACTGAACCCAAAAGAAGAAGGCTGCCCATGCCTAATGTCTACTGATTCCCTACCTGGCAACAAAAGGAGGCCCAAGTAGATTCACTCTTCACCCACATGGAATGGGAATCCTGGTGACAATTCCAGATGAAACTGATAGCATCAACAGGGAAGATCAATTGACAATAAGGGGCCAGAAGTATTCTTCCTCATCAGGCCTGGTACTCCCAGCCCCCAGCAAGAGAAACCAGGTAGCCGGGTGGCCTGGGCAAGGGGGTTTCCACCACAAGTACTCTTCACCCTTGTGCAATGGCCTGGGAAAACTCCTTCTGCCTACTCAGCATCACCAGCAGAAGCCAGTGGAAGCTCCAGCAGCACCAAGTAAAACCAACAGATAAAAATAGCATCATACTAGAATGTGCAATGGAAGAGACAGTCTCTTCAACAAATGGTATTGGGAAGACTAGACAGCTACATGCAAAAGACTGAAATTGGACCACTTTCTTACACCATACACAAAAATAAACTCAAAATGGATGAAAGACCTAAATGTGGGACCTGGAACCATAAAAATCCTAGGAGAGAGCACAGGAAGTAATTTCTCTGACATTGGCTGTAGTAACATTTTTCTAGATATGTCTCCTAAGGCAAGGGAAACAAAAACAAAAACAAACCTTTGGGAGTACATCAAAATAAAAAGGTTCTTTGCAGCAAAGGAAACCATCAACAAAACACAAAGGCAACCTCTTGAATGGAAGAAGATATTTGCAAATGATATATCCGATAAGGGGTTAATATCTAAAATATATAATGAACAAGCTTGCCCTGTTGGAGAAAATGGAAGATGGCCATTATCTCAGTTTCAGTTCTCTCAGATGCAGACTCTGAGACAAGAATTTGAGTGCAGTTAGTTTATTGGGACATGTAGAGAATACCAGTAGGTCAGTGGGAAAATTGGTAAGATAAGCAAAGATGCTATGATAAGGACCTGAGAGTGCTAACCATATAAGAAAGTATTGTTACGTTGCATCATTTTAAAATTAAGAATTTCTGTTTATTGAAAGATATCATTAACAAGTGTTACGTATATCCAACAAAAGATTTTGTATCTATCATCTATCTATCAATTATCTATCTATCTATCATCTATCAATCATCTTTCACATCAATAAGTAAAAGGAAGGTAACCTAAAAGAAAAATGAAAATATCCAAATGGCCAGTAAACATATGAAAATGTGTTTAACTTTATTTGTCATCGGGGAAATGTGAATTAGAACCAGAATGTGATACTTACTCATACCTAGTAGAATGGCAAAAATAAAAAAGAATAATAAAATTAAGTGTTGACAATTCTAAAATTAAGTAGGGCAATTATAACTCTTATACATTGCTAGTGGGAGGGTAAATTTGTACAAAGTGTACAACACTTTGGAAAACTGGCTGGGTATACTAAAGCTCAATATATGCATATCTTATCACTCAACATTTCCACTTCTAGGTATGTGCCCAATAGAAATTACATATATATGTCCATCGATAGACATGTGTAAGACAAAAGACAATGTTTACAACAGCACTGTTTGTAATAGCCCCAAACTGAAAACAACCCAAATGTCCATCAACAGTTGAATCAATCAATAAATTGTATATCCACACTATGGGAGACTATACAGCAATGGAGAATGAAGGGATTATTGCTGCACACTACAACATGGGTGGATGATTCTCACAAATGTGATATTGGGTGAAAGAGGCCAGACATGAAAGAATACATACTGTATGATTCTATTCCATAAAGTTCTAAAACAGACAAAATTAATCTATGATGTTAGAAGTTAGGATAGCATTACCTTTGGGACATAGTGACTAGGAACAGGATATAAGGTGGGAGAAGTTCTGGAGTGATGTTCTGTTTCTTGATCTGGATGCTGATTATAAGATGTGCCCTCTTTAAGAAAATTCATCAAGCCAAATACTAACATGTACTTTTCTGTTTATATTGCACTTTAATAAAAATTTACCTAAAAAATTGGATTGGAAAATAGAAAAATGAGTGTGCTCCAGGTTTGCATATGGAAAAAATAAGTAATGAGAGGACATTGGTATTTTAACATTACATCATTTGTTGTTTTTAATTTTGTTGATATTTTACCTTAAAATTGGTTATATAATTGCTTGAAATTTAGATGATACTAAAAGTAAATCCACAGACAAAACTGCATAGGGCATTTTTTAAAGGATAGTGTGATGTTTGGTGGTGTACCTCTCCTTCAACCAAAAAGGGTCCAAAATAAACAAACCCCAAATTCTTCAATCTCTACTTGGCTAGTAATTCATAGTTGCCTCCAGGGCACTCATAAAGTTGCATCAGTCCAGGGCTCTTCTTTTAAGCTTGGCTCCTGTTTCGGCTCTTGGAGATTTATTTGGTTCCTTTTGAGCTCAGCAATGTATTTAAAAGAATATTTGTTATCTTTTATCCAGTATTTCTAGGTGTTTTATACAAAGGAGGAAGTTATTGTCAGTGTATTTCATATACAATGTTTCCAGAAATGGAAGTATATTCCCATTTCTATATTCTGATAACTCCCAAATTTGTCTTGCCTGACCTCACCCCTCATATGTAAGAGATACATTTTCACTTGGATGTCTAATAGGCATCTCAAACATAATATGTTCAAAATAGAACTTCTGATTTTCCCTTCAAACCAGTTCCTCCCAGTCTTCCCAATCTCAGTGAGTTGTAGTACTATACACATATACACTAAAGCCAGAAATGTGGGTGTAATCCTAATTGTCTCCTTTTTCTTACATCAGCACATTCTTTCAAATCCACTCCAAATTATACACAGAATTCTTTCACTGCTTTTCAGCTCTACTGTAACCCAATTCTAAGAACCCACTATCTCCAGCCCAGGCTATTCCCACAGCCTCCTTGCTTGTCCATCTGCTTCTACTCTTGACTCTTTCTGTACACAGCATGGATTGTATCAATCCCCAGCTTAAAACCTGCCCATACTCCTAGGATGAAACCCTAACTCTCACATCCTGCAATGCCTAGACACTAATCCAAAACTCGAAGAGGACTGGTTAAGTGGATTGCACATGACACTTCTGTAAGTGGGGATCTGCCACTCAGTTCCAACAGATTGTCACTCTGCCAAATGAGTACTCATAGTTATCAGATCTTTACATTTTTTCCCCAAGAGAACTGGAAATCTAGGTCTAGATGTGAGATCTTCTGATTTTTAATTATTGGCAAATAAAAACAAAATCAAAATAAACACAAACAAGAAAAAACATAGTTCAGGACAAATCACACTCCTCTGCCAGCCTCCAGTTTGCAACTAGCCTTGGTCCTAGGTGATCAGGCCCCCTGGTTGACTCTCCAGCTGGGCCTTCTTCTGACACTGCCCCCAGGCTTACTAGGTATAGCAGACACTGTCAATGCTTTCTCATATCCCTCAGATCAGTCATTTCAGTGCACTTTTACTTTCTATTGACCAATGTCTGTATCTTTGTGCCTGGCTGCTTTTTCTGGAGGCTTGGAAGGTCACTCTGCTCATGGAAAACAGTGATCAACCAGCGACTCCGGGAGTTGGAGCATAAGTGCTTCAACTCTTTTACTCCTTGAGTGGGGTAATTTCAAGACATGTTTTGTCCATTTCCAAGCATTTCCCTGAGGTATTCGGACTATTAACCACTGTGTAGCTGGCTTATTAACATACCCTTTACCAGCTGCCTTTCTTTCCCTGTGTCATTTTCCCTCTGACCTACTGGTATCCCCCACATCTCCCAATAAACTACCTGCACTCCAATTCTTGTCTCAGGATCTGCATCTGTGAGAAATAAAACTGGGATAATGGCCATCTTCCATTTCCTTTCTCCAATAGGTCAAGCTTGTTTCTGCTGCAAGTCCTGCCTTTGCTGATTCCTCTGCTTGCATGCTCTTTCCTCAGATGTTTGCATAGTTTATCCCCCTTTTTGATCTTATTTCAGTTCAAAAGTCACCTCTGCAGATAGGCCATACAAGACCACCCAAACTATAATAGTTCCTCTCTGTCTTTCACTGTCTATCAGTTTTTTTTTTTCTGTGAACTTTTCACTACCTGAAATTATCTTGTTAACTTACTGGTTCATGTGTTTATTGTGTATTTACCCTCAACACTAGCTCCGTGAGAACAGGAATCTTGTCTGACTTGTTCACTGCCCTATCATGAGGGCAGGGCACTAAATAAATGAGCAAATGGTGAATTTCCACAATTCTTGGATTTCCTTTAGTACTTCCTCCCCTGTTTCTCTGTTCTTAACCTGACCCTTAGGATGCCACAAAGTCAAAGCAGGTGGGAAAAGGGCCATCTTCCTGCTGGTGGGTAACCTGAATCCTTCTATCAGATTTGTGTCTTTAGAAATGCCCATGAGTATATTTCAGTTGTGAATCCCTTTCTTCTAAGTCTTAGTTATATCTTTGATATATTTTTACTTCTTTGTATTAAAAATCCCAATTTGCTTTGTTTTCTGCTCTCACTTTCACACTGGCACATTGACAGTTGAAACTGGAAGCACCATTCCCGATTTCCTTCCCAGTCATTTTCTTCTACAAATCACTGAGTGTCTCTCACTATTATTTTTCTGTCGCTGACATGCCTGCTGTTGTCTATAGTATCTGGCCTTATGGTCTGATATGGGCATGGTTTGCACCCCACCCCCATTTCCAGTTAAAGTCCTCTTGATCAGCTCGGCAAGTCTCCAGGCAACCACATTCTTCCCTAGTGAGATGCACTCGATCGATCGTTAGCCAAAAGCCTATCATTTCAGTATCTTAAGCTATCATCCAAAAAAACAAAACAAAACAAAACAAAACCCCACAAATCTGCACAGCTCCAACCCTTCCCTGCATCTCCAGCTGTGCTAGCTTCAGCCACCCCCACACCTGGCCTCAAGGGACCTCTGACCTCCCAAGCTAGCCCTGCAGCCGCTGAGATGTAGACAAATCCTATTTCCTTCGGTTCAGATGAGACAATATTGGAATTTCTCAAAAGGAAATTTGCTAGGAAACCAAGTGAAAAACAAACCGGGGAGAGGGAGGGAGAGAGGGAGAAAAAATACAAAAGCTTAGGAAAAGATACATTACAGAGTCCTGATTCCTTATCCTGAGATAACTATACTCTGACTACAGATTAGCTTGGCTGGCACAGCTAACAGGGCACACAGGATATGAGAATATAATCCTTCAAACTTTTCACAAAGGGGTGATGGAGATGGGGCAGAGAAGAAACTTGCAGGAAGGCAAAAGAGTTTTTGTCTGTCTAGACTGTTTCATTCCATGAAAATTGTACTCGAGGACGTGTGTGGGTTACTCCATCAGTTTTGGGAGGGGCAGGAAACCCCACTTACCAGCCCTTCTTGCCCTGGAAGCTGCCTACAACCTTGCTCAACTTGTTTATTGGTTTGATAGTTCTTTAGTGGATTCTTTAGGATTTTCTATATACAGGATCATGTCATCTGCAAATAGAGGTAGTTTTACTTCTTCTTTTCCAAACTGCATGTCTTTTATTCAGTTTTCTTTCCTAATTTCCCTAGAACTTATAGTACGGTGTTGAAAAGAATTGGCAAGAGTGGACATTTGTGTCTTGTTCTTGGCTTTAGCAGGAAGCTTCCAGTCTTTCACCATTAAGTATAATGTTACCTGTTGGTTTCAGGTAGATGCAGTCTCACTAACTCTTTTAGTGACCCATACCTTATTGTAAAGCTCTGCTATACTTTTTGCATTTTCTTTCTTTGTTTTATTTTTAGCCCCCTTTACTTTTCGTACATTTTCTTTCAGGAAATCTAATTTATCTCTACAGTGGTAGAGAAATTAAGAGGAGAAAGGCTTGATTTTCTTACATTCATCTGTTCAGCAGCATTTATTAATTGCTTACTATGTACCAATACTGTCCTAGGTTCTTGGGACTACAACACTGAATAAAATAAAGCCCCTATCATTATGGAGCTCACGTTTTAGTGATGAACTTAGACAGTAAGTAAATAGATGATATAATTACAAAGATAGATAAGTTCTGAGAAGGAAGAAAGTTGGGTAGTGTGGTATGAAGAGCCCTGAGGGCTACTTTATAGTGAGAGGCTGGGGAAGCTCTGGAAAGGTGACATTTTGGCTAAGATCTGAATACTAATAAGAAGCAAGTCATTGAAAGAACTTAGAGAAGAGCATTCCAGCAAAAGAAACAAGTGCAAAGTCCTTGAGGCAGGAATAAACCTGATGAATGTAGGAGAAGGACAACTAGGAAGACAGCCCAATGTGGCTGGAGCAGAGAGAGGAAGGGGGACAGTAGGAGGTGAAGAGGACAAAGAAATCACCAGGCAAGTACACTGGAATTTGCTGAGTATGATGGGGAGATACTGGAGAGTGTTAAACAGGGGAACTATAATTGAATTTAAGTTAGTAAAAAACAGAAACAAAAACAAAACACCTCTGGCTGATATAGCTGTACATACCCTGGATATCAGGCTGTATAAAGCTTAGGGTTCCTTTCAGTTGGTTCAGAAAGTCAGGGTAGTTAAAGAACCCATTACCTCGGGAGCCTCCCCTCACACAGCAGCCAAAGGGATTCTTCTAAAAGGTAAGTCAGATCATGTCCTTTCCTTAAAACTCTCCCATTGATCTCTATTTCTCTGAAAGTAAATACCCTCTCAATGGCCTTCAAAGCTCTACAATATCTTACCTAACCCATGCCCCTGTGCCCTCCTCACCTATCACTCTCAACCTCACTTACTCTCCTCCAGCCATACTTCAGCTTACTTGGCTATTCCTCAAACAAGCCAAACATGCTCTCACCACAGGGCCTTTGTACTGGTTGTTCCCTTTGTCTGGACTGCTTCCCTCCAGATATCTGCTCAAATACTGCCTTGTCAGAGAGGCCTTCCTTGACTGACACTGTTTCCTTTCTGACTTCATCTACCACTCTCACTTGTTTGCTTGCTCTACTCCAGCCACATGGACCTACTTGCTATTGTCCCTTGAGCTTAGCAAGTATACTTTCAAACCTGAGGGCTTTTGCAACCCCTTCCTTCGTTCCAGGCACAATGGCTTTCATTTAGCTACAATACCAGTAAGACAGAAACTAGGGGTCAGACAAAAGGAAAAGGGTGAAGAAAGTGGCAATATGAGCTTGGAGTGATTTTCTGAGTCAATTAGTATGTGATGGTTACAGAAGCTTTTCTGGTTTCAACTGTCTACTGAAAATTTTTTATTTTTATAATCATAAAAGCAGTAGATATTCATAATAATAACTTCATAAAAGAAAAAAATGGCAGTTTCTCAAAAAGTTAAATATAGAGTTACCATATAACCTAAAAATTCTACTCCTAGGTATCTACCTAAGAGAAATAAAAACATATGTCCAAACACAGACTTGTACACTAATATTTATGATACCATTATTCATAATAACCAAATAGTATAAACAGCCCAAATGTCCATCAACAGATGAATGGATAAACAAAAGTAGTATATCTCTAAAATGAAATATTACTTGGCCATAAAAAGGGATAAAGTACTGATACGTGGTACAAAATGCATGAAACTTGAAAACATGCTAAATGAAAGAAACAAATTACAAAGGCCATATATTGTATGACCCCATTTATATGACTTGTCCAGAAAAAGAAAATCCATAGAGTTAAGACAGAAAGTTGATTAGTGGTATCATGGGGGAATGATTACTAATGAGTATGGGGTTTCTTTTGGAGGAATGAAAATATTTTAAAATTGATTGTTGTGATGGTTGCACAACTTTTTTAATATACTAAAAAACACTGAATTGTACACTTTAAACTGGTGAATTTTTATGGTATGTGAACCATATATCAATAAAGCCATTATTTAAAATAAGAAATATTTGAAGATTTCAATGTCAAAGTTCCCTCAAGAGTCATACCCTCTGGTATATTTTGAGTGGGGGAAAGGAGGTTTGTCTCATGTCTACCACTGAGTTGTACACTGAGTACTGCTTTTCTGTTCCACATGCTTATCCTTGCTACTATTTCCCTTTGCTTCACCCTGTCACCACCTCTACATTCTGAACTAGAGTTCCCTCTGAGTTGATATTGGTACCTCTGCAGAGGGCTTACTGAGTGGTAGGACAGGGCACAGGACACCCCTTTGAAGCCCTATCCCTTTATTCAACACAGTTCACCACAAAAGGCTGAAGTCCAATATGGACTTTACTGAAGATTTGGAATGATGGAGGGAAGTTACATTTTCCCCAAGAGGAAAGGCCAGGGCAGAGCTGCTCGCCTTGTGTTCACAGTCCTGATGATCCCTGAACTCAAGCTAATGCCCTTGGGCTTCCAACAACAGGCTTTGTCTCTATTGCTGCAGACTTCTGTGGACCTTCTGGGTTAGTGGCATTTATCACAGATCTACTAACCTCCTAAGGGGATACATTTGAGAGGCAGACAGTTACAGTAGTCCTCTCTTACCCATGGTTTCACTTCTGCAGTTTCAATTATCTGCAGTCAACAGTGGTCTGGAAGCAGATGATCCTCCTCATGTATGGTCAGAAGGTCACAAGTAGCCTATGTTACTAGTTACAATGCCTAAGTTATTCATTTTATTTCATTACATAGTCATTTTATCATTCACATCATCACAAGAAGAGTGAGTACAGTATGATATGATATTCTCAGAGAGAAACCACATTGATATAAGTTTCATAACAGTGTATTGTTATAATTGTTATATTTTATTGTTAGTTATAGTTGTTAATCTCTTACTCTGTCTAATTTATAAATTAAACGTTATCATAGGTATGTATGTACAGGTAAAAAAACATAGTAGATATAGGGTTCAGTACTATTTCATGGCTTCATGCATCCACTAGGGGTCTTCGAATGTATCTCCTGTGGATAAGGAGGATCACTGCAATAGAAAGACAGTTTGCTCCTTACACATAGGTAGCCCCCTCAGAAAAGATGCCATGATATTTCTAGCCACATTACATTCATGTCTTGATAGAACATGCCAATACCACTCTTTTCTGCCTTTACTATGGGTAAAGGTCAGTAAGCCAATATTTCATCACATTCTACTGACCTGTCTACATATATGAACAATCTTACCCTGAGGCTATGCTTCCAAGAAGGATCTGAAACAAACTAAACTAGACCACTGAACTAGCCATACTCTTGGACATGCTAGAATTAAGAGCCTACTGGTCACTTGACTTTATTTCTTGGTCACACTGTTATAGAGACTAGTACAGAATACATCTGAGACAATACATGAGGATATAGTTAGAGAGAGAGGTATTCTTAATTGATAGTAGCTTAATGAGCAGGCCACAAGAGGATACTGTGTTGCATGGCCTGAACCCATATCTGGAAAACATTCTAGCTGCTAGTGACAGGAAAATGGAGTAGGCTCATGTATAATCCTAATTTTATCTGAGCCTCACATTGAGTCAGGAGATGTCCTGGTTATCAAAGAAACTGTAGAGAAGGTAGTGGTACCCAGTTAAAAAAATGTATGCTTGGTCTTTGGAGTATTGGGGAATTAGGTCTAGTAGACCCAGCTATCGACCTGGCCCAGGCTTGCCCTAGTCCTGGCAGAATTTATTTTAAAAAATCCCAATCTTTCTCATGCCAAAGTGCACATAGAAAATGATAACAGTTGTATAGTACAGTGGGCTAAATGGAGACTACTTGTAGTCAAAGTTGGCTTCTCCAAGCTCCAGCTGTCTCAGGCTCTGCCTAGCCAACTAAGGCTGAGGGGATTAATATCTATGTTGCAGCTCACAGATTGGGAAGCTCTGCTTTATTGAATGGCATTTGCTTCTAATGGCACCTATACCCTTGAAGCTCAGAGATAAGTAATATAAATCATCACTCCCTGACCATGTGCCTATATGACTTTAGGTATAACTAACTTGAGACCTATAAACAACATTTCCTAGAGCAATCGAGACCCTGAACCTCATCTCTAAGTGCTGCCAACATTACCTTAGCACCAGGTTTGTGGCCAGATAACTCACTTTGCCAAGTAAATTGTAACTTACTTGGGAGATGTTTTCAGAACAGGAAATGGAAATTCTAGTCCTTATCAGAACTTCAACTGATTTCTGGTTTTTGTTTTTTAATAAAGATTTTTATTTATTTACTTTTAGAGAAAAAGAGAGAGAGACAGAAAGTGGGGGAAGGGGCACAGGGAGAGGGAGAGAGAGAGAATCTCAAGCAGATTCTGCACTGAAAATGGAGCCCAATGTGAGGATCAATCCCTCAACTCTGAGATCATGACCTGAGGTGAAATCAAGAGTCAGAAGCTCAAATGACTGAGCCACCCAGGCACCCCTGATTTTTGGGTCTTATAGTCAGGATGCCCATTTTTGAAAAGTGAATGTACTTACACTCTGATTTTGGAGTCCAAACACAAGTATCCATGTATAAAATCTATGGCAGAGGTTTATTAAATCTTCAGAATCCTCCATGGGCATTGGCTCTTTTTTTTTTGGTAAAAGATTAAAAAAGAAGATTTCCAGTTATGGTAAGTCTCCAGTGGTTAAAGGCAATGGTGTTATAAAAGGAGCCTAGGTATTTATAAACCTGAACCTGCTGGGTACCTACGTATAGTTAGAGTTAAAAGGGTTAAAAATGTCATTTCAGAACCACTGGGGGGTAATACAAGGTATTATATTAGTAATATAATTGGTATGAATTAACCTTTATTGTTCTGTCACCTAAACAAAGAGATCTTTTATTCTTGTTGGATCTAGAGCCCTAAATTTATAATAATTTCCTCCCTAAACCTGTTTTCCCTTTCAGTTCTTGGTCTGAGTTATATTGAGATACTACAGCAGCACCACCTGCAGGTCATATGGAAGAAATGCATATTGAAGACTTGGAATTTGAATTTTAGATTTCTGACTGAGAGATACAGAGTAGTAATTTTTAATTTTTTCATTTATTTTATTTTATTTTTTAATAATATTTATTTTGTTATATTAGTCACCATACAGTACATCCCCAGTTCTTGATGCAATGTTCCATGATTCATTACTTGCATATAACACCCAGTGCACCATGCAATATGTGCCCTCCTTAATACCCATCACCGGCCTATCCCAATCCCCCCCCCGAAGCCCTCAGTTTGTTTCCCAGAGTCCACAGTCTCTCATGGGTTTTTAAATCTTGCTGTGCATCAGAATGGCTAAGAAGCAAAAAACAGCCAAAAAAAAAAAAAGAAAGAAGAAAGAAAGAAAGAAAGAAAGAAAGAAAGAAAGAAAGAAAGAAAGACAAACAAAGAAATCCTTGGGCCTAACTTAGACCTCCTAAATCAAAAATTCTGGGGATGAAGGCCAGGATTAATTATTTCAAAATAGTTCTGATGCCAATGAGTTTTGGGAACTATTGATTTAGTTAACAGTGCACAAAGTTCCTACAGTACTTGAATAGCAAACCCCCAAGTGATCGAAAGCATGACAACTTTGGGGCATACAGTCTATCACTCCAATCGTGTAACCCTTGTCTCAAGACCAATCATGCCTCTCACCATTATTTGTACAAGGCAATGAGGCATGGACTATGGGTGTGACTGAGAATTTTTTCTCTTTAAGATTTTAAATTTTAAATTAACACATAGGGTTTCTAGTTTCCAGTCCAGTATATAAGGAGCATAGTAGTCACCACACCATCCTGGCAAGTAAAAAGATGAAGAAACTGAAAAATCAACAACTCTTTTGGACTGTCAGAGAATTGAGATCACTGGGAAGACTGCTGCTTCCAAAACTGGACAGACAGATAGACAGGTGGAAACAGGGAACCACAACCTACCAGAACAGAAACTAATAAGCAGAAATATCTGTGGGAGCCAGTGCCAGGGTAGGAGCTCTGAACTGTAATTGATGAATTACTGGAGACTTTAGAATGACAAGTCTGAGAGTTAAAAACCCCACGGGGACCAAGTCATAATAGGGTCCTTATGCTTTTGAGAATTTTAGTTCCAGAAGGTCTACCAATTCTCACAGTAAATATCAGGAAAAATTTCCTTTCACTTCCAGCAAGAGGAGAGGAAAAGGAACCATCTTGAAATATACCAGAGCACTCTGTTCTTCACAAGGTATGCCTTTAGGATAAATTACTTAACCAGAGCCTAACCTCTTGGGATATTAGCAGAATCTAAATTATCAGGAGAAGAGAAATATTCAACTCCAGCCAGCACTCATCTTCTATGTGGGAGAAGGGAAATACCCAACTCCAGTCCCCTCTAGCCCTCTTGTTCCACCTAAGGGAGAGGGGGTGACTGAGAAACACTTGTGACGTTCACAGTTTAGAAGTGTAGGTTGAACAAAAGATTGAGACCTAATCATAGGACTATAGAACACTTTCCTCTCTCCCCCCCAGACTTTACCACTATTTTACTAAAGGCCTATTTACCAAGTTTCCTTTTATCTAGTACATCATGTCCACCTTTCAACAAAAAAAATACAAGGCATACTATTTTAAGGTATTTTTCCTCTAGATCTACTTCATTGAGAGTTTTTATCTTGAGTGGCTATTGTAATTTGTCAAATGCTTTTTCTGCATTTATTGAGAGGATATTATGGTTTTTTACCCTTTCTCTTGTTAATATGATGTATCATGTTGATTGATTTGCAAATATCAAATAAGCCTTGCATCACTGGACTAAATACAACTTGATCATGGTAAATAATTTTGTAATGTATTGCTGGATTTGGTTTGCTAATATTTTGTTGAGAATTTTTGCATCTATATTTATTAGAGATATTGGCTTGTAGTTTCTTTTTTGTAGTGTTTTTATCTGATTTTGGTAGCAGGGTAATGTTGGCCTCATAGAATGAATTTGGAAGATTTCCTTCACCTGACACCTGTCAGAATGGCTAAATTAAAAGCACAATAAATAACAAGTGTTGGTGATGATGTGGGGAAAACGGAACTGTCATGCATAGTTGGTGTGTAAGTTGGTGCAACCACTGTGGAAAACAGTATGGAGTTTCCTCAAAAAAATAAAAATAGAATTACCATACAATCCAGTAATTCCACTACTGGGTATTTACCCAAACAAAATGAAAACATTAATAAAAAGGTATATGCACTGCTATGTTTATTGCAGCATTATTTACAATAGTCAAGATATGAAAGCAACCCAAGTATCCATCAAAAGATGAATGGATAAAGAAAATATGATATAGAAAGGGGAGCTAAGATGGTGGCATAGTATGAGGACCCTAACCTTGCCTTGTCCCTTGAACACAGCTAGATAAATATCAAATCTTTCTGAATACCCAAGAAATCAACTATAGGGGTGATAGAACAAACTGCACAACGAGAGGGAGAGATGATGTCACATTAAGGAAGGTAGGAAGTGTGGAGATGTGGTTTGGGACAGCAACAGATCGTGGGTGCTGCAGAGGGAAGGGAGCCCTGGATGGAGAAAAGCAAGAGAGAATGGAGTGCACAGGGATATGCATAAGAATAATACTTCCCCTAAAGCCATTGGCTGGGAAAACAAGAGGGGCTGAATTTTGAATTTTGCAACCAACCAGGCTCAAAGACTGGAGTTTTGGAGATCTGTGGGTTTGACTGGGATAGAGACCTGAGGGCACTGCCCTACTCCTGGACAGAAAGCAGGCAAGCTGGGGCAGATAGCATAACCTGAGGATTGCCTAAGGCACAAGGGGGGTGCGAGGGGAGCTGGTCCCTCTTCTTGGAGGGTATCTGTGGGAAATGGCAATATCTCTCTGGGGACAAAGGAGCCTGTAGGCACCATTTCCCTCCCCAACTCCTCAGCATAGGCATAGAGACACCCTCTGAGGTTGGCTAACCTGGACACTGGCTGTTTAGCCTGCTTTGCTCCAAGTCCCATGTCCTTGTGCTCTGACATGAGTGCCCTTCTGGGTCAAACCTGCATTGATCCTAGCATAGCAAGCCCTTCACCCAGAAGGCCAGTGCAGGTCCCTGTCACATCAGGTTCCTAAAGTTTGCGGTTTTAAAAGTCGGCAGGCTTGGCTGTGATAGAGCCCAAAATGCACTGCGCTGCTCCAAGCAGGCAAACAACCCAGAGACAGATAGTGTAAAAACAACCATCTGAAAAATGCCTAGGATGCACGATGGGAAATTATTTGTTCTTCTGAGGGGGCTTCCCTGAGAACAGCAAGTATCGACTCCCCTCTCTGGGGACAAAGGAGCTACTGGTGACATTTCCTTCCTCTGTCCTCATCATAAACCAACTTTAATAAACAGCACAGCACCAACACTGGCTGCCTAACCTGCTTACACCAGGTCCTGCACCCCTGTGCATGGCTAGTACTTCTTTTCTTGAGCAGGTGTGCCTAAGGACCAGTGCAGCAGGCCCCTTCCCCAGAAGATGAGCACAAACCCCCACATGCACCATGTCTACTGACCATAGGGTTCTGCACAGCTTCAGTTCTAGTGGAAATAGAATCAGGTCTCATCTAACAAGCAGACCAGAGCACACCTAGTTAAAATTCACCACACTCTGACCAAGGGCCATGCACTGTTCACTACAGGCAAGGAGAGCCTCTTCAGATGACTGACCTGAGGGATAGAGCAGCCAAAACACAGCAGCAGAGTCAGGCAGCACACACCAGAGACATGTCCTGAAGTGCCAGACACTGGACATTATATGACCTTTATTCCATAAAGCCATTACTCACAGGAGCAGGAAAAACAGAATTTTCTAACACACACAAGAGCACAGAGACCTAGACAAAATGTCAAAATGACAGAATTCATCATAAAAGAAGGAACAAGAAAAGGTCATGGCCAGAGATCTAATTGAAACAGATATAAGTAATATGCCTGATGCAGAATTTAAAGCAACAATTATAAGGATACTTGCTGGGCTTGAGGAAAGCATGGAAGACATCAGGGATATCCTTACTGTAGAGATTAAAGAGCTAAAAAACCATCAGGCAGGAATGAAAAACGTAATATCTGAGATTTGAAACTGACTGGTTGTAATGGCCACAAGGATGGAAGAAACAGAGGAACAAATAAATAATATAGAAGATAGAATTATGGAAAATAATGAAACTGAACAAAAGAAAGAATGATGGATCATGAGAGCAGACTTAGGGAACTCAGTGACTCCATCAAATGTAATACCATTCATATCACAGGAATTCCAGAAGAAGAGAGAAAAAATGAGGCAGAAGTTTTATTTGAGGAAATAATAGCTGAAACCTCCCTTAATCTGGGGAAGGAAATAGACATCCAATTCCAGGAGGCACAGAGAACTCCCATCAGAATCAACAAAAGCAGGCCAACACCAAGAAATATTGTAGTTAAATTTGCAAAATATAGTGATAAAGAAAAATATCCTAAAAGCAACAAGACAAACACAGTCCCTAACTTACAAAGGAAGACCCATAAGGTTAGCAACAGACTTCTCCACAGGAACTCAGCAATCCAGAAGAGAGTGGCATGATATATTCAATATACTGACTGGGAAAAATCTGCAGCCAAGAATAGTGTATCCAGCAAGGCTATCATTCAGAATAGAAGAGACAGAGTATCCCAGACAAACAAAAACTAAAGGAGTTTGTGAATACTAAACCAGCCTTACAAGAAAAATTAAAGGTGAATCTCTGAGTGGGAAGGAAAGACCAAAAGTGACAAAGACTAGAAAGGAATAGAGAAAATCTCCAGAAACAATGACAAAACAAGGAATATAATGACACTAAATCATCATCATCATCATCATCATCAATAATTATTCTGAATGTAAATAGACTAAATGCTCAATCAAAAGACATAGGGTGTCAGAATGGATACAAATAAAAGACCCACCTATATGCTGCCTAGGAGGGACTGATTTTAAACCTAAAGGCAATTGTAGATTGAAAGTGAGGGGGTGGAGAAATATATGTCATGCAAATGGATGTCAAAAAACCTGGAGTAGCAACACTTGTATCAGACAAACTAGATTGATTTTATTTATTTATTTATTTATTTATTTATTTATTTATTTATTTTTAAGAAGGCTCCACACTCAGCATGGAGCCCAACATGGGGCTTGAACTCACAACCCTGAGATTAAGACCTGAGCTCAGATCGAGAGTCAGATGCTTAACCAACTGAGTCTCCAAGGTGCCCCCAGACAAGCTAGATTTTAAATCAAAGACTGTAACAAGAGATTAAAAAGGTCAGTATATCACAATAAAGGGACTATCCAACAAGAAGATCTAACGATTGTAAATATTTATGCCTCCAACATTGGAGCACCCAAATATATAAAACAATAAGAAACATAAAGGAACTCATTGATAATAATACAATAATAGTAGTGGACATTAATACACTTTCATCAATGGGCAGGTCATCTAAGCAGAAAATCAACAAGGAAACAATGGCATTGAATGACACACTGGACAGATGAACTTAACAGATATATTCAAAACGTTTCATTCTAAAGCAGCAGAATACACATTCTTTTCAAATGCACATGGGACATTCTCCAGAATAGAGCACATACTAGGTCACCCTCAACAAGTACAAAAAGATTGAGATCATACCATGCATCTTTTCTTTTCTTTTTTTATTTATTTAATGATTTTTTAAATTATATTATGTTAGTCACCATAAAGTACATCCCCGGATTCCTATGCAAAGTTTGATGCTTCATTAGTTGTGAATGACACCCAGTGATGCTTCATTAGTTGCGTATAACACCCAGTGCACCATGCAATACGTGCCCTCCTTACTACCCATCACCAGTCTATCCCATTCCCCCACCCCCTCCCCTCTGAAGTCTTCAGTTTGTTTCTCATAAGTCCATAGTCTCTCATGTTTCATTCCCCCTTCTGATTACCCCCCTTTCTTTATCCCTTTCTTCCCCTTCCAATCATCCTAGTTCTTATGTTCCATACGATGAGAGAAATCATATGATAATTGTCTTTCTCTGCTTGACTTATTTCACTTAGCATTATCTCCTCCAGTGCCGTCCATGTTGCAGCAAATGTTGAGAATTCGTTCTTTCTGATAGCTGAGTAATATTCCATTGTATATATGGACCACAGCTTCTTAATCCAGTCATCTGTTGAAGGGCATCTCGGCTCCTTCCATGATTTGGCTATTGTGGACAATGCAGCTATGAACATTGGGGTGCATATGGCCCTTCTCTTTACTACGTCTGTATCTTTGGGGTAAACACCCAGTAGTGCAATGGCTGGGTCATAGGGTAGTTCAATTTTTAACTTTTTAAGGGACCTCCACACTGTTTTCCAGAGTGGCTGTACCAACTTGCATTCCCACCAACAATGTAGGAGGGATCCCCTTTCTCCACATCCTCTCCAACAATTGTTGTTTCTTGCCTTGTCTATCTTTGCCATTCTAACTGGCGTAAGGTGGTATCTCAGTGTGGTTTTGATTTGAATTTCCCTGATGGCTAATGATTTTGAACATTTTTTCATGTGTCTGTTAGCCATTTGTATGTCTTCATTGGAAAAGTGTCTGTTCATATCTTCTGCCCATTTTATGATTTGTTTATTTGTTTCTCGTGTATTGAGTTTGAGAAGTTCTTTGTAGATCTTGGATACCAGTCCTTTATCTGTGGTGTCCTTTGCAAATATATTCTCCCATTCCGTGGGCTGTCTCTTAGTTTTTTTGACTGTTTCCTTGGCTGTGCAGAAGCTCTTTATCCTGATAAAGTCCCATAAGTTCATTTTATCTTTTATTTCTCTTGCCTTTGGAGATGTGTCGTGAAAAAGGTTGCTCTGGCCGATGTCATAGAAGTTGTTGCCTATGTTCTCCTCTAGAATTTTGATGGATTCCTGTCTCACATTGAGGTCTTTCATCCATTTGGAGTTTATTTTTGTGTATGGTGTGAGAGAGTGGTCAAGTTTCATTCTTTTGCATGTAGCTGTCCAATTTTCCCAGCACCATTTATTGAAGAGACTGTCTTTTTTCCACCGGATGTTTTTTCCTGCTTTATCAAAGATTAGTTGCCCAAAGAGCCGAGGGTCCATTTCTGGGTTCTCTATTCTGTTCCATTGGTCGATGTGTCTGTTTTTGTGCCAGTACCATGCTGTCTTTGTGATCACAGCTTTGTAGTACAGCTCGAAATCCGGCATTGTGATGCCCCCAGCTTTGTTTTTCCTTTTCAACAGTTCCTTGGAGATTCGGGGCCTTTTCTGGTTCCATACAAATTTAAGGACTATTTGTTCCAGTTCTTTGAAAAATGTCCTCGGTATTTTGATCGGGATAGCATTGAAAGTGTAGATTGCTCTGGGTAGCATGGACATTTTAACTATGTTAATTCTTCCAATCCATGAGCATGGAATATTTTCATCTTTTTATGTCTTCCTCAATGTCTTTCAAGAGTGATTTATAGTTTCTAGAATATAGGTCCTTTACGTCTCTGGTTGAGTTAATTCCAAGGTAACGTATGCCATGCATCTTTTCTGACCACAATGCTATGACACGTAGAGTCAACCAGAAGGGAAAAAAGAAAGGTAGAACACAAATACATGGAGGTTAAAGCACATGCTAGTAAAGAATGAACAGGTCAACCAGGAAATTAAAGAAGAAATTTAAAAATACATGGAAACAAATGAAAACACAATGATCCCAAACTTTTGGAACACGGCAAAGGTGGTCTTAAGAGGGAAGTATATAGTAATACAGGCCTATCCTTAAGAAGCAAGTAAAGGGGTGCCTGGGTGGCTCAGCCGTTAAACATCTGCCTTTGGCTCAGGTCACAATCCCAGGGTCCTGGGATCAAGCCTCGCATTGGGCTCCCTGGTTGGAGGGAAGCCTGCTTCTTCCTCTCCCACTCCCCTTGCTTGTGTTCCCTCTCTTGCTGTTTCTCTCTGTCAAATAAATAAATAAATAAAATCTTAAAAAAAAGAAGCAAGTAACATCTCAAATAAAAAACCTAATTTTACACCTAAAGGATCTAGAGAAAGAACAATAAACAAAGCCTAAAGCCAGCAGGAGGGAAATAATAAAGATTAGAGCAGAAATAAATAGTTTAGAAACAAACAAACAAAAAAAAACCAGTAGAACAGATCAATGAAACCAGGAGATGATTCTTTTAAAAAATTAATAAAATTGATAAAGTCCTACCCATTTATCAAAAAGAAAAGAGAAAGGACCCAAATAAAAAAAATCACAAATTAGGGAGGATAAATACAACCAATACCACAGAAATACAAACAATTATGAGACAATTATGAAGAACTATATGCCAACAAATTGGATAATCTGGAAGAAATGGATAAGTTCCTAGAAACATATAAACTACCAAAAAGGAAAGAGGAAGAAATAGAAAACTTGAATATACCAATAAGCAGAAAAGAAATTGAATCAGTAATCAAAAATCTCCCAACAAACAATAGTCCAGGGCCAGATGGCTTCACAGTTGAATTCTACCGAATATTTGAAGATTTAAGACCTATTCTTCTCAAACTATTCCAAAAAATAGAAAAGAAAGGAGAACTTCCTAACTCATTCTATGAGGCCAGCATTACCCTGATTCCAAAACCAGATGAAGGCTCCACTAAAAAAGAGGGCTAAGGCCAATATCCCTGATGAACTTTGAGGCAGAAATTCCCAATAAAATACTAGCAAACTGAATCCAATGGTACATTAAACGAATCATTCACCATGATCAAGTGGGATTTATTCCTGTGCTGCAAGGGTGGTTCAATATTCACAAATCAATCAACATGATACACCACGTTAATAAAAGAAAAGATAAGAACCATATGATCCTCTAGATAGAGGCAGAAAAAGCATTTGGCAAAGTACAATATCCATTCATGATAAAAACCTTCAACAAAGTAGGCTTAGAGGGAACATACCCAAACACAATAAAGGCTATATATGAAAAGCCCATAGCTAATATCATTATCAATGGGGAAAAACAGAGAGCTTTTCCTCTATGGTCAAGAACAAGACAGGGATGTCTACTCTTGCCACTGTTATTTAACATGGAACTTGAAGTCTTAGCCTTAGCAATCAGACAACAAAAGAAATAAAAGACATCCAAATTGGCAAGGAAGAAGTCAAACTTTCACTGTTGCAGATGAAATGATTGTCTATGTAGAAATCTTGAAAGATTCCACCAAAAAGGTGCTAGAACTTATACATGAATTCAGTAAAGTCTCAGGATACAAAATCAGTGTTGCTTTTCTATACATCAATAATGAAGCAGCAGAAAGAGAAATCAAGGACCAATCCCATTTACCATTGCACCAAAACCCATAAGATACCTAGGAATCAACCTAACCAAAGAAATAAAAGATCTGTACTCTGAAAACTATAAAACACTGATGAAAGAAATTGAAGATGACACAAAAAGATAGAAAAACATTCCATATTCATGGATTGGAAGAACAAATATCATTAAAATGTCTATACTACCCAAAACAACCTACACATCTAATGCAATCCCTATTAAAATACCAATAGCATTTTTCACAAAGCCAGAACAAACAATCCTAAAATTTGTGTGGAACCACAAAAGACCCTGAATAGACAAAAGCAATCTTGAAAAGGAAAAGCAAAGTTGAAGGCATCACAATTCCAGACGTTAAGATATATATATATATATATATATAAATCACAATGAGATACCACCTTACACCAGTTAGAATGGCAAAAATTGACAAGGCTGGAAACAACAAATGTTGGCGAGGATGTGGAGAAAGGGGAATGAACCCTCTTACACTGTTGGTGGGAATGCAAGTTGGTACAGTCACTTTGGAAAACAGTACAGAGGTTCCTCAAAAAGTTAAAAATAGAGCTACTGTATGACCCAGCAATTGCACTACTGGGTATTTACCCCAAAGATACAGGTGTAGTGAAAAGAAGGGGCACCTGCACCCAATGTTTATAGTGGCAATGTCCACAAAAGCCAAACTGTGGAAGTAGACAAGATGCCCTTCAACAGATGAATGGATAAAGAAGATGTGGTCCATGTGTACAATGGAATATTACTCAGCCATCAGAAAGGATGAATACCCATAATTCACGTCAACATGGATGGAACTGGAGGGGATTACGCTGAGTGAAATAAGTCAAGCAGAGAAAGACAATTATCATATGGTTTCACTAATATGTGGAACATAGGGAATAGCATGGAAGACCACAGGGGAAGGGAGAGAAAACTGAAGGGTGAGAAATCAGAAAGGGAGACGAACCATGAGAGACTATGGACTCTGGGAAACAAACTGAGGGCTTCAGAGGGGATTAGGTGGAGGGATGGGGTGGCTGGGTGATGGGCATTAAGGATGGCACATGTTATGATGAGCGCTGGGTGTTATATGCAACTATTGAATCATTGAACACTACATCAAAAACTAATGATATACTATATGGTGGTTAACTGAACATAATAAAAAAAAGTTACATTACAAAGCTGTAGTGATCAAGACAGTATGGTACTGGCACAAAAACAGATACATAAATCAATGGAACAGAATAGAAAACTCAGAAATAACCCACAACTATATGGTTAACTAATCTGGGAAAAAGCAGGAAAGAATATCCAATGGGAAAAAAAGATAGTCTCTTCACCAAATGGTGTTGGGAAAACTGGATAGCAACGTGCAAAAGAATGAAAGTGGACCACTTTCTTACACCATACACAAAATAAATTCAAAATGGATTGTAGACCTAAGTATGAGATATGAAAGCATTAAAATCCTAGAGGAAAACACAGGCAGTAACCTCTTTGACATCTGCCATAGCAATTTCTTACTAGATATGCCTCCCTAGGCAAGGGAAACCCAAGCAAAAATTAAAGTATTGGGACTTCATCATGATAAAAAGCTGCTACAGAGCAAAGGAAACAATCAACAAAGCTGAAAGGCAACCTATGGGACAGAAGAAGATATTTGAAATGACGTATCTGATAATGAGTTAGTATCCAAAATATATAAAGAACTTATAAAACTGAACACCCTAAAAACAATAATCCAGTTAAAAAATAGGCTGAAGACATGAATAGACATTTTCCAGAGAAAACATACAGATAGCTAACACTCCTGATATCAATATTACACTATATATTAACTAACTATAATTTAAATAAAAATTGAGAAAATATGCTAAGGGTTTTAATGGAAAAAGTAGATGGCTACAAGAACAGGTGGATAATGTAAGCAGAGAGATATAAATTCTTTTTTAAAAAAGATTTTATTTATTTGAAAGAGATAGAGCAAGGGAGAGAAAGCATGAGTTGGAGGAGAGACAGAGGGAAAGGGAGAAGCAGACTCCCACTGAGAGGGATTCTGACATGGGACTCGATCCCAGGACTCCAGGACCATGACTCAAGCTGAAAAGAAGATGCTTAACTGACTGAGCCACCCAGGCGCCCCAGAGACATAAATTTTAAGAAAAAATGCTGAAGATCAAAAACACTAAAACAGAAATGAAGAATTCCTTTGATGGGCTCATTAATAGGCTGTACATTTCTGAGGAAAGAAATTCTGAGTTTGAGACTACGACAATATAAACTCCCAGAACTGAAAACAAAGAAAAAAAAAAGACTGGGGGAAAAAACCGAACAGAATATCCAAGAACTGTGGGACAGCTACTAAAGATGTAATATACTCATAACTAGAACAGCAGGAGAAAAAGAAAGGAATAGAAGCAATGTTTATTTTTTTAATGTTTTCTTATTATATTATGTTAATCACCCTACAGTACAACCCTGGTTTCCGATGTAAAGCTCGATGCTTCATTAGTTGTGTATAACACCCAGTGCACCATGCAACACGTGCCCTCCTCACTACCCATCACCAGTCTATCTCATTCCACCCCCTCCCCTCTGAAGCCCTCAGTTTGTTTCTCAGAGTCCAGAGTCTCTCATGCTTCATTCCCCCTT
>NC_048238.1:51026121-51045081 GCF_002007445.2 Ailuropoda melanoleuca | reverse complement strand
ATGGACATTTTAACTATGTTAATTCTTCTGATCCACGAGCATGGAATATTTTTCCATCTTTTTGTGTCTTCTTCCNTTTGTGTCTTCTTCCGTGTCTTTCAAGAGTGATTTGTAGTTTCTAGAATATAGATCCTTTATGTCTCTGGTTAAGTTAATTCCAAGTTAACGTATGGTTTTAGAAGCAATGTTTAAAGCAATAATGAGGGTCTTCTGGGTGGCTCAGTTAGTTAAGCTTCTGCCTTCAGCAGGTTATGATCCCGTAGTCCTGGGATCGAGTCCCGCATCAGAATACTTGCTCAGTGGGGAGTCTGCTTCTCCCTCTCCCTCTGTCACTACTCCCTGCTTGGGCTCTCTCTCTCTCTGTGTCAAATAAGTAAATAAAATATTTTTAAAAATTAAAAAAAAATAAAGCAATAATGACTGAGAATTTCCCCAAGTTAATGTCAGATACCAAACCAAAAATTCAGGAAGCTCAGAGAACACCAAGTAAATAAAAGTTTAAAAAAAACTACACCTAGGCATATCATATTCAAACTTCGGAAAACCAAAGATAAAGAAAAAAAATTTTTGAAAGAAGCTGGAGGCAAAAAAGCCTTACCTGTAGACAAGCAAAGATAAGAATTACACCTGACTTCTCAGAAACCATGCAAGCAAGAATAGAGTCCATTGACTAATGAACGGATAAAGATGTGTTTCATATATACAATGGGATATTACTCAGCCATCAGAAAGGAAGAATGCCTACCATTTACATCGACATGGATGGGACTGGAGGAGATTCTGCTAGGTGAAATATGTCAAGCAGAGAAAGACAGTTATCATATGGTTTCACTCATTTGTGGAACATAAGAAATAGTGCAGAGGATCATAGGGGAAGGGAGGGAAAACTGAATGGGAAGAAATCAGAGAGGGAGATAAACCACGAGAGACTCTTGACTCTGGGAAACAAGCAGCGTTGTGGAAAGGGAGATAGGTGGGGAAATGGGGTAACTGGGTGATGAGCATTAAGGAGGGCATGTGATGTGATGAGCACTGTGTGCTATACACAACTAATGAATCATTGAACACTACATAAAAAACTAATGATGTACTGTATATATACCATGAGATATTTGCTATTCAAATCATCTAGTCTATGCTATTTTTGTTACAGCAGCCCAAACAGACTAAGGCACTGTGTTGTATGGTAAGTGTATGCTTAACTTTTTAAGAAACTGCTACATTGTTTTACAGAGTAACTGTACCATTTTGCATTCCCATAAGCAATGTATGTTCCAGTATCTTCACAGCCTTGCCAGTACTTGGTATTGTCAGTAAACATATTTTTACTTTTAGCCATTCTAATAGGTATATAGTAGTATCTCATCATGTTTTAATTTGCTTTTATCTAAAGAAGGAAAACTTCCAAACTCATTCTATGAGGCCAGCATTTGATCTCAAAACGAGGCAAAGACCCCATCAAAAAGGAGAATTACAAACCAACATCCCTGATGAATATGGATGCCAAAATTCTCAACAATATCCTAGCCAATAAGATCCAACAGTGCATTAAAAATCTTATCCATCACCACCAGGTGCGATTTATTCCTGGGATGCAAGGGTGGTTCGACAATCACAAATCAATCAGTGTGATAGAACACATTAATAAGAGAAGAGACAAGAACCATATGATCCTCTCAATTGATGCAGAAAAAGTGTTTGACAAAATACAGCATCCTTTCCTGATTAAAACCCTTCAGAGTGTAGGGATAGAGGGAACATTCCTCAATTTTATAAAAACCATCTGTGAAAAGCCCACAGCGAATATCATTCTCAATGGGGAAAAGCTGAGACCTTTTCCCTGAAGATCAGGAACATGACAAGTATGCCCACTCTCACCACTATTGTTCAACATAGTAGTAGAAGTCCTAGCATCAGCAATCAGACAATAAAAAGAAATAAAATGTATTCAAATTGGCAATGAAGAAGTCAAACTCTCTCTCTTCGCAGATGACATGACACTTTATGTGGAAAACCCAAAAGACTCCACCCCCAAATTACTAGAACTCATACAGCAATTCAGTAATGTGGCAGGATACAAAATCAATGCACAGAAATCAGTTGCTTTCCTATACACTCACAATGTAACTGTAGAAAGAGAAATTAGGGAATTGATTCCATTTGCAAAAGCACCAAAGACCATAAAATACCTTGGAATAAACCTAACCAAAGAGGTAAAGGATCTATACTCTGGAAACTAAAGAACACTTATGAAAGAAATTGAAGAAGACACAAAAAGATGGAAAAACATTCCACGCTCATAGATCGGGAGAATAAACGTTGCTAAAATGTCTATGCTGCCCAGAGCAATCTATACTTTCAATGCCATCCCGATCAAAATACCAATGACATTTTTCAAAGCGCTGGAACAAACAATCCTAAAATTTGTATAGAACCAGAAAAGACCCCGAATAGCCAAGGAAATGTTGAAAAAGAAAAAACAAAGCTGGTGGCATCACGTTGCCTCATTTCAAGCTATATTACAAAGCTGTGATCACCAAGTCAGCATGGTACTGGCACAAAAACAGACACATAGATCAATGGAACAGAAGAGAGCCCAGATATGGACCCTCAACTCTATGGTCAACCAATCTTTGACAAAGATTCTTCTATTACTGTGTTCTAGTGTGTTTGACTGAGGCTTGAATGGCTATGTATTTACCCCTTAGGACCATCTTTGCAGTATCCTGTAGGTTTTGGACTGATGTGGTTTCATTCTCACTGGTTTCCATGAATTGTTTAAGTTCTTCTTTGATTTTCTGGTTCACTCAAACATTCTTAAGCATGATGGTCCTTAGCTTCCAAGTGTTTGAATTCCTTCCAAATTTTTTCTTATGCTTAAGTTCCGGTTTCAAAGCATTGTGGTCCAAGAATATGCAGGGAATAATCTCAATCTTCTGGTATCACTTGAGACCTGATTTGTGACCTAGTATGTGGTCTCTTCTGGAGAAAGTTCCATGTGCGTTCTAGAAGAATGAGTATTCTGTTGTTTTAGGGTGGAATGTTCTGTACATATCTATGAGGTCCTTCTGGTCCAGTGTGTCATTCAAAGCTCTTGTTTCTTTGTTGATTTTCTGCTTAAAATATCTATCTATTGCTGAGAATGGAGTGCTGAGGTCTCCTATTAACATATTATTCTGAATATGTCTCTTTATTTTGGTTAACAGTTGGCTTATGTAGTTGGCTGCTCCCATGTTGGGGGCATAGATATTTACCCCTGTTAGATCCTCTTGTTGGATAGACCCTTTATGAATGATATAGTGTCATTCTGTATCTCTTACTACAGTCTTTGGCTTAAAATCTAATTTGTCTGATACGAGAATTGCTACCCCAGCTTTCTTTTGAGGTCCATTGTCATGAAAAATGGTTCTTCATCCCCTCACTTTCAGTCTGGATGTATCTGTAGGTTCAGAATGAGTCTCTTGTAGACAGCATATGGATGGGTCATTTCTTTTTATCTAATCTGCAACCCTGCGCCATTTCATGGGTGCATTTAGGCCATTCACATTGAGAGTGATTATTGAAAGATATGATTTTCATCATGTTGCCTGTACAGTCTTTTTTTCTATAGACTGTTTCTGTAAATTTCTGTTCTATATCACTCTTTGGGTCTTTCTCCTTTTATAGAACCCACCCTTAATATTTCTTGCAGGGCAGGCTTGGTGGTCACATATTCTTTCATTTTCTGCCAATCTTGGAAGCTCTTTCACTCTCCATCCATTCTGAATGATAGCCTTGCTGGATTCAGTATCCTTGGCTGCATGTTCTTCGCATTTAGTAACCAGAATATATCTTGGCAGCCCTTTCTGGCTTGCCAGGTCTCTGTGGACAGGTCTGATGTTGTTCTGATGTTCCTCTGTCTGTACATAAGAAATCTCTTCCCCTAGTCGCTTTCAAGATTGTTTCCTTGGATCTAAGACTTGCGAATTGTACTATTATATGTCATGGCATCCATCTGTTCTCATTGATCTTGGGAGGGGTCCTCTCTGCCTCTTGGACATGAATGCTTGTTTCCTTTCCCAGATTAGGTAAATTCTCAGCTACGATTTGCCCAAATATATCTTTTAGCCTTCTCTTTTTCTCCACTCCCTCAGGGATCTCAGTAATTCTGATATTGGAACATTTGGTTGAGTTGTTAATCTCTCTCAGTTTGATCCCTTGGATTTTAATCTGTTTTTCCCATGCTGCCTCAGTTTCCTTCTTTTCTATCATCTTATCCTATAGCTCACTAATTCATTCTTTGGCCTCATTTACCCTGGCACTCAGATTATCCAGTTTAGACTGCATTTCATTCATAGCTTTTTTTTAATAATAATTTTTATTATGTTATGTTAGTCACCATACAGTACATCCTTTGTTTTTGATGTAGTGTTCCATGACTCATTATTTGTGTATAACACCCAGTGCTCCATGCAATATGTGCCCTCCTTAATACCCATTCATAACATTTTTAAGTTCTGCCTGATTAGATCTAATTTCTGCCCTTAGAGATTCTATATTGTTGTTAATATTTTTCTCAAGTCTAGATATCACCTTCATAATTGTTACTCTGAAGTCTATTTCTGACATCTTGGTTATACCCATATCCATTAGTTCTGTGGTAGATGCCACCGTCTCTGATTCTTTTTTTTTTGCAGGGGGGTTCTTCCTCTTAGTCATTCTGTTGAGGGGTGGTTGAGGGAATGTATAGAGTCCGAAGTATTAACCACAACACAAGCAAGATGCATCTGTTTTATAGGGACCTTAGGGTTGTTGTCCTCTTGTTCTTCCAGCCTGTCTTCTGGGGGAGAGGCCTGCCACACTGTTACTCAGGCAACCCTGTTAGGGCACAGTTGCCCTGTCCCCTGTGGGGGGGCGGATGGGCTCAGTGAGAAGCGGTTTTTTTGGGCATTTGTTCTCTGGCGGCTCTCCCTGGTGGCTTTCCGTGTCTCTTCTGAGAGTCAGAGCAGAAGTGACCACATCCAAACTGCTGTCTCAGGACAGAGAGATTGCAGTCTGCTCTTCACTGAGCTCTCCAGGCCACACTGTCTCCATTTCTGTCTGTGCTCCTAAAAACTGCAGTCTTCTGGGTTGCATGCCCCACAGCAGCGCTCCCAGCTGTCACTCCCAGGGCTAGGCATGTCTCTGCCCTTTGTGCTTCTACAACCATAAGCCACCCCCAATTCCCACGTGCATACCTGTAGCTCCTAGTTTCAGTCTGGGGGGCTGCCCTAAAGTCCTTTCCCCACCACTACCGGTATGCGAGTTTGTGTCCAGTCCCCAGCATGGGAGGCTTTTGCCTTCCCAGAGCACGTTCACAAAGGCTCCCTTCCCCTTCTGTTTATCTTCTGATATCTGCCTGCAGAATCATGGCTCCCCACTTCATACCTTGAGACCAACCGCCAGAGGTATTCTGTTTGTAGAGATACAGATATATCTTCTTACATCTCAGGCTGATTTCATAGGTGTTCAAAATGGTCTGGTAGATTTACTGCTCAATTCAGGGTACCAGTTGAAATAGGGTCCCCTGCTCCTCCACCATCTTTTTTTTTCTCCACCAACCATGGCTTTCAGGTAGACATGGGATACAACTTATGGGAATTCTGGAAATATCATTCACTAACTGACTTATTCCCTCTGAGCCTCATTGTTTCTCATTTATAGAATGGAAACTCTGACAATACCTACTTTTGGGAGGAGCTATTTTGAGAATCAAATTAAATGAGGCAACACTTAGCACAGTGCCTGGACATAATAGGTGCTCAGTAATGGAAGATACTGTGGCTGCTGTTATTTTGTGGTGTTCAGGGGTGGCAAGAGCCAATAAGTAAACACCAAGGGTCAAAAAAAAAAACTCAGGGAAGTTGTTTCCAAAATGGAAGAGTAAGACTGGAAATGAAAGACAAGGTCAAGATAGAAAATTGGGAAAAACTGAAAGGGAGAAAATAAGAGCTAGAGTGGGAAGGACCAACATAATTGGCTGTTGGCCACATGCTCCAGGGGTAATTCAGGCTGGTTTGGAGAGACAAGGCCCTCAAAGATAACTGGAAGGCTATTTTCCACTCACCACCTTCCTGTATTCACAAACATCTCATAGGCCCAGCTTTGTGAATAACCTTTTGAGTTGGCCCGAGAAGCTGAGGTTATTCAAAACAGGAAGTGGTTATGTATAGTCACCATGTTGAGCCTAAGTAATTCTGCCAAAGTCATATTTTTCCATTCTTGTCTTTTAACCAAAGATCTGAGGTCTTAGTGAGGAATGGAGCCAGAGAAGCTGAAATCCTGAGGTCTTATCTGCATCCTTAAATTCCTGAACCTCTCATCTCTGAGGGAGAAAATACTTGTCTGTATTAGTCAAGATAGTTTAAGTTATGCTGTAGTGACAATCCCTAAAACTAGTGCTTAAAACAATAAAGTTTATTTCTTGCTTATGCTGTGTGTCCATTGCAGGTCAGCTGATGGCTCTACTCATCATAGTCATCAGAGACCCAAGCTGATAGAGTTTCCATCTCAAATCATTTCCATGATTGCTGCATCAAGGGAGAGGAACAGCTGAATTACTCACTGATCCTTAAAGTTTCCACCCAGAAGTGACCTATGTCAATTCTACTCAGTTTTCATTGGCTGAAGTAAGTCATATGGCCATGCTTAACTTCAAAGGGGTGAGGGAAGTGCAATTTTACCATGTGCCTGAAGGAAGAAAGTCAGAAATAACTGCTGAACAGCATTTATGACTACCATACTGTCTTACTGAAATGTGGGCTCTGGTACATCAACATATGGTATAGTCAAAATCTCAGTGCAGAGACAGGTCTCTTCTCTCTTGTCTTTTTCCGAAAAGTTCTATTATTATGGAAGGTTATTTCCTTAGTTAGTATCCCAGGTACCTTAGAAGCAGATACATTGGCTTACGTGCCTGACAAGCTCACTGAAAGGGCATGTGACAATATTTTGGGGTTAACTAGTAAGGTGGATTGTGGACTTCTAACCAGGTTAGTTTGAGAATCTACAGAAAATGTCAGGGTGAACATGAGGAATAAAGATGATTACAATCACATAGCATGACTTTTTCTATCTAAAGCCACACTAACCACCACGACAACAGATGCATAGTGATAAGTCCCCCTGGATTTGTGATACAGCCTTATAACGTCTTGATTTTATAGTATGAAAGCAAAGCTGAACGATTTCTAGCCTGATGAGAGAGGACAAAACACTGGCTTTTCCAAGTGCATGGTCAAGAAAACTTCCCCAGCATGGTGGTTATGCTGGGTTTATGGAAAAATTAAAAGGAATGTACCGATTTCTACCAAAGGTTATCTGCCACTAAGAGTCAAGGTGGGACAAGTTGGCTTCTTTGCCTTGGAATTCCACAGTCTTGTGCAAGCCCTCTCAAGGATGATGCCACTTACTTGGCGAGCACTTTCAGGTTTTGCCAGGGCTTCTACACAATGAGCTCTCTCGGCTGCTCTAAGTGGGAAATCTCATTAAGTGGGTACTCAGTGGCACAAAAACAGGCACATAGATCAATGGAACATAACAGAGATCACAGAAATGGATCTTCAACTCTATGGTCAACTAATCTTCAACAAAGCAGGAAAGAATATCCAATGGAAAAAAGTCTCTTTAACAAATGGTATTGGGAAAATTGGAGAGCCACATGCAGAAGAGTGAAACTGGACCATTTTCTTACACCATACACAAAGATAAACTCAAAATGGATGAAAGACCTAAAAGTGAGACAGGAATCCATCAAAATCCTAGAGGAGAACACAAGCAGCAACCTCTGTGACCTCAGTCACAGCAACTTCTTGCTAGATATGTCTCCAAAGGCAAGGGAAACAGAGGCAAAAAGGAACTGTTGGGACTTAGTCGAGATAAGAAGCTTTTGCACAACAGAGGAAACAGTCTACAAAACCAAAATACAATCTACAGAATGAGAGAAGGTATTTGCAAATGACTTATAAAGGGCTAGTATCCAAAATCTATAAGGAACTTATCAAACTCAACACTCAAAGAACAAATAATCCAATCAAGAAATGGGCAGGAAGTTAGAATGGCAAAGATAGACAAAGCAAGAAACAACAATTGTTGGAGAGGATGTGGAGAAAGGGGATCCCTCCTACATTGTTGGTGGGAATGCAAGTTGGTACAGCCACTCTGGAAAACAGTGTGGAGGTCCCTTAAAAAGTTAAAAATTGAACTACCCTATGACCCAGCCATTGCACTACTGGGTGTTTACCCCAAAGATACAGACGTAGTAAAGAGAAGGGCCATATGCACCCCAATGTTCATAGCTGCATTGTCCACAATAGCCAAATCATGGAAGGAGCCGAGATGCCCTTCAACAGATGACTGGATTAAGAAGCTGTGGTCCATATATACAATGGAATATTACTCAGCTATCAGAAAGAACGAATTCTCAACATTTGCTGCAACATGGACGGCACTGGAGGAGATAATGCTAAGTGAAATAAGTCAAGCAGAGAAAGACAATTATCATATGATTTCTCTCATCTATGGAACATAAGAACTAGGAGGATCGGTAGGGGAAGAAAGGGATAAAGAAAAGGGGGGTAATCAGAAGGGGGAATGAAACATGAGAGACTATGGACTATGAGAAACAAACTGAAGACTTCAGAGGGGAGGGGGTGGGGGAATGGGATAGACTGGTGATGGGTAGTAAGGAGGGCACGTATTGCATGGTGCACTGGGTGTTATACGCAACTAATGAAGCATCAAACTTTACATCGGAATCTGGGGATGTACTGTATGGTGATTAACATAATATAATAAAATAAAATTTAAAAAAAAGAAACTTAGGGGGGAAAAAAGGAAGTGTTCTCTGACATCTACACGCTGAATTTTATAGAGGAGTCAGTTTGAAAGAATATTGAGCCATATGTATATGGCTGTGATTTTTAAAAATAGGTAAGAAATGTTGTATCTCTAATCAAGTAGAATCAAATGAAAGTCTCAAGGGACATGAATAGACTAATAACACACACAGATTTAAAATGTAGTTAAGAAGAAATGATTACCCAGTCTAGGAAAACAAAAAGATAAAAATAAAAAGTAAATCCATAAACGTTTTTGTGTGAAGGTGCCAACATTGGTATTAGAGCTTGTATGGTTTCTAGAGCAATCTTGATAGAAGCAAGAGGTACTTCATAAAATAAAGCAATATCCTGGGAAAAAAAAAAGAAATGGGCAGGAGACATAAATAGACATTTCTCCAATGAAAACACATAAATGGCCAACAGACGTATGGAAAAATGCTCCACGTCACCCGGTATCAGGAAAATACAAATCAAAACCACAATGAGATACCACCTCACACCAGTCAGAATGGCTGAAATTAACAAGACAGGAAACAACAAATGTTGGTGAGGATGCAGAGAAAGGGGAACGCTCTAAAGTGTTGGTGGGAATGCAAGCTGGTACAGCCACTCTGGAAAACAGTATGGAGGTTCCTCCATAGTTAAAAATAGACCTACCCTACGACCCAGCAATTGCACTACTAGGTATTTACCCAAAAGATACAAAGTTAGTGATCTGAAGGGGCACCTGCACCCCAATGTTCATGGCAGCAATGTCCACAATAGCTAAACTACGGAAAGAGCCCAGATGTCCATTGACAGATGAATGGATAAAGAAGATGTGGTATATATATACAATGGAATATTTCTCAGCAATCAAAAACATGAAATCTTACCATTTGCAACGACATGAATGGAACTGGAGGTATTATGCTAAGCAAAATAAGTCAATCAGAGAAAGACAATTATATGATTTCACTCATATGTGAAATTTAAGAAACAAAGCAGGTGAACATAGGGGAAGGGAGGAAAAATAATATAAGATGAAATCTGAGAGGGAGACAGACCATAAGAGACTCTTAACTATAGCAAACAAACTGAGGGTTTCTGGAGGAGAGGTGTGTGAGGGGATGGGGTAACTGAGTGACGGGCATTAAGGAGGGCATGTGATGTAATGAGCACTGGGTGTTATATACAACTGATGAATCACTGAACTCTGTCTCTGAAACTAATTATACACTCTATGTTAATTAATCGAATTTAAATAAAATAAAAAATTTTAAAAAGTGGATACTCTGTGGATATGGCTAAGAATGTGAACTTGTGGTCACAACTATTTTCTAGCATAGCAAGACTATTACTTGGGCCCTTCCTGCAGCTAAAAAGAGTGCATGTATCTGGGTGATTCTACTCTCTATAACTCATAGCCAAGCATACATGTTTTGAGAGGCATCATTGAATCTATGTAATGGGGCAGTTGAATTCCTGGCCTGCTCTTTCCCTCATCCTACCTTCATGCTTGCCCATTTTCATATTTAGGGTTTGTTTGCCAATCCAGGCCATAGTATATTCCAGAATAGCACGCAATTTTATCCATGGGGATCTGCTCTATCAGAACTTACTAATTCTCTGCCACAAACTTGTTATATTATGAATGGATACATTCTACGGGCAACATAGCAAAAAGGTTAAGAGCTCAGGTTCTGAGGTCAGATTGCATGTATTTGAATTTGGACTCAGCCAATTACTAGCTAGTAGGTAACTTTGGACAAATTACTGAACTATTCTGAGTTTTGGTTTCTTTAGCTGTAAAAATGAGGATAATAAGAGCTTCTCAGGATTACTGTGTTGAGATAATTAATATAAAACATATTAATATAAAATTAATACAACATTTACTGTAGTGTCTGCCATACAATATGTGCTCAATAAGTGGTAACCACCCCATCGTCAGCATTACCATAATCGTCCTCATGAGTCCTGCTAAGAGGGCTGTTACATGTGAACTTCTTTCTCAGAGGCCAGGATAAGTTGCTAACTTTTGTGGTCACTCCCCCCCTGTTTTTTCCACTGTAGAGCAGTGGCTTTCATCTTGATCTACGGTTGTCAGCACTTAATGTGGGCCCCTAGGCAGCTGTCCAAACCACCCTGTCAGTAGCTAAAATTCTGGTCAACTATGTGGTATCTGGGATGATTCTCTTGGAGTATAAGCTCAGGAAACTTCTTCCTCCCAGGAGTTGGAGGGACAGGGTTATTTCCTCATTTCCAGGGTCCAGTCTATATCAAATGGGGATACTTTGTGCCAGGGCCAGAGGTATGCATGCTCTGAATTGTTATTGACAGAAATCTCTGGGGAAATAGGAAGGCATTACTCACCCTTCAAAATAGTAAACTGAGACTCCTCTAGGACAACCAAGTACTAGAAATCATGACCACATGAGACCGACCCCACAACTGGTCATCCCTTTTCTGCTGGCTAAGCTTAGAGGGGCCTGGGTATTCAGGAAACTTCAGGTATCAGGAGACATAATACCTTCATCTGTAACCCCAAAGGAAAGTGGAGGAACATCTACTGGTGTCTCATCCTGCCTGATTGGATTCCTAGCATCAGCCACCTCCTCTTCCACCCAAACCTCAAACCACATAGTTGGAACAGATCTCTGATATGACTTTCAGCCTACACCCTGAACCACTTTCATTGACCAGCTGTGCACTGCTTCCTAACCTGTTGTTGATTTTCTTGGCATCAAACTTATGATTTGTTTTACATCCTCCTCCCATCTCCCACGTTATCTTATGGCCTAGTCTAATTCTCAGATAAAATCTTACATTCAACCCCACCTCCTTGGCTTGTACTTTTCCTTTACCTCTTTAACAGCAGCTAGGACTTTCTGTGGCTATAGTGCTATTGGCTGTTATGGCAAGCACTGAGCCTGGGAGCCCCATCCTAGTTCAGGTCTTCAGAAGCAGTGATCTTAGTAAGTTCATGGCAGCTGCACAAGTAGTTAGGACCCCAGACCACCAGGTCAAGTATTTTATCTTGGTCAACCTAGTAGTGCCAGGAGTGTTCTACCATGTCGTGACCAGCATCCCACATATATTCTGAAGCCATGAAGTGGAGATATATTTGGGTAGCAGGCTTAATTATACCTCAGCCCAGATGGTTTGGGTGACCTTCAGAGCAATCATCCTTGGCCACCCCAGAGTAGAATTCCCTGAGACCATACTTTCCTCAAAGCATTTAGATAATGCTGACAAAGGTGACTGTGGTCTCAGAGCAGGAGCTCCCTTAGAACCTTGTAATTAAAAAGTTTCTTAGCTTCATGAGCTGCTATTACCTTCTTTACAGAAGCCTAACTTGTCTCCATCTCCAGTACTACCCATGATCCAAACTATCACCATCTGTTTCCTGGACCACTGAAGTAACCTGACCACTCTCTTCACTACCATCATTGATCACCTATAATCTCTTCTCCATAAGTAGCCAGAGTGATCTTTTAAATACAAATCACGCCACAGCACTCCCATGTATAAATCGCTCCAATGTTTGTGGTTATATTAAAAAATAAAGGCCTCGTTTTTTTTGGAATTATATATAAAGTATTTATGGAGGAAAGGATATAATGTCTGAATTATGTTTAATAATTCAGTGTGATAATGTCTGAATTATGTTTAATAATTCAGTGTGTCACAGGATACAAAATCAACGTACAGAAATTTGTTGCATTTCTAATCACCAATAATGAAGCAGCAGAAAGAGAAATCAAGGAATCAATCCCATTTACCATTGCACCAAAACAAGTAAGATACCTAGGAATAAACCTAACCAAAGAAGTGAAAGACCTGTACTCTGAAAACTATAAAACATTGATGAAAGAAATTCAAGATGACACAAAGAAATGGAAAGACATTCCATGCTCTTGGATTGCATTGTTAAAATGTCTATACTCCCCAAAGTAGTTTACACATTTAATGCAATCCTTATTAAAATACCAACAACATCTTTTACAGAGCTAGAATAAACAATCCTAAAATTTGTATGAAACCACCAAAGACCCTGAATAGCTAAAGCAACCTTGACAAAGGAAGTGAGGCTGGAGACATCTCAATTCTGTATGAAGCTATTACAAAGTTATATTACAAAGCACTAGTGATCAAAATAGTATGGTACTGGCACAAAAATAGACACAAGATCAATGGAACAGAATAAACCCCCCAGAAATGAACACATAACTATATGGTCAATTGATCTTCAACAAAGCAGGAAAGAATATCCAATGGGGAAAAGATGGACTCTTCAAAAAATGGTGTTGGGAAAACTGGACAGCTATACACAAAAGAATGAAACTGGATCACTTTCTTACACCATATACAAAAGTAAATTCAAAATAGATTAAAGAACTAAATGTGAGACATGAAACCATAAAAATCCTAGAGGAGAACACAGGCAGTAACCTCTTGGACATCAGCTGTAGCAACTTCTTTCTAGATATATCTTCTGGGGGAAGAAAAGCAAAAGCAACAATAAACTATTGGGAGTACATAAAAATAAAAAGCTTCTGCACAGTTAAAGAAACAATCAACAAAGCTAAAAGGCAATCTATGGAATGGGAGAAGATATTTACAAATGACATATCTGATAACGTGTTAGTAACTAAAATATATAAAGAACTTATACAACTCAACACCCAAAAAACAAATAATCAATTAAAAATGGGCAGAAGACATGAACAGACATTGCTCCAAAGAAAACATACAGATGGCCAACAGACACATGAAAGGGTGCTCATCATCACTTACTGTCATGGAAATGCAAATCAAAACTACAATGAGATATCACCTCACACCTGTCAGAATGGCTAACATCAATTACAGAAGAAACAAGTGTTGACGAGGACGTAGAGAAAAAGGAACCCTCATGCACTGTTGGTGGGAATGCAAACTGGTGCAGTCATTGTGGAAAACAGTATGGAGGGTCCCGCAAAAGTTAAAAATAGAACTACCTTATGATCCAGCAATCACACTACTGGTTCTTTACCCAAAGAACACAAAACCTCTAATTCAAAGGGATACATGCACCCCTATGTTTATAGCAGTATTATTTACAATAGTCAAGATATGGAAGCAGCTCAAGTGTCCATTGATAGATGAATGGATAAAGAAGAAATGGTATGTGTGTGTGTGTGTGTGTATATATATATGGATAAAGAAGAAATGGTGTCCATATATATATATATAATTTATAAATTTATACATATGAATATTATTCATCCATAAAAAAGAATGAAATCTTGCCATTTGCAATGACTTGGATGGAGCTACAGAGTATAACGCTAATGTCAGAGAAAGACAAATGGCATATGATTTCACTCATATGTGAAACAAATGAGCAAAGGGAAAAAGAAGAGACACACCAAGTAACAAACTCTTAGTTATAGAGAACAAACTCATTATACCAGAGGGGAGGGGGTGAGGGATGGGTTAAATAGGTGATGGAGATTAAGGAGTGCACTTGTGGTGGGCACCAGGTGAAGTATGGAAATATTGAATCACCATATTACACAGCTGAAACTAATATAACACTGTATGTTAACCAACTGGAATTAAAATAAAAACTTTTTAAAAGGGAATGTATGTAAAGCTAATTGAGTTTCTTTGGCCCAAAATAACCAAGGAATTTCAGGCAAAATGTGACAATTGCATTTCAAGTGTTCAGTAAAATCATTGCCCACACAAGCAAACCAGAAGGATATAAATCAGCCCTCAAACCTCTAGAATTAATCGATTGTTTTCCCTAGAATAAAATAGTCATCATCCGGGCAACATATTGGTCTCTTGACACTTGTCATGCCCAGTGAACCTTGCGTGGAATCAGAGAACATCCGTGATAGTACAGGTATGCTGGGAGGCACTTTTGTTTGCATGCATTTTGCCCAAGAGAGAGTTTGAGAGGTGGTTGTTGTGGAAACTGTCTCAATTGGCAGGAATCAAAAAGTGAGAATTACTCCTGTCATTATCCAAAGAACCTCTGAACTAAAATTTGAGAAACGTTAATAAACATGGCAGGATCCCTCTGGCCATAGTAGGATCAGGTAGAATGAGTATGTGGGCTGTCAAGTACATGCATATAATGCTATGAAGAGTGTGCCTCTGGGCTCCCACCTACCTCCTTGATATTTTGAAGGGGACCCTATCTAACCATTGGAATCTGTTTGAGATCAATGGCACGGGCCCAGATGGGTAGATAAGGGCTCAGTTTGCTGGTAAGCTAAGGAACACATTTGCTGATGGGTAGGTGATGGGGGCAACACAGTACCCCAGACACAAAGGAAAAACACTATGACACGTGCATAAGGCACTCAAGTGACTGTTCAGAAATCAGGTTTTGCTACATGTGAAAATTGCTATATTGCTGGACAGCAATTCTGCATCTGGTAGTGAACTGGTTAGAATACTTGCCACTTTACAAAGTACAACTGGAAATGGGAACGGAAGCTGGACCTATAATGCAATGATTTTCAAAACTCAAATGGCATCAGCGTTGCCTGTAGGTGTTGTTGACTGAGGCCCACTCGAGAATTTCTCATTGACTAGGTCTGGAGTGTGGCCAAGGATTTGCATTTCTAGCAGATTCCCAGGTGAATGCTGATGCTGCTGGCCTGGGGACCACATTTTGAGGATCACTGACACAATGCATCATATCAACATTTACCCATCAAAGGAGTAATTAGAATAGGGGACACTCCAAACTCAAAGCAATAATGATAATGATCAGATTAGTTGTTTATTCTCAAACCTTCTGAAGAAAGGAGAGCATAGGAACAGAGAGTAGGGTTGCGTGACACATTTTGAGGGGGATTCCATGACTACCTCAATCTTGGATGAGTGGGAAGCTTCAAAGCACCAGGAATTAGCAAGTCTCTACCCACAAAACATTGTCCAGATATTGCAGAGTTTAATTCTTTGGAACAGGAAATTGTTTCTGTGACAGGAATGCTGCTAATGATTTTCAGAAGAGGACACTCTCATTGTCTAACTGGAGGATCCAGAGACAGTCCCCTGAAAACATGTTGGGAAATTCTAACTCACTGAAGGAAGCGGCAGTACTCTTCTTTGCAAGGGTACCACTAGGATGCTTGTTCCTCATCACTCTTACTCCCTGTGAGAAAGAAGGGGTTCTTTTCACAACAAAAGTTATCCAACTCCTTCTCCCCAACTACCTTCAGGTGAGAAGGAGGCCATTCATCACAATAATGCATTGGTTTTTTTTTTTTTTAGGAAAGGAAACAGATAGAAGCAATAGAGAGGCTTGTTGGTTTGGAAGGTACTTCGTCTGAAGAATGGGTGGCTCCCCTCTCCTCCTAGAGCTGAGAGACTTTCCTGCTGGTCTTGACCACTAGAAGCAGCAAATGGGTCTTGCCATCCTTGAATAGGTCCATAACCCTGGGAGTGGAAGCAGGGGCAAAGAGTAACAGAGAAAAGGAGGAGGATCCAGGGATGGGAACCTTCTAGACACCTTTCTGAGGCAGACTCTGGATTAAAGCAGTATTAACTGGCAATAGGCGAGAAATGGTTTATACCATTTTCTAGATTTCAAATGTATTTAGGTTGGCCATAACTAAAATACTTTTTAAAAAATCTTATAATTAATCCTACTCTTGTAAGTCATCATGGAATATAATTGCAGTGTTATATAGAGAAAGTGCTAAGTACAGGACCGGGCACAAAAAGTAGCAGAACAATCATTTGTTAAGTACTGACTCTGTCCCAGACTCAGTACTAAGCACTTTCTCTACATTATCTCATTTCATTCTTCCAACAATCCCCTGAGGTAGACTGTAATATTTTACCAATGAGGAATTACAGCTCTGAGAGATGAAGTGACTTGCCCAGGATGATAGAGCGAGAGAATTGGGAGTATTTGGCTGCAAAAAGAAGAGCAAATTAAATCTAAAGCAAGGAAAAGGAAGGAAATAATAAAGATTATAATGGAAATAAACAAAATAGGAAATAGAAAAACAATAGAGAAAAGCAATGAAACCAAAAATTTGTTCTTTGAAAAGAACAACAAAATTGACAGAGCTTTGGCTAGATCGACTGAAATAAACAAAGAGGATTCAAATTAGTAAAATTAGTAAAAACGGAGCATCACTACTGACCTTATAAATATGAAAGGGATTATAAGAAAATGGTACAGACAACTATATGTTGAGAAATAAGATAACTTAGATGAAATGGACAAATTTCTAGAAAGGTGAAAACTACAGAAATAGACCTAGGAAGAAGTTGATAATCTGAACAGACCTAAAACAAGTAAAGAGAGTGAACTAAAAACAGCAAAAAGTCTCCCACAAAGAAAAGCAAAGGCCCAAATGGCTTCACTGGTGAATTTTACCAAAATGTTTAAAGAAGAAAGAATACCAATCCTTTGCAACCTCTTCCAAAAAATAGAAGACTAGAGAGCACTTCCCAACTCATCCTATGAGGGCAATATTGCCCTGATGATAAAACCAGACGAAGACATCACAACAAAAGAAAACTACAGACCAATATCTCTTAATGAACGTAGTGGCAAAATCCTCAACAAAATACTAGCCAATCTAATCCAGCAGCATTTAAAAAGGATTATCCACAATGACCCGGGGGACTTATCCCAGGAGTTTAAGATTGGTTCAACATATGAAAACCAATCAATGTAATATACCATATTAATAGAAAAAGGGGGAAAATCTACATGTTTCTCTCAATAGATGCAGAAATAGCATTTGACAAAAATCCAACACACTTTCATGATAAAAACATGAAACAAACTAGGAATAAAAGAGAACTTCCTCAACCTGATCATGTGTATATATGAAAAACACACGACATCAGAGGTAATAATGAAAGACCAAAAGTTCATCTCCTAAGATCAGGAACAAAACAAGGATGCCTACTCTCACCAGTTCTATTCAATGTTGTATTGGAAGTTTAAGCCAGGAACATTATACAAGAAAATGAAATAAGAGGTATCCAAATTGGGGAAAAAAAAGAAGTAAAACTGTATTTAATGTATAGTTTACATGATCTTGGATATGGAAAATCCTATGAAATACATGGGGTGCCTAGGTGGCTCAGTTGGTTAAGTATCTGCCTTCTGCTCAGGTCATGATCTCAGGATCCTGGGATTGAGCCCCACGTCGGGCTCCTTGCTCAGCAAGGAGTCTGCTTCTCCTTCTGCCTCTCTCTCTCTCAAAAAAAAAATTAAATAAATAAATAAATCTTTAAAAAAGAAAAGAAAATCCTATGAAATACATATACACTCAACTATTAGATTTAAAAAAATAAGTTCATTCTTTTGCATGCAGCTGTCCAATTTTCCCAGCACCATTTATGGAAGAGACTGTCTTTTTTCCACTGGATGTTTTTTCCTGCTTTATCAAAGATTAGTTGCCCAAAGAGCCGAGGGTCCATTTCTGGGTTCTCTATTCTGTTCCATTGGTCATAGACCAATGTCTGTTCTTGTGCCAGTACCATGCTGTCTTTGTGATCACAGCTCCGTAGTATAGCTTGAAGCCCGGGAACGTCATGCCCCCAGCTTTGTTCTTCCTTTTCAACAATTCTTTGGAGATTCGGGGTCTTTTCTGGTTCCACACAAATTTAAGGGCTGTTTGTTCCAGTTCTTTGAAAAATGTCATTGGTATTTTGATTGGGATGGCATTGAAAGTGTAGATTGCTCTGGGTAGCAAAGACATTTTAACTATGTTTATTCTTCTGGTCCATGAGCATGGAATATTTTTCCATCTTTTTGTGTCTTCTTCCATGTCTTTCAAGAGTGATTTGTAGTTTCTAGAATATAGATCCTTTACATCTCTGGTTAAGTTAATTCCGAGATAACGTATGATTTTTGGTGCTATTGTAAATGGAATGGATTCCCTAATTTCTCTTTCTTCAGTCTCATTGTTTGTGTATAGAAATGCAACTGATTTCTGAGCATTGATTTTGTATCCTGCCACATTACTGAATTGCTCTATAGCTTCTAGTAGTTTGGGGGTGGATTCTTTTGGATTTTCCATATATAGAGTATCATGTCATCTGCTAAGAGAGACACTTTGACTTCTTCTTTGCTGATTTGGATACCTTT
>NC_048238.1:50950071-51026056 GCF_002007445.2 Ailuropoda melanoleuca | reverse complement strand
ACAGCCACTCTGGAAAACAGTGTGGAGGTCCCTTAAGAAGTTAAAAATTGAGCTACCCTATGACCCAGCCATTGAACTACTGGGTATTTACCCCAAAGAGACAGATGTAGTGAAGAGAAGGGCCATACGCACCCCAATGTTCATAGCAGCATTGTCCACAATAGCTAAATCGTGGAAGGAGCCGAGATGCCCTTCAACAGATGACTGGATTAAGAAGCTGTGGTCCATATATACAATGGAATATTACTCAGCTATCAGAAAGAATGAATTCTCAACATTTGCTGCAACATGGACAGCACTGGAGGAGATAATGCTAAGTGAAATAAGTCAAGCAGAGAAAGACAACTATCATATGGTTTCATTCATTTATGGAACATAAGAAATAGGAAGATCAGTAGAAGAAAGGGAAGAATGAAGGGGGGTAAGCAGAAGGGGGAATGAACCATGAGAGACTATGGACTCTGGGAAACAAACTGAGGGCTTCAGAGGGGAGGGGGTGGGGGAATGGGATAGACTGGTGATGGGTATTAAGGAGGGCATGTATTGCATGGTGCACTGGGTGTTATAGGCAACTAATGAATCATGGAACTTTACATCAAAAACCAGGGATGTACTGTATGGTGACTAACATGATATAATAAAAAAATTATTAAAATAAAAAAATAAATAAAAAATAAGTTCAGCAAGTTTGCAGGATACATGGCTAATGTAAAAAAATTAGGTGTATTTCTATACATCTGTCATGGATAATCTAAAATGAAATTAAGAAAACAATCTTTTTTACAATAGTATAAATACTTAGGTATAAATTTAACTGAGGAAGTATAAGACTTGTACACTGAGAACTATAAAGCATTGCTGAAAGATGACAATACTCCCAAAGTAATCTACAAATTCCACCCAATCTCTATCAAACTCCCAACTGGGTTTTTTTTTTTCAGAATTATACAAGCTGATCCTTAAAATCATACGGAAATGCAAGGGACTCAGAATAATAAAAACAATCTTGAATGGAAGAAAAAAAGATAAACGACTCACACTTCCTGATTTCAAAGCTTACTACAAAACTACAACAATCATGATAGTGTAGTACTGGCATAAAGATAGATATTGAGGGGCGCCTGGGTGGCACAGCGGTTAAGCGTCTGCCTTCGGCTCAGGGCGTGATCCCGGCGTTATGGGATCGAGCCCCACATCAGGCTCCTCTGCTATGAGCCTGCTTCTTCCTCTCCCACTCCCCCTGCTTGTGTTCCCTCTCTCACTGGCTGTCTCTATCTCTGTCGAATAAATAAATAANAAATTTTTAAAAAAAAAAAAAAAAAAAAAGATAGATATTGAGATCAATGGGATAGAATTGAGAGTCCAGAAATAAACCCTTGCATTTATGGTGAATTGATTTTCAGCAAGAGTGCCAAGACTATTCAATGAAGGAGGAATAGTGTTTCAACAAATAATGCTGGAATAACTGATAATCCACATGCAAAAGAATGAAGTTGGACCCCTGCCACACAACATACACACAAATTAACTCCAAATGTATCATAAACCTAAATGTAAGAAGGAAAACTGTAAAATTCTTAGAAGAAAAACCCGAGTTATTCTCCATAACATCAGTTTAGGCAAAGCCTTCTTTGATATGACACCAAGAGCACAAGTGACAAAATAAAACATAGGTAAGTTGTACTTCATCAAAATTTTATTTTATTTTATTTTTTATAATAATATTTTTTATTACATTATGTTAGTCACCATACAGTACATCCCTAGTTTTTGATGTAAAGCTCGATGATTCATTACTTGTGTATAATACCCAGTGCACCATGCAATACATGCCCTCCTTAATACTTCATCAAAATTAAAAACTGTTTTGCTTCAAAGTGTACTATCAAGAAAGTGAAGGAGTGCCTGGGTGGCTCAGTCAGTTAAGCGTCTGCCTTGGGCTCAGGTCATGATCCCAGCATCCTGGGATTGAGTCCTTCATAGGGCTCCTTGCTCAGTGTGTGCTTGGTTCTCCCTCTGTCTGTTGCTCCCCCTGCTTGTGCTCTCTCTCTCTCCCATTCTCTCTCTCTCTATCAAATAAATAAATAAAATCTTAAGAAAAAAGAAGGAAAATGAAAAGATAGCACACAGAATAGGAAAAAAAATATTTGCAAATTGGAGAAGGGACACGTACCTAGAGTATATAAGGAAATTTTACAAATCAATAATTTAAAAAGTAATTACAATTTGGGAAAAGATTTGAATAAACATTTGCCTAAAGACAGTTCACAAATTGTCATTAAGCACATGAAAAGATGCTCAACATGTTAGCCAGCATGGAGATGCAAATCAAAGCCACAATGAAAAAAAAAAAAGAAAAAATGAAAAAAAAGAAGAAAAACCACAACGAAATACCACTTCATACCCACTAGGATGGCTGTAATCAAAAAGACAGATAATAACAAGTGTTGTAGAAAACGTGGAGAAATTGGAATCATCATCTTCTGCAGGTTAGAATGTAATTTAAAGTGATGCCACTACTGTAGAAGGTACTGTGGTAGTATTTCAGATAGTTTAACACAGAGTTACCATATAACCCAGCAATTCCATTCCTAAGTAATACACAAGAGAAATAAAAGCATATGTCCACAGAAAAACTGCAGACAAATGTTTATATAGCAGTATTCATAATAGCCCCAAATGGAAACAATTAAAATGCCCAATAATTGATGAATGAGTATATAAAATATGAAATATTATTTTGTAAGAAAAAGAAACGGAGTACTGATACATGCTACAATCTTGAAAACATTATGCTAAGTGAAAGAAGCCAGCCAGAAAAGGCCACATATTGTATGATTCCAAATACATGAAATTTCCAGAGTAGGCAAATCAATAAAGACAGAACACAGATTGGTGATTGACAGGGGCTGCAGGGGTGAAAAGGACTCTTTCCTTGGCCAAACTTTAGTCAACCTCCTCTAAGCCCTTTACTCAACTAGGACTTGTCCTTGGGCCTTGTTGGCAGGCCTATGTAGCCTAGTTTTAGCAAGAATCCTGTTAAGACAGTTTGTGAAAATCCCCTACTCTAGAAATCTGATCACCCTTGATATCAAATTCTCAATTCCCTACTGTCCCCCAGGTGATTTCTGATTACCTTAGCCTGCCTTCAGCAAGAATACAATTTGGCAAAAATCTCCCTACCCCTGTTGTCACCTCTTAGTAATTTTCCATCCACCAACCATGCCCCTCCCCAACCTGCTCCTTCTCTATAAATCCCTACTTGTCTTAGCTGTATTTGGAATTGAGTCTTCTGCTATACGGAGATCTTTTTTCCCATATTGTCATAGTTCTGAATAAAAATCTGTTTTTACTGTTTTAACCGCTGTCTGGCTTGTTTTGTTTGTTTGTTTGTTTGTTTAACAGTGGTTGGGTTGGGAATGGGGAGTGATTGCCAATGGGTATGGAGTTTCTTTTTGAGATGACGAAAATGTTTTAAAATTGATAGTAGTGATTGTTGCACAGCTCTTTGTACACACTAAAACCCACTTAATTGTATACTTTAAATGGTTGAACTGTATGGCATGTGAATTATATTTCAATAAAGATGTTAAAAAATTGACAGTGTCTGGAATTGAACACAGGTCTAGCTAACTCTAAAGCTCACACTCTTCATAAGACTGTTCGGCCCCCATCCTGGATGTGCTTGATAAATGCACTGCTGTCATTAGAGCTACTATTCTGATTACTCAGTGGAAGAAGTGTTCATGACTGAGAAGATCACTTGGAAGGGCTTTAGAAGTTCATGGACTTGAGCAACAACCACCACAGCCCAGAGCAGTTGCCAGCTGCCACAAAGCAAGCCTGTATTCCCCAGGGATTCTATCAGGTTTTAACTATGAGGGGATGCCAGAACTGCTGACTGACACTTGTCAACCTGGGGACACAGAGCTTTTCAATGACTTCTCATTTCAGGACCTGGGAAATGTTACTCGACTGGGTCTTGCCTACAAGCCTCTCATCACCAGATGCAGGCCATCCTCTGTGCTCTCTGGGTGCTGGCAGAGTTCCAGGACCAGCTACCACAGACCTAGAAATGACTGAAGGCAGAAATGATGTTCGGCATCACCCCAGTTGTACTACATGGCTCCTGGTAAGACTGAAGCCAGCACCTCCACCTGTGTCACCACAGCAGCCTGGTGGATGCCTGAGGCTTGTTCATCCTGGCTAGTGAGGACATCAGGCAAGAAGCCTATGGCATGGCACTCTCTTATCAGAGACATGAGGCTAAGAGAAAGAGAAAAAGTTGTGCCTAGACAACCAGAAGGACCACTACACTTATACCTAAACCCCAAATTCCCGCAGGGACAGAGGCCATCTAAAGAATCTTGACTCCTTTCCCTTAAGTCATTATGTCACCCTTCCCAGACAATTCCAGCAAAAAATGGCCCTTCCCTTCCCTAGCACAAGACTCCCGTGGCCTTCGGTCCCTTGTAACAACAGCAACTATTGATTGGCCCCTTGCTATATGCCAGCTACTCTGCCAAGTCCTTATGTTTCTTATCTCATCTAATGCACTGTAACATTACCAGAGATACGGTGGCCCTATTTTGAAGAAAAGGAATCTGAGACACAGAGAGGCTAAGTAACTCACCCAGGTTTGTAAAGCTGAGTGGTCGAACTGGGCTTTGCATTCTGGCAGTCTGGCTTCAAACGCATGTTCTGAGTCACTTCTCTACCACCTATATCACTGACCAGGTACCTACATAGTGACCCCCTTCAGGAAGTAGCGTCAAGAAAGTTGCAAATGCCTTTTGTACTGTTAACCAAGCCCAAGTGTGAAGCCAGCATGGAGACAACTTCAGGGATTCCACCACAAGGAGGGCCACTGACCCACCCACCTCTCCATAGCTTATTGACTCAGAACAGCCCGTTCCACAGTCCATATCTGCTGCAATTATGATCCTCTGACCCTGCCATGGTCCATCTCAGCTGTCTCTGTTGTGAAGCCGGATGCAGCAGGCCAGAACTCAGAGGGGCATCATATGCCAATGCTCTGGCCCAAAGCATCACCAACAACAGGCATACTAATCTGTCATTTTTAGGTTTCCTCAGCCCCAGGGCCCCTGCAGCCCACCAGAGGGCACTGTGATTACTTAAGTGACATACTACCAAGCTGCGGGAGTGGGGGATCCCCAGAGGTTTTAGCTCACTTCAAGCTAGCTTCACCAGGCAAACCCAGAAAAACTCTGCCTTTTCTTGCCCCTGTCTCTCACCCATACACAAGGGTAAGCACCTGAGGACTCCAAGCCCAGGATAACTCTTTTTAGTAGCTGCCTTACTCTGTTGTAAGGACAAACACAGGTGTACAAGAAATAGCCAATTTCCTTATTTTTCATTAAATCAATCAAAATCTGATTTTTATTCTCACCTCCTGGGCTCTTGGGAAATTTAATCTCATTTATTAACAGATATTTTCTCCTATCACAGAGTTAGGCAAATCCTGGGGTCAAATGTGAAGCAAAAGTTTTGATGAGACCCTTCTCACCAGTCATTGGTCCATGCACAGCAAGCCTTTATTCTAAATTGGATATTGCCTCATTTTTTTAAAGATTTTATTTACTTATTTGACAGAGAGAGAGACAGCCAGCGAGAGAGGGAACACAAGCAGGGGGAGTGGGAGAGGAAGAAGCAGGCTCATAGCGGAGGAGCCTGATGTGGGGCTCGATCCCAGAACGCCGGGATCACGCCCTGAGCCGAAGGCAGACGCTTAACCACTGTGCCACCCAGGCGCCCCTGGATATTGCCTCATTTTAACTGGTGGACAGCATGCCCTTCCAGTCATTAAGTATTTGATCACCACTTTTGGGTTATAGAAGCCAGGTGAAATTCCAGCTTCTTTAGTTTTGTCCCAAGGTTTTCCTGGGCCTGCTTCCTGCCACTTTTCCCAGTCTTATCTTCTGCTACACCCTCCCTTGCACCTTATGTTCCAACAACACTAAACTACACAGAGTTGCCTGACTATAGCATGCTACTCTCACCTCACCTCACCTCACCCCTGCCTTTACTCTGTTACCTCTGCCTGGGTTGCCTCCTACACTGCTTCAGCTCAAGCGCCCCCTCCCTTGGGAAGCCTTCTCTATGCTAGTCTGCACAAGGTGATCCTTCATGTTCCCACACTTCTTTTTGCCTCCTTCTCTCATAGCGCTGAGTGCAGCATATTGTACTTGTTTGTTTTCATTACGTACTTTCTCACAGATCTGGGAGGAACCAAAGAGTGGAAACTACATTTGTATCTGTACCTTTTTATACCTCCCACACCTTACTTAGGGCCTGACACACTGAGTTTTGACAAATAAATGAATGAATTATTAAATGGAATGAATGAGAGATATGGGGCAGAGTTGAAGTCTAGAGAAGTTGAGAAGAAGCCCATAGTAATATCCCATGAATGGAGTTGTCTGATGTAGCTAGAAGGGTTCCCCCCCCCGCCCCCCCCACCCTTCCTGGGACCCAACCATACCAAGCTGGGATGACAGAAGGGGACCTTTTGTGATGCAACTCAAAGAGGGGAAGATCAATATGAGATTCTTTTAGCAGCATTACACATAGGGGGCAAGCTAAGAGGCAGTTTTGTCAGTGTGAAAGGCCTGATTGTCTTGTAATAGCTTGACAATGAAGCTGAACCAGTAAGGAATGCTTTCCTTCATCTCCCTTTCTACCTGTAAGGGTCCAAAGCCCTTTCTAGCTCCACTCAGGGGCAAATGAGATGCAACAGTATGAATGACAGCCCAACCCTAAGGCCAAGGAAGAGAAGAGATGAAATTTTGAGGGGATAGGAAGTTTAAAAGGCTAAGGAGCCTTGGTTAGGGTGGGGGAGGAAGAAAGGGGTCCCAGAGGAGAGGCTCCTGGAGACAACTCTGTGGGTGGCCCTTAGAGGGGAGAACAAAAGCCTGCTAAAGCCATTGATTCAGACGGAGGAGCTAATCCCAAATTTGGGAGGGGGGTGGTATGGAGGACTCTCCAAATTGCAAGAGGCAATGGGAGCTAGGAGTAAAGGTCTATTCTTTACATTGTTCTGGACTCTGTGTGTATAATTGAGCAGGTGATAGTAAGACTTTCTCCCCCCAGTAAAGGGCTATATTAGCCTACTCTTCTGATATTAAAAGGCATAATGACAGGGTTACATGACGTTGGTGGGGGGAGTGGGACAGGGCCCTCAGGGGATGGGCCCAATCCAAGAAAGATTCTTAAATTGTAATGTGGAGTCTAACTGCACCCAGAAAAAAGCATGCTAAAGAGCTGAGTTCAGGAATGGTCCCTGTGGCCTCTAAATTGTTAGCAAAATGGACCTGAGGCTTAAGAGAAAAAGTGGACGTAGCCCAGGAGGTAATGGTGCTGGAGAGCCCATCCTGGTAGGAGAGGTGTATGGTGGAGACAGCTGTGACCTCAGCACTAAAGTTTCTGGAGGAGGGTCACATTTGAAAAGAGGTGCTTTACCAAGGAGCTGGGAGCCTATTTGTGTTGAGAATTTTCTAGGCTGGTTCAAGCCTAAGATTTCCCTAAGGAAATCAGAGACACAGAATTTTTATAGGCATTTGGTTTGCTTCTGGAGATATGACGTTCTTCATAGTCCTTGATAGATATGGCAGAATTCATTTTGAAAGAGCCAAACAGATATTGGAGCCAGTGGGACACAGGAGCCTGAGACAGGTGCCAGAACAAGGGATGCAGCCTGTGAACAAGGCATGCTACTGGGTACCAAAACCTCTGAAGTTTGGTGACCTGTTTGGGGATGGGTATGCTGTAGGGGGCAGGAGGCAGTAAATCACCTCCTGAGAAAGGGGTTTGAGGAGTGGTTCAGATGTGCTGAGAATACTTATTTTTTCTTAAAAGAAATGTCTTGGAGACTATGCTAAGGAAGCATGTCAGAAGCTTCCAGGGTCTCATTCATGAGGGGATACATGTGTTCAAAGTACAAAATCCTTCAGCAATGGATGGTGGTTGAATTTAATATAAGTCCTTTGGAGGAGAGAAAGTGCTGGGGAGGCATATGTCAAGTTCTTGGCCCCCGGGAAGAGAGGATCCATAGTTCTGTGTATTGAATAAGGCTAAATACCTACTTACATAAGGCAGTAGAGAGGAGGAGCCTAAAGCCCCATAAAGAATCAAGAATTGATCAAAACTGCCGAGTGGAGTTTCTCATAGCCAACTATGAGAGACAAAACGAGGCTGCACAGTTGGCTTAAGGTATCTGACCACTGTAACACCAACCCTGAAATCTTAATGACTTGACATAATAAAATTTGAATGTTGTCTGCAGAGATGGGGGTTCTCTGCTCCCTGTTGTCATTCAGAGATCCAGCTTCATCCATGTTGCAATGCTGGCATCTTTACTACAGGTCCCCAGGTTGCAAGGGGGGAGGAGGACAGCGTGAGGAAGGCACACCTAATATTAACTAACTCAATTTGTGATACCTATCATTTCTGCTCACTTCCTATTGCTGCAAAAACCTATCATGTGACCTCATTTTGATGGAGGGACACTGGCAAATGTAGTCCCTAGCTGGGCAGTTGGTTCCCAGCAAAACTTTATACTATGGAAGAGAAACACAGATTTATAGTGGACAGCTAACTGTCTCTGCCACAACCCACTGGAATTTTTCCTGTTGATACAATTACTTGCTGCTGTGAGATTGAAGTTGAAGTTATTATTATTAGAGATAACCTGGGACAACTCAGCCTACATTTTAGGCCCAAACTCAGGTTTTGGTGGTTGATGCAGAAATAGCTATGGAGAGGCATATGGTTGGCAGCTACATCATGGACAGTGTGGGTTAGGAACCTCTAAGCCTTACCTTAGATGGCAAAAAAGCTCCCAATCAATCTGAAGGGTCCCCAGGTTGGAATCAGCTAAGTTATGGGCTACACAGACCTCACTCCTGTGTGGCTTCTCCAAGACCCTCTGGAATAGATTCCTAGCAAGTTCAGGCCCTATTCCCCAAGGCAAATGGGGGGGGGCAGATAAATATAAAAATAGAGAGAGACCCATGACAATAATTTCATGGGCAACACCTGACCCAAGTAGAGTGGCCACTACTGGCCATCTACCCAACATCCTCTTCTCCACCACATATTTTCCCAACAGGTCTGACTGCAATAGTCCGGTAGTGGAAGTAGGGATATGAATGGTACTCTGGGGGAGAGGCTCGTTCATGAAGGGAATGGAGCTATGCTGTTGGATTGGGGTTTCCTTAGATCTGGTGTGAGTGAAGTGGGATGTTAACAAAGGCAGCCTGCAAAGGTATTGCTGGGATAGAGTCAGAATGGATGCTTGAGAGGTCACAAGTTGGAAAATAAGAAAAAGCTTCGGAGCCAAAGGATGAGGTAAAGTTGGAAGCAGGGGGATAAACAATGAAGAATTTGGCCTGGAAAGTTGAAGGTAGGACAAGGTTGGGTGTGAGGCCTGAGTGAAGGTAAGTCGTTCCAGACTAAGGCTGAACAGGGATTATTAGTTTCAATATCCCACTTAGGGGGTTATCTGAGATTGGAACAATGCCTTGCTGTGCAGCAAGTTTCAGGGGCTGACCACAGCAGTGTGGTGTGTAATAGTGTTGTAACCTAGGGCCTGAGAGGACTCTGAAAACTTCTATAAACACCAAAACAAATCCAATCCACAATTACTGAATAACTGTTGTAGCAATAGATGGGAGGAGGCAATGGTGACTGACCAGTTTCTAAACGCCCTGCCTGTTTGGGGTGGCATTCTTAAGATAGGTCAAGAAGCCAAAGGGGGACAGGTAGTTCTCCTTCCAGCTAACAGCTCTAGGCATGGTCATATGACCCGGACACAGCCAATCAGATTCTTCCACTGATGTCAAGAGATTTTTGTGATGGCTATATCAGAACCCAGAATTTGCTGGCATAGGGGTAAGTGTTCAGAAGTGGCCATATTAGTGACAACATGTAGCAGTCTGGTGTTAAGAGAGGCTCTTGGCTAGACCTCATCTCCTTTGTTTAATGATTAGATCCTGATCTTCTAGATGATTCTGTGAGCTATATCATTCCCACATGAGGAAGTCACCTAGAGCTGTTTTTGGTGTGTGTAATCCAGAACTCTGATTGATATGATGTCTAGTCTCTCAAGATACATAAGATCCAGTCCTGGCCCTCATGGAGCTTGCCGTCTAACTTCTACTTTGAATACTTGTTGGAATGAAGTGTATGATGAAGAGCTAAATATGGTCTGGATGAGGAGACCAACAAATGACAAGTGATGAAGTGATTTAGAAACAGTTCAAAATGAGGTTAAAGAAATAGGAAGTAACTGAATATTTAGTGAATTCCACAAATGCCACCATCTGTAGCAGCTCGGAATAGAGAGGTCAGGAGGCTGGTAAGATCAGGGAAGTGATGAGATGGGATCTCAGCTAGGTCTTGGAAGCTGGGAAGGTTTGGGAGAAGCACTAGAAGGCTGCCTGCTCCCCCAGAAGTACAGGCCACACTGGTAGGAAGCAGAGACACCCAGAATCATCCTTTTCGGTTCTCTAGTCCTTCCCATAGCACTCACATACACAGTATCTCTTTTAGGCCTCACGATACCATTGTAAGGGAAGTGGGACAGGGCTTTTCATTATTCCCTCTTCTCATATGAGAGAGCCAAGATTCAAACGAGCCAGGTTATTTGTCTAAGGTCACAGAAACATAAAGCTACAGCATGAGAAGGAAGAATTAGATATGCTTCAATAGCACCTTAATGGATGGGCTAAACCCATGCTCTATTTGCATACCTCAAGTATAGGTGTTCACTATATCCCTCTTTGTCAGCTCAGACTTCCAGAAAGTTCTTCCTTGTGTTGAACTGAAATGTGTGACCTGTTAACCCACCAGCACCATAGAACTGATCTATAGCAGAATAAGGACTAGAACTCATGTCCTTTGACTCTCAGTCTATGTCCTTTCAATTGTCCCTCACTGCAAATTGCTCATGGCCTTGTCCCCTCTCTCTTGCCCCTCCTCCTGACTAGACTGTGGATAACAGCTGGCTCTTGCCAGGGGGAGGTAAGTGGGAAAGACCAGAAGTTGGTAGGGCAGTCATGCAGTGGGAGCGAGGTGGCCAGCAGGGCGGCCTGGCCTCTGGTTGGCTCCATTGCCCTGAAAACAATTTGCTTGTCTGGCGTGTTAATTTGCTTTATGTCTTCCCTTATTAATCGCATTGTTTTGCACAGGCCTGTGAGCTTCAAATGTGTTTGTTATGACTTCAATTATGTGTGACTGACCATGGCCCCAGAAGTCTGGAAGCAGGATTTCCTCCCTCCCTTGCACTCCCAGATTCCAGAGGCTTCTTTGGTAGCCCCAGCCTGCTCCTCTTAGCAAGACTATAGAGGGGAGTGAGGCTCCCACTTTCTTCATTCGCAGGACCCGAGCCTTCATCTTATGGGCAAATAGGCTCCTTCAGGTAGAGCTCAAAAGGAGGGAAGGAAGGAACCTCCATCCCTTCTCCAAGATGTATACCTGCCCCTTCCAGGAGTGCAGGAAGACAACAGTGACAGACATGCAAGTTACAAAATGACCAATCTAAAAAACATGAGAAAGCAGCCCCCAAACGCACTTTTACTTGTCAGCAAAATAATGAGTGTTTGAGTGGGAAATGGAGTGCCTTACAATTGAAAAGAACTTAATAGAAACCAGCTCAAAATCCTGTGAGCCTACTGAAGGCCCTGTTCCTTTGTAAAAAGCCAGATGGGGTCTATTATTTTTAAGTGTCTACTAGATGGAGGATATGACAGGGAGAAGGATGAGATTCCTCTTCCTGAAAGCCCAGATGAGGTTCAGCATGCACTGGGGAAGGTACCCACTTGGCTCCTTCCCACCTTTCTGCAAGATGCCCACCAGAAATGTCCTGATGCCAAGAGCCAGGTCAAGTCCCAACCTGGGTCTCCTCACTGAGGCAGGTCAATTAGCACATCTGGTTTCCATTAGCCATTCTCCCCCACCACCCCTCCTCCACTTCTCGGTGTCTCATTGTGTCTCATTGGTGACAGGCTGCTGGAGATGTCTTGACAAAAGCTTGCTCAGGGATTCTCAATATGTGTTGTCCCTTTGCTTGGTGTGCTAGTTTTCTTTTGCCCTCTGGGGTCTTTCCATAGTTAGTCAGTCTGTCAGTTTATCTGTCAGTCAGCCTGTCCATCAACCATCAGTCTCTATTAGCCAGCAAGACAGTCTGTCAGCCAGACAGCCAGACAGTCCATCTGTTGTCAACCACTCTTGGGCAGCTGGGCAATCAGCCAGTCAATCTGTCCATCTGTCCATCAGTCAGTGTCTTGGAGGGGAGATGGGACACAGACCACAGGAAGGACACACACCACACCACATGGCCGAGGTGAAGCAGGGCTACCCTTGTTAGCCTAGTGTGTTATGAAGGCATAAATGCTAAGGAGGCAGCTGTTGAGAGGTGGTCAGAACCAGGGTAAGGCTAATTAGGGAAGGCTTCCTAGAGGAAAAGCACTTGAAAGGGATAAAAGAACTTTGATTGGACTGGGATTTTTAGCCCTGTCTTTGACTCCAACCAAAGCAGCTCAGGGTTTGACCCTGAACTAAGGGGTGAGGGACTGAGAACTGAGTACTTGGTTGTGCTATGAAGAGAACCCTACTCCTAGCTGTCTCTGATGAGCTGTGGGACCTCGAACGAGTTCTCTGAGCCACAGCTCCCCATCTGTGCCACTAAGGAACAAGTAGGGAGCAACAGTAGACCAGACAAGCCCTAAAGGCCCTTCCAGCTCTGGTGTGCCCTGGTTCTTTCTCAGGTTTGTGTCTGGGAGTAGAAAGGACTGTAATCCTGACACCTAACTTAGGCTCTCAACTAGGGTTTCTGGTCTGGATTAATTTTCTGGACACAGGTCCTCCAAATGGAGGATACCAATCCTAACAGAAAAGACATACAGACACACAGGTGCATGTGCACAGATGTCTGTGTGGGGGACCCCTCAGCTAAACAGCAAATTGCAATGGTTGATCTGTCTGAGGGTAGATTTATTGGAGGCAGTTGTTCCTGGGTTGGGGTGTTGTAGAATGGGTGAGCCATTTCTGGGACTGGTAGAGGGGCAGGAAAGACCTGAGGAGTGGATTTGTCAAGAAGTTTGTGAGGGAGGAGGAAAGAGGCTTGTCAGTGAAAAAGGGAGAAGTGTCAGGACTCAAGATCTTACCCCTCCTTCCCAAGCCATCTTTTCTCTTCACCTCTGTATCCCCTCCCCAGGCTGTTGGCTAGGGGCATATCCAGTCTAGAAGTCTCTCAAGCACTGACCTCAAGGTCATAGGAAGGCTAGTATGGAAGGGCCCTTAGAAGCTATCCACCAAGGATACTAAAGCCCAGAGGGGGGACAAGACTTTCTCCTTAGAATACAGTGTAAAAATCACAGTAATAGATACATGAACAAAATGCTATGGGTGTACAGAGGAGGAATCAGCTGTCTGGAAAGGCTTCACAAGGGTGGTGACAGTTGGCTTCAATCTTGAAGAATGAGTAGGAGAACAGCAGGTGTACAGGGAAAAGGATTCCAGGCAAAGAGAACCACAATGTACATAGGTACAGAGCAGCAAATGTAAATGAGAGGAAATGGCAAACATAGTCTAAAAGACATAGAGCAAAATGGGCAGAGCAAAGGTAAGATAATGGATTGAAACTAGATTTTGAAGGACCTTAAAGACCAGGGTGGGAATTCGAGATTTATCTTGTAAGTATTGTGGACCTGTTGGTTTTTAAGCAAGGAGATCTCAGATTATTACTCTGTTTTAAAGATCTAATTTACTAGAGAAAGAGAGAGAGAGAGAGAGCACGGGGGGGGGTAGCAGGGGGAGAAGGAGAGAAAGAATCTCAAGCAGACTCTGCACTGAATACGGAACCCAACACTGGGCTCTATCTCACGACACTGAGATCATGACCTGAGTCGAAATGAAGAGTCAGATACCCAACTGACTGAGCCACCCAGGAGCCCCAACAGATTACTTTTAATAATAATACAGATTAAATTAGATTTCATTAATGGAATCAATTCTTGTCTGCAGGCTCAGGCCTCAGCCAGACTGGTTCAAATCCTGGCTCCTTACTAGTTGTGTGACTTTGGGCATGTTATGCAATTTTCAATGGCTCGGTTTCATCATCTGTGAAACCAGAGGTAATAATGTAGTTTTTTCATAGGGTTTTACTGAGGTAAAGCATGTAAAGTGCTTAAAAGAAAGCCTGGGTCATAGTAAGCACTCAATAAATGTCAGTTAAAAGTAATGATGGTGGTATCTGCTTTCATGCAAGAGGATTTTTGAGGCTCAGAGAGGTGAAGTCACTTGCCCAGGACCACACAGCCAGTTTGTAGCAGAGCTGGGTTTCAAAGCCAAAGTCCGGGCTAGGATTTGTGCCTTAAAAAATATCTCCAGAGGCCCCAGGAGGGATTGCCTGAAGTGAGGGGGACTGGAGCCCACACCATCATTGGGAGGCTGTTGCAACTGCCTGGGCATGAAGATGCCGGTTGGAACCCAGGAGAGCCACTTCGCCCAAACAGGCTGTCATTTGGGAGCCACTGAGGAGCTGGCCTGGCCCAGGGAAGAGCTGTTCTTTCCATCAGTGGGGCTGGGGAGGTTAATGGCATTCCCAGGAAGGGCCAGGGATTAGGGGGAGCCTGCACTGCAGAGCCAAATTCTTTCACCTCTAGTGAGTTTTCCAGAATTTCCCCCTCTGCCCCCCAGTGCCTGGCCCCAAGAAAAAAGAGAGGGGGATGGACTGAGACACTCCCCCTCCCCAGACCCACAGACCTGGCTGGAGGAGAGTGTGGCCCCCCACCGGGCTGGCCCTCTTCCCGGCTGTGGCTGTTCCGGCACAAGCTATGGGAAAGGAGGAAGGCCCCAGCATGCTCTCTGGGGTGCAGCAGGGGAGGACAAAGAGGTGGGGGCCAGGACCCTTTAGAGGCTGGACAATTAGAGAGAAGGCACATTCCAGGGGAATCCACATCTGGGATGAGCCTGAGCCAGGGCCAGCCTTGTAATCCATTGCAGATGTGACGGCCAGTAACAGATGTGGGCAGGACCTCCCTCATGGGCGGCTGGGCGGGGGGGTTGGGTCTTGCAGGGGCAGGAAGATGAGGAGCAGCTCCCAGACACCACCAGGCAGCTCCTCTTGAGAGGTTGCTACCTGGCTGCAATTCCATGCACAAGTACCTTGCCAATGGCAGCAGCCAGGCTGAGAGGCCACAGCTAGCCCAGGAGGCCTAGCTTCAACTATGTGTTTCTGGGAGCATAGCTTAGGCCAGGAGGCCACCAGTGGCCAGGATAGGCTTTTTGCTCCCCAAGAAAGCCTTATTTTCAGATGCCATTTGCTGGGCAGCAGTGGTTTCAATGCCTCAAACCTGAGGAGGCAGGAATTTGGGACTCTGGGTCTAACTTGGACCAGCTCCAGCCTGTTTATCCTCCAGGGACTCTGGGTCTGACATTGCCAGGAGGAAGTCTAAAGGACGTGTCAGTGCCAGGAACTGATTTTCCTGGACCCAAGTGGGCAAGACTAGATAATGTCTAGTCCTCTGTGCCAGCCATGTGACCTGACAGTTGGCACTAGAACAGTGCCCTGCAGGAAGAAAGGAGGAACACAGCAAGGGCTCACTTGTTGTTTGGTTTTGTGAAGGCCAGTCAGAGGCCTGGGGGTGGGGATGGAGGGAGTCTGGGGAGTATGAGGCAGGATATCCCTGGTCTCTGAGTGGGGACCTATAATTGTTCCATCACCCAGCGTGTTTGTCAGGGCACCTGCAATCAGAGAATCAACATCTTAGAAAGGAAGAATGGGGGACTTCCCCTGGTCCCTCCCAATCCCTTTGTGCCACAGAGGAGAGAATGGAGGCTCAGAGAGAAGCACAAGTTTGCCCCAGGTTAGAGAGCCAGTGGCAGAGCTGAGCCAATAAGGCAAGGCTCTTGATTCCCAGCTGAGTCCTATTTCTCACAGCCCCAGGCTACTTGGTAGAATGAATGGATGAGTAAGTAAGTGAGTGGATGAGTGAATGGAAAGGCTTGGCTGCTAGGATGGGATTGTGGCCTGGCCAAAATTTTGTAGACATAGAGGGCATGTCCATTTCCAGCTTCTCAGCAACATATTGCTTGCTTGAAATAGGAATCCATCTTGCCCCCCTTTCTCTTGACCATGTCTCTCTCCTCACAGGCTCCAAATAAGGGAAAGGATTCACCCCAGGTCACCCACCATGCCTAGGGCAGGGGAAGGATGGAAAGCCAGGTGTTCCTTGAGCCCCCACTTCTCACCTACTTCTGCCAGAGCTGAAGACAACTTCCATCCATTTCACAGGCAAGGAAACCGGAGACAGGCCCAGAGGGGGCGCAAGACGGATTACAGGATGAGCTTTAAATCAGGCCTGGCAGGACACTGTGTGTAATGGATTCCTGTTGGCGGGAGCAGCATTTGCGGCCCCTGTGGGTCTAGGCAGCCCCCAGAGCTATGTCACTCCAGACTAACGACAGGTGGCAGCAGAGGACCATGGTAGGCAGCCTAAGCCTCTTCTAGGAAGCTTGCCCAGCCCCCTTCCTCAGGCCTGAAGTTGGCTAGATTGGTACCCTGAGTGCATGTGGGGCCCTATGGCAGGGAGCCCGGGCTGAGGTGCCTGGGGAACCCAGAGGTGGGATACGTGGGTTTTTACTGAAAATCAGCGTCCTCAGCAAAGGCGAAAGGCAGAACAGAACATCTGAGAGGGAAGAAGTGGTGACGGTGGTGGTGGGGCTGCTGGACCCTAGGAGGGAGAGGGAACTGCAGAGAAAGAGAGACAAAGAGACAGAGAGAGAGACGGAGATACAGAGAAATGGGCTGACCATTTACAGAAGAATAGATTCCATGGGCTATATCCACACACACGTGCTGAAATCATGGAACTCTCCAGCAGGAAGGACCCTTAGAGGCCACTTAGTCCAAACCTTCCACCTTACACATGAGTATACTGAGACTCAGAGAAGATGTGATTTACTTGAGATCCCACAAGAAAATTTCCAGTAAGCAGGCCCCAGCCTGGTTCCTTCCCTGATTCCTGGACTTCAGTTCTTTTGTCCAAAAGCCACCTTGGACAGTATACTTAACTGCCCAACGATCTACCCAGTATTTGCCACTGAGTAGGAGAGACAGAACTTGAGACAAATACCTCAAACAGAGGCATAGAGAGGTAGTGCAAGAGGAGAAAGGGAAGGGGAGCAGGAAGGAACAGAGTGAGACCTCAAAGGCAGGTGGGGCAAAATTGTTCTGGGATCAACAAGCATATCTCCCAACTGGCCTGCCTTCTAGGGTCCCACCTGAAGTCAGGTAGCCAGCCAACTGTGAAGGACACTCAATCTTCCATATTGGACATTCTATCCCCCTCAGCCCAAGCCTAGTCCACTCCAGAACAGGGACCAGTTACATGAAAAAGGGGCCCAGGTCGGGCGCCTGGGTGGTTCAGTCAGTTGAGCATCTGACTCTCAATTTTGGCTCAGGTCATTATCTCAGGGTTGTGCGGTCAAGCCCCGCCTTTGGACTCTGTACTCAGTGGAGAGTCTGCTTGGGGTTCTCTTCCTCTCTCTCTGCCCCTCCCCCTGCCCTCTCTCTTAAATAAATAAAATAAATCTTTAAAAAAATAAAAGAAAAAGGGGCCCAGGTTGGATCCTAGAGCTGGAGAGAAGACCTTGATTTTCTTCTCCCTCTGTTGCCAGATCACTTTGCGATCACTGTTTGATTTTACCACATAGCATGGGCACATTGTTTTCTGACCAGGGCCCAAGCTCTGCCATCTGAGGCCTGCTGGTCTAAGATAGGACATCCATGCTATGTCATCATCAACTCTAGTGACCATATTTTTCAAACTAAAAATCAGGCCAGATTGTCTAATGCATCATCCAATCACAGAACAGAATATTTTAAATTAAGCTTGTCCCTGGAAATCTGAGCCATCTGGTTACTGTCCTGTTACTCCACCCATTGGTTTTCCCTTCACACACAGGCCTGGAGATGCCCCCAGCTGCTAGCCAGGCCCTGGGACTGAGAAATGAGGAAGGGGAAGGAAAGCTAATGTATACTGAACTCTTGCCATGTGTCAGGCATTTTCTGTCCATTATCTCATTTACTTCCCAGGACAACCGTATGAGTAGGTACTCTTTTAATCCTCTTTTCACAGATGAGGAAACAATTTCAGACAGCTGGACTCACTAACCCAAGGTTACACAAGTATACCCAGCTACGTACAGACCCATGACCCTAATGTAAGGAGCTGAACTCCCCAGCAAAGAAAGCCCTTGTAAAGAATGAAAGGAAGCATGGAACAGAAATACCACCCTGAAAGCTAGTGGGAACTTGGATGTATTAACAGAGGTAAAGAGACAATGAAGTAGGTTACAGACTTACCCTTCTCTGCCCTCTGGAATATGTGTCCAGTCTGGACCCCGTACACTGACGGCACACTGGTGCCTGTCTACAGGGCAGTGAGGAGGTCGGGGAGCAGGTTAGAATTCATGTCCACAAGTAACAGTTGGAGGCACTGGGGCTATTAGGCCTGGAGGAGTGACTTCAGAGACTTCAGACCACACAAGGGGTATATATGTTTTATGTGGCTCCACGATAAGAGGTGGTAGTTATGGAGAGACAGATGTGGACTCAGTGCAAGGAAGAACTTTCTCAGAATCCAAATGATCTTGTCATAAAACTGGTTGTCTTGAGAGAGAGTGAACTCTCCATTACTGGTGATGTGCAAACATGGTCGAGCTGAACATATGGTTGAAAAGCTGAAAAGAAGGCTCAAGTTCTGGATCAGAGGTTAGACTGGGTACCCCCTAAGTTTACTGCAGTCCTGAAACTCCATGAATCTGTGATTCTGTGGGGGTTGGAACTGTCTAAGGTCACCCCTATGGAGATTCCATAGCTTTCCTCCACTACTTTTTTTCAGTGCTTCACACCTTTTAAAACCAGAGAATCCTTTCTTAGGTCCCACCTAAATTCCTCTTACTGGAGTCATTCTTAGTTCTGTATAGGACTGGCTGCTGAGAAGGGAAGGATGGAGAAAGCAGCAAAGCAAGGCCACCAGAGACCTAGGGGAGAATCATTCGCAAAGAGCAAATGTTAAGCAGACAGATGGCCAATGACGAAGGTGGAAGGAGTATTCAGAAAACATTACAGTTGAGATGTAAATGTACTTTTTCCTTAAGGATATTATCTTTTCTGATTGGTTTTGTGATTTAAATTGCTAACACTTGAAAAGTGGTGGGAGTGGTGAGTTGCTCACATCTTCATTATTTGGAATATGACATTAACCAACCACTCAGTAATGCTGAACCTTTTCCTGCTGGTCAGGAAATCCTTTCTTAGGGCTAATCTAGATGTTAATTACAGCACCACCAGACTATTGTTAAACATTAAATGTGCATAATGATCTATTAAGTAAGAGGTGCAGATTGTCAGGTGCCTGGAAGGTGTGTGAGACTGATGATAGTCCTGGTATGTCCTGACAAGACCACTGGGATGTCCTGGACTAAGAAAGTTTTGACTGAAACGATGGATGGCCCATTTCTGCTGAATCAAATCTTATTTTTCTCCATTTTCTCAGATTTTTATTACTTAGGTCAATATCAATCTACCAGAGATGTGTGCAGCCCCCAGAGAATGCTGGCCTGAGAGCTATCATCCCTGTCCTGGAGGCTCTGGCTAACTCAACATTTCTCTCCTCCATTACCTTAGAAATAAACCTTTTCCATCCTTATGACCAGCTATACTCAGGAAAGTGCCCTGACTCTGGCATTTTTTTTAAAGATTTTATTTATTTATTTGACAGAGAGGCAGCCAGCGAGAGAGGGAACACAAGCAGGGGGAGTGGGAGAGGAAGAAGCAGGCTCCCAGTGGAGGAGCCTGATGTGGGACTCGATCCCAGGATCCTGGGATCATGCCCTGAGCTGAAGGCAGACGCTTAACGGCTGAGCCACCCAGGCACCCCTGACTCTGGCATTTTTGACTGGAGTAGTTTATCCAACTGTGAGGAGCCTATGAAAGGCTGGGAAGCAGTGTAAGGAAAGCCTGCTCTACTTCCCGCAGGTTGTGTGTGGTTCTAGCTTACTATGTGATTAAGGCCAGGTTCTATTTTAGATCTGGATCTGTGGGTTTCTGTAAGAGATGCTCCTGTTTTGGAGGAAGACATGGGAGCTTGCTCTAATGAGTGTTTATACAAATTCTAGCTGTGGGAGAGTGTCTTAGGTCAGGTTCCTGAGAAGTGGAGCCTGAAACAGGGATCAGGGCATGCAATTAATTGAGGCCATGCCCTTCTAGAAGAGTCCAAAAGTGAGTCAGGAAATCAGGATAGGGAAGAAGTAGTCTGGAAAGTATTCGGTCTCCAGTAAAAGTCTAGCCTTGAACTGATCTAGAGTGGATGTGGGAGCTCTGGAGCATGAATCATACAACAGTTATACCATCTTCAGAAAAGGGACTGGATTTTTGTATTCCTGGATCAGTCGCTTATCGCCTCACCCCCGTGGGAAGCAGGTATAACCTCCCATGTAACTCTGGATTAGGTGGTTTCCATTAGCCAAAGGCAACTCTCAGGTCTTGCTATTAGCCACAGCACTAAAGCAGCTAGGACTGGATGTACCAGCTGGAAAGGGGGATCTGGCCCCGGGACCAACTTCATCTACTACAGCATGGCTGCCATCTTAGGTTTCTTTAAAAGCCTCCTCTTTCTATGAGACACAAGGAATTCAGTCACCATGGCTCTACCAGTCAGCTGTGAGCTAGCTGTGTCTCACTGACCAGAGCTACTGGGGGGTTGTAAATGGAAGGGTTAGGAAGTTGTCACTTGTGCAAGAATGGATAAGAGTCCAAGGTCCTGGGTCAGGGAAGCCACATGGCTGAAATAGGCAGGGAGCTGGGGGAGAGATACCAGGCAAAAGTGACACTGGAGTTGTGTCAGATCACCAGGAGTGTAGTGCTACCACTTCTAGTGGCAGGGTTGTGGCGGGGGGGGGGGTCCACCAAGCTCATCAGCTTTTATACTGTGATTAAGCTGGAGTTAATCCAGATGAATTGTTTTATGTTGCATATAGTTTTATAAATTATAGGATTTCCTTTTCCTTCTCCTTGTTCATTTTCCTTGTGAAACTGTTGGTCAGTATAAATGTGTTCAAGGAACCAAGGGAACAGCTTGGTACCCATCCTGGGTCTGGTATGTGGCCTGTGAATGATAGCAGCTAACACCTATTAAACACTTAATATGTACTGAGCACCTTCTGAGCACTTACTTTCAGACATTATTAGCTCATTGAGTTCTCCTAGTAGGATTTGGAGTTGTACTGTATATTGGTGAGGGTGGTGAGAAAAGGAGGTGTCAAAGATAACTCCTGGTTTCTGAATGAATGGTGGTGCCGTTACCTGAAATGAATAATAGAGAACACTTCTCTGGCCTCAGTCCTGTCTTCTTTAGACCGGAAAATTCTAGTTTCTGTAAATGCTTCTTTGAGGGCCTGTTTTGAAAATTCTGGAACTTCTCAGAGATGCACTAGATCCTGACTGGGAAATTTCTGGATCACAGGAGATTTGCACATTTCTTTATTTCTTTAGTCCCTCTTTACTGACACAATTAGGGTGTCAAAATGACCAGGTTGCACTCAACCCATATGATTTCTCAGATGGACATCAACTTGTAAATTGTTCTGGTACAAGACCAAGGCTCTCTTCCTTTACCTCAACTCCAGCAAAATCCAAATCATGAAGATATGTAGAAAGTTGTACTTTTGATACCTTGCCCCTTCCCTTAAAGAGAGTCACAAGAAAACTCCATTTTGACGTTAAATAGACAAGCAAGCACTTTTTAAAATTTCAAACATTAAAAAGTAATATATAATGAGTGCTGAGCTAACCCATTTACATGGATTATTTTATTTATTTCTAAAATCTGTATGAAATAGGTAGCTGTGTCCATTAGGATGCCTTTAGCTGAAAGTAAAAGAAACCATGATACAAACTGGCTTAAACAATTAGGAAATTTGTCCTCAAATAACAGGATGTCCAGAGATAGAGCAGACCTAAAGCATGGCAAAATCAATGACTCAACAACGACCTCAGAGAACTTGGATCTTTTCATCTCTTGGTTCACTATCCTCAGGAAAACTTGTGCTTAAGGTAGTTCCAAACATCACTTCCAGGCATAACATCAACTGAAGGAAAGGAAAAACTTTCTTTGTCTCCTTAGGAGGAAGGAAATCTTTCCCAGAGCTCTCCAGATAGACTTCCCTTCATATTCCATTGGCCAGGAATGAGCCACATTTTTCATTTCTGAACCAATTACTAGCAAGGAGAATGGAAAATACATGATTGGATTAGTTCACTTATTTGAGATGGAAGGAAGGACACTAAAATACTACCATGTTCCCATTCTACAGAAGAGGAGACTAAGGCTCACTGGGATGACGTAATGGAGCAACTTGTCCAAAGTAACATATCCAGTAAGTGACAGAGCTGAGTTATAAATATAGTACTTCCCTATTTGCTGTACTTATTAATTACTAAATACTTGTTAATTGCTAAGAGCTTACTGAAGTTATACAAGGAATTCTTATCATGCAAGTATTCATTTTCCAAGTCCCTGCAGTCAGAAGGTTGGGTGGCAAAGCAAGAGACCATTAAGATATTCACTATTGAACTGGCCAATCATTAAATTACTCTGGCATCCCTCCCAGATTAACAGTAGCATCTAGATCAGTCTTTTCTGGTTGTTGGGTATTATAAACATCAGAGAATAAAGAACAAATTCAATGCCAATCAGTTTGCAAAGTGAAACTGCAAATATGAGAAAATATTCAGGAGTTCATGAAGTCAACAAAAGTGATACTGGAAAACTGCTGGAATCTCAGAAAAGCCATGGACACTTGAGAGCCTGGCAGAATTAGATCAGTTAACAGTTAAAGAAAAACGAGCCATCAAGTATGAGAAAAAGATAAAGGCATTAAAGGATAATGATTTGACTCACAAATTCTTAAGAGATATCCTTGGGAAAGCCAAAGTCCTTGGATTGTTTTGTTATAAAATGATCTTTATGAACATGCTATGTAAAGCAAAATAAAAATGTTATTCCATGCTGTCATTCAGTTTTGTCAAAAAAATCATATTATAATGCCATATTAATATAGGGTACGAGCAAAAGGGGAAAGTGGGTGCTGGGTATACAAGAAACTGTTATTTTTCAACTTTTCTGTAAATTTAAAATGCTTTAAAATAAAGTGTTTAAGTATTTAAAAAACAAAACAAAACAAAAATCATATTATAAATCAACTAATGCTTGAGTGATTCTTTGCTTGATCTAAGAAATAGAACAGAGCTGCAATTGCAGCTTAAATTTGTGAAATATGAGATAAACTGCTTGTTATGATTGTTTATTTTGTTATCTGTGACAAATTAAATTAAACTTTTTAAAAAAGTTTTTATTTAAATCCCAGTTAACTTAGAGTGTAATGATAGTTTCAGGTGTACGATATAATGATTCAACACTTCCATACTACACCCAGTGCTCATCACAACAAGTGTAGTCCTAAATCCCCATCACTTTTAAGAAATATTTTACTGTGACAGTTTAAACAGATTCACCTTAAGCAGAATCCGTACCCCCCCATATCAATTATCTGCAGATAAAGAAGATCTCTTATAGAATGCTAAGGTCACCCTGGGATCAAATCAATCTCACTCAGCCACTCACTAGTTTTTTGGCTTTGGCCAAGTTTCTCAGCTTTTCTAAGCCCATGTTTCTTCTTTCTCATCGGCTTCGAGTCTGTCAGACCCTGAATTCTAATTCTGACTCAGTCATTTCCTTATTATGTGACCTGGAACAAGCCACTTCCCCTTTCTGGGCCTCAGTGATCTTACCTAGAAATTAAAGCACGTAGGGTTGCCTGACAGTTAAATAAGATAACTGATGCCCAGTAGTCACTGTCACTTGACAAGTAACAGCTTTTATTTATCTGTGTTGAATATTGTATCCAGTGTCTTGTGCAATTGTATATGTGTCTGTCAGGGAGACAGGTATAATAAATGTAAGGGGTTCCTGTCCCCAAAGTGCTTCTATCTCATGAAGAAAGCCACTAACATGCTATGTGCCAGCTACATGCCCTCTTTGGGCCTCAGTTTTCCTTTCTGTAGTAGTAAGTCTTTAAACTAATTGATCTCTAAGGTTCTCAAGCTCTGAGAATCTATATAGGCATGTGGATTACTGAAATAAGTATAAAGAAAGCCAAGGCAACTTGGTTCTAAGCATGACATACTGGAGTTCATAAAGAGGTCCTTCAGGAACTCATAGGAGGGAAGGGAATGTCATCCAATGGAACGAGTCCTGGCTTTGGGGCCAGACAGATCTGGATTTAAATCTCAGCTCTTCTACTTGCTAGCTGGATTTCCTTGAACCATAAAAGTCTCCATTCTGAGGCTCAGTCTCCTCCTCTGTAAAATGGGACTTAAATGCCCTTCTTATAAGGATATGGTGAGAAATAATTAAGCCCACATATTTGAAAGTGTCCCGTATGCAGTAGGTGCTTTGCCTTTTGCTTAAGGAGACTTCCTGGAGACTTGGGAGCTTGAGTCAGGAGTTTTGGTGGGAATAAAGCTGCTGGAGAACTGGGTACAGTTGGGTAGAATAGCAGAGAATGGCCTTTTGGCAGATGCCTTTATTGGGAGGGCAAAATGCCAGGCTCTGACGGGGCAAGCCCAGTACCCTGAGGTCCACGAATAAGCCGTCCCCTTGCCAACCTCTGCCTGGGATTCTCATCAAGGCCTAGAGGGAAAAAAAAGAAACCAAAATGAAATATATATTTATAACAATAATAATAATTATTCTTTCACCAATTTTCTCTTCCTCCGATGGAGTCTGGCAAGGACTACAGAGCAGGAAAACTGCTAAAGTTGAGAGTAATGGTGCCCCCAGGACAAATAAAGAGGGAACTTCAAACCAGCAGATGCTGCTGAAAACCCCAACACAGGAAATATCTGCAGAATGAATTGAGAATTTATGGGGGTTTGGGTTTTCAGGATTTATAAGTAAGTTCCATGAGCAGAGGAGGGAGATGAAGGAGAGAGAGTAGGACAGGGCAAGAGGAGTGGGCTGGGGGCAAAGGCTGGCTGTTTCTCCACCTCCCACCAGACAGATCTGGGTCAGTGGGGGTGCTCCAAGGACAACAGCAGCCTGGGCAGATTGAGCTCAGCTGGGGCAGAGCCTAGTGTGTCCCATGGCCCTGGCATCACCGTCATGGGGGCTGGTGTCTGGGTAGAGGTGGACACGTGGGCCTATGGGCAAATGTGCATAGGCAGGAAAGGCCATCTGATAATGATGGTGATAATCAGTAGGCCTACCATCAGCAGGGCCTTCCTGGCGTTCAGGCTTTAGAGGCTTCCCTAGGCCTTTCCCAACCTTAGGCATATCAGTTAGGTAAGGAAAGGTACGTCCAGAGTGTGAAAGTAGGTCAAGCCAAGGACTCTGGAAGGAATGAGTGAGGATGGCATTCCTGCAGGGTCCTGGGATTCCATTTGCTGAACCCACATATCTTTAGCAGCCCAATCCCTCTGGGGGCTTTAATTTTCCCACCTGTAAAATAGCAGGGTTGGGGTTTAGACTATAGTACACAATGGGCTTGTTATTGAAGTGTTGGTAGTGGGGAGGTGTGGGACCAGGGAAGTGGAACACTAAGCTGCAGTGTCTAGTGGGGCAGAGGGAGAATAGAGAGGGGTGCTTGCCTAAGCAAAGGTGCACCCTGAAGGTGCTTACAATTTTCAGAGCCCCAGGGGCTCTGGAATACCTTTTCCCACCACCTCGGGTATGGCACTATGAGTTCAGACTGCATTAGGCCACCCTGGGTGCAGGCCCTTTAAATATACCAAAGGACCCTAAAAGTTTTCCATTTCTGGTCTCTGCCCAAAGGGGGGTTTGGGAGGAAAGCCATTCAGCTGCATTTAGAGGTTAGTGATACTTGGAAAGTGTATGTTCATCCAGCTTCTGGAAATGGAGACCCTTTGCTTCTTTACTGGAACAAAATCCCAGCCACAGGCAAAATGAAGAGGTGGTCAGAGAAGGGTGAGAGGGGAGTAGGGTGAGGACTGGCCAGAGGCAAAACTTCCTCAGGTCTCTCTGGAGGAATATGATGAGATGGGCCTTACCATGGTCATTCAGGGCTTGCTGAATAAGAGGGAACTTTCTCAATCAGCCCACTTGTCCTCAGGGGGCCAGAAACACAGGTCTGCCTTGGGAGAGAGTGAGCACCCTGTTTTTGAGGGTTTAAGCCACAGGCCAACAATCACTGTCATTGGGAATGCTATTGAAAGCATGTCTTCATTAAATTGGGGATTGGTAAGAAAGCTAGTGTACATTTAAGATGTCTTTCAGCCCAGTAGCCCTATGATTTGCTGAATTCAACTGTTGTGTGACTTTGGATGACTTGTTCCCATTTCCAGGCATCTGTCTCCCTATCTGTAAAATGGACTTGGATGGACTTTGTTGTCTAAGGACCCTTCTGGTTATGGCATTCCCCTACACCATGACTTTAGTCTTTGGAGTGCAGGAGGGGAAAGGCTCACAGAGCAGAGATTCCTGCCCTTCTTCTTGCCAAACCCAGGCTCCAACCTGCCTCTGTGAGTTTCCCTGTGGCCAATTCATTCATTCTTCATAAAAGTGTGGAGCAGTAAATGTCCCCAATTCGAGGCCAGGCTGTTGTCAGGGTCAGCCCAGAAAAGAGTGAGGAAATGAACAGACACTAGCAGTCCCCTTTTGGAGAGAGAATCACCCCAAGGGGCCTGGAAGCATAGAGTCCTTGCCCAGTCTGAGCTGCTGCCTCCCCATTCCAGAGATTGCTGTAGCTTTGTAGTAAGCTTTGAAATTAGAAAGTGTGAGTCTTCTAAATTTGCTTCTATTTTTCAAGATTGTTTGGCTATATGGGGTCCCTTGCAATTCCATACAAGTTTCTTGAGGATTGGCCTTTCCATTTTATCAGAAAGCCATTGGAATTTGATATAGTGCATTGAATATGCAGATCACATTGGGTAGTATCAAGATCTTAACAATATTAAGTCTTCTAATTCATGAACACAAGACGGTTTCTCATTTATTTAGGTCTTCTTTAATTTCTTTCAACAATGTTGTATAATTTTTATTGTAAGTCTTTCACCTCCTTGGTTAAATTTATTCCCATGTATTTTATTCTTTTGAATACTGCTGTAAATGGAACCGTTTTCTTAATTTCCTCTTCAGATTGTTCATTTTGGGTATATAGAAATACAACTGATTTTTACATATTGAAGTTGTGTGCTGCAATATTGCTAAATTTGTTTACTAACACTAGTGGCTTTTTGTGGTCGATTCTTTGGGATTTTCTATGTATAGGATTATGTCACCTATGAATAGAGACAGTTTTACTTTTTTCTTTTTTCAAATTTGAGTGCCTTTTATTTCTTTTTCTTGCCTAATTGCTCTGGCTAGAACTTCCGGTGCAATGTAGAATAGCTGCGGTAGAAGTAGCCATGTTCCCGATCTTAGGGGAAAAATTTTCAGTACATCAACATTGACATACTTGCTGTGGGTTTTTCATATATGGCTTTATCATGTTAAGAAAATTCCCTTCTCTTCCTAGTTTTCTGATTGTTTGTGTCATGAAAGTGTGTTGGATTTTGTCAAATGCTTTTTTCCTTGCACTTTTCCATCAATTGAGATATTCTCTCTATTTCATTCTGTTAATATGCTATATTACACTAATTGATTTTCTTTTTTTTTCTTAAAGATTTTCTTTATTTATTTGACAGAGATAGAGACAGCCAGTGAGAGAGGGAACACAAGCAGGGGGAGGGGGGGAGGAAGAAGCAGGCTTCCAGCGGAGGAGCCCGACATGGGGCTCGATCCCAGAATGTCGGGATCACGCCCTGAGCCGAAGGCAGACGCTTAAGGACTGAGCCACCCAGGCGCCCCTACACTAATTGATTTTCTTATGTTGAACCTTCCTTGTGTTTCTCAGATAAATCTCTCTTAGTCATTGTGGATAATCTTTTCTACACGTTGTTGGATTTATTTTGCTAGTGTTTTTTTGAGGATTATATTAGTCTATAATTTTCTCTTTTTGTGATGTCTTTATCTGGCTTTGGTATCAAAGTAATTCTGGCTTCATAGAATGACTTGGGAAGTGTTCCCTTCTCTTTAATTTTTTGGAAGAATTTTAGAAGTATTGGTATTAAGTCTTCTTTAAACATTTGGTAGAATTCACCAGTGAAGCTATGCAGTCCTGTGCTTTTCATTGTTGAGAGGTTTTTGCTTGTTTGCTTGCTTGTTTTATTTTATTTTTTAACAATAATTTTTTATTATGTTATGTTAGTCACCATACAGTACATCCTTAGTTTTTGATGTAGTGTTCCATGATTCATTATTTGTGTATAATATATGCTTGTTTGTTTTAAACAAATTACTGGTTCAATCTCTTTACTTATAGGCCTATTGAGACTTTTTATTTCTTCTTCAGTCAACTTTAGTAATTTGTGTGTTTCTAGGAATTTGTCCCCTCCCTCTAGTTTATCTAATTTGTTAGTGTACAGTTGTTCATAGTATTCTCTTTAATTATATCATCCCACTGCCTGCTTATCTCCATGGTTTCTGATAAGAAATTAAGTGATAGTCTTATTGAGTATCTTTTGTATGTTATAAGTCACTTCCCTCTTGCTGCTTTCAAGATCTTTGTTTAGGCCTTCAACAGTTTGGAGCTTGCTGAGTTTCTTGGATGTGTAGACTTTAGCATTTCACCAAGTTCGGGATGTTTTCAGCCATTATTTCTTCAAATAATCTTTCTGTCCCTTTTTATCTCTCTTCTCCTTCTTGGACTCCCATAGTATGTATGCTGCTCTGGTTGATGGTGTCCTACAGGTCCCTTGGGGTCTGTTTACTTTTCTTCATTTTTTTTTCTTTCTGCTCCTCAGACTGGATAATTTCAGTTACCCTGTGTTCAAGTTCACAAATATTTTTTTTTCTGCTTGTTTGCATCTATTGTTGAACCCCCCCCCCAGTGAATTTTTAATTTCAGTTATTTTACTCTTGGGGCTGAATTTCTATTTTCTTCATATAATTTCTATCTTATTGAGATTCTCATTTTGTTCATACATTGTTTTTCTGGTTTCCTTTAGTTCTTTGCCCATAGTTTACATTAACCCTTTGAGTATATTTAAGACAGTTGATTTAAAGTCTTTGTCTAGTAAGTCTAAAATTTAAGATTCTTTTTTTTCCCCTTTGAATGGGTCATATTTTTTTTCTCTTTGTATGCATTTGTGATATTTGTTGAAAAGTGCACATTTGAATATTATAATGTTGTTATCCTGTAATCAGATTCTCCTCTTCCCCAGGGTTTGCTGTTCTTGATTGTTAAAGGTTGTAATTCTCCATTTATTTAGTACATTTTCCAAGCTATTTTTGCAAAGACCATATTTGTTGTCACATACGTCTACTGAAGTCTCTATTCCTTTGCCTTGTGTTCAGCTAGTGTTTTGACAGAGAGTTCCCTGAAAAGCAGGAGCATTTTAATGTGGCCTTTTCTTTTGATTCAATGGTTGCTTGGTTGCTATATACGTTTGACTCTTTTCCAGAGTTCTGGCAAAGTTGATACTGATGGTTTGTGTGTGCTTTCTGATGTTTCCATGGAGGGATGGGTTTGGAGCTGCCTACTCTGCCATTTTCCCAATGTCACTTGGGTCTTTCCTTCTTGCCCATAGGTACCAGACAGTAGGGGTGGTGTCTCCAGCCTGGATATCCTTGGCCATAGGAAAAGCTGGTACCCTGTTGCTCTGTGCAGGGCAAAACCTCCATGTGTTGTGGCTAGTCTGAAGCAGGGTGGTTTTTCTGGCAGCAGGTGAGATGGTTTAAAGGATTTGAGTCAGACTCCTAGAGAATTGTTGGAATGCAGAGCTGCCTGGAGAAAGGGAAGGATGAGATCACGATAATACTTGTAATAATAGCTACCATTTAGGGAGGGCTGACCGCATGCCAGGTGCTGGCCTAAGTACTTTGCATGTACTCTCTCATTTCTTCCTCCTGGCAGACTACTAGGATTACCATCACTGAAGCCAGGGAAGGTAAGCCACTGCCCAAAGTTACACAATAAAGCTGGGTTTGAACCCCAAGTCTATTTGACTTTAAGGCCTCTTAATGGTAATTAAACGCTTCCTTTTTGAATCTCATGGGATTTGCACTTTGAACTCAGAGACCCTGGCCACCTGTCCTATGGCCTCTCAGTAGAGGAGAGGGAATTCTGTGGTTCACATTTACTTCAGTTGCTGTAATTTTTGTTTCTGGAATTTCTGCTTTTATAACATCTATAACATTATTGATATTCTCATTCATACATCATATTCTTGGTTTCCTTTAATTCTTCATGCATGATTTTCGTTAGCTCTTTTAGCATATTTGAGAGTTGATTTAAAGTCTGTGACTCACTGCTGCCCTGGGCAGATTCCTAGAAGCTAACAGCTAAGTGCCATGTTCCTTTACTCCCTTCATCTCCTGCCTCCCATACCACCATAGGCTAACATCACAAAAATGAAGAGGATTTGAGTTATTCAACCTGAAGAGGGGGGAATAGTTGCTCTCTGCTTCCATTGAGGACAGAACCAGAAAACTCTGGTAGAAACTGCAATGGTCATTTTAATAATTAGTAATTTCTAGTGCCAGGCACTGTGTTCATTATATCTATTATCTCATTTACCCCTTACAACAGCTCACAAGGTAGGTGCAATTTTTCCCATCTTAGAGATGAGGAAATTAAAACTTAGAAGAGTTAATAACTTGCCTAAAGTCACACTGTTTATAAGCAACAGAATTTCATTCATCCATTCGATCATCATTAGGTACCTACCAAGTGTTAGGCATTATTCTAGACATTGAGCAAACAGTGAGGGAGGCAGCCAATCATCAAATATATATGAAATAAGATGTCAGGCAGTGATAAGTATTTTGAGGAAAACTAAAGAAAGGTTGTAGAATAAGGGGTACTTGTGAGTAGAGGTGGGGGCTGTTGTAGCTAGGATGGTCAGAGGAGGCCTCTTGGAGGAGGTGATCTTTGAGTAGAGATCAGAATGAAGGTATGGAAGGCACCATGTGAAGAGCTGGGGGAAGAATATCCTAAGGAGACGGAATTGCAAGGGCAAAGTCCCTGAGAAAGGAATGAGCTTGGTATGTTCAAGGAATAGTAAGGGGACAGTGTGGCTAGAGTAGGGTGGGTGAAGTGGGGAGTGGGGGGGTGATGTAGTTAGATGACATAAGGGTCATCAGCCCCAGTGAATTCTTGGGGGTTTGGTGTGATGAGAGGGCAAAGCAGGGTTTTAAACAGAAAAAATTGCATGATATGAATGACATAACCATTTAAAATATATTCCCAGCTTCTCTGGAGAATGAAATGTAAAGGCAGGGAGACTGAGGAGGTGTGCAGCCATCCAGATAGACGTAATGGGGGCTTTTGACCCATGGTGGTTAAGTGTTGCTATTGTGCAAGGAGTCAGATTGGGAATACAGTTTAGAGTTGGAACTATCAGGATTATTGAATAATTGGGCAAGGCGGTAAGAGAAAGAAAGGAGGATCCCCAGGCTATGGCCTGAGCATATGGGTAAATGGTGGTATTGGACACTGAGATGTAGACAACTGAGGAAGGCAATTTGGGGCTTGGGTGCAAATTTGGGTGCTACCATCAGTGATTGCATTGGTCTGGGTTCTCCCTGAAATGTCTTCACAGTACAGGGATTTATTCCCAGAACAAGATACTGGGGGAAATACACTAAAAAATCTCTGGCCTGTGTTCTTGAAAGATGGAAAGACAGACATTGTCTTGGCTGGTTGGGCCTGACCTGTTCTGAGGTGCAGCCAAGCCAGATGGCCCCTTGAAGTCCCTCATGGCTTGAGGATTCTCTTCTGTGATCTATGACCTGAAGGTGGGAATAAGAATTTTCTCTTTTAACTAACATTTCTCCTTTTCCACAGCCTGATCTCTTTTAGATCCAGTCTAATTTCTTACAGGCCTTGGGCTAATTTGCACAGCTGGGTTTTACATCTGGGTGATTGCCATCTGCACCAATTGCCTTGCTGGCTGCACGCAGGATGAGACTGCAGTCACAGGGCGGGCCACAAACTTCTGGAACTGCATTTTGAGGGCACTCTGGACTTAAGGATGAACTGGGCCCCTTGAGCCAGATGCCTGCTCCAGTCTGCTCTGTTCCCCCAGCTCTCAGTCAGGGAAGCCCTGGGCCTCAGCTTCAAGGGGGCCTCATGGACACCAGCATCCTAGGAGGTCAGGAAACAGGTCTGGAGATACACACACGTACACACACACACACACACACACACACAGAGAGAGAGAGAGAGAAATAATGAAACCAACATATAAGAAAGACATCTAGAGACAAAGAGATAGAGACGGGAATAGAGAATCAGAGAGACGGAGACAGAGAGAAAACTCTGGGAGGGAGATGAACTGAAACAGTATGGGAAACAGTGAGAAGCAGCAACAGAGAAAATGAAATCAAGTAAAGAGGGAAACATGCTGAAGCAGACAGAGTAAGATAGAAAAGCCCAAAGAGGCAGATAGACAACAGAGGGAAGAGAGTGGGGAACTTGTGGGAATGATGTGTTTGGAGACCTGTGTCAAGCTTTAACATAATGTAAGGGCTTAATAATCTATGACTATTAGTATTACCAATATTAGAATAATGAGAGGATTTTGCCATCTTTGTACACCAATAACAGTTGAAAATCAGAACTTCATATGGTTCAATCTTATGTTATTATTTCATTCCATGGGACCCTAATAGGTGGTGGAGGCATGATCTTGAGTGTAGACATGTCATCATCAGAGCTGAGTTTGAAAAAGATAGCTCTTGAAGCAGGCATGGACTTGAATAGGTAAGACTGGAGGCCAAGTGGTCAAGGAGGAAAAGGCTGGGCCAACAGTCCAAGTGAGAGATGCAGAGGGTCTGAAGTCTGGTAGGGACAGGAGGGTTGAAATGGGAGCAAGGGGATGATTAAAGACATTTTTCAATGAGCATTAATAAAACTCAGTGACAGATGGGTAGAGACAGTGAAGGGGAATTGGCTCAGTCCTTTTTAGTTTTCAAGGCCAAGCTCAGACCCCACGATCCTACCAGGAAGCCTCCCTTGACCCTTGCCCCCTGCCCAGGGTTCTCCCCCATCGGCCTCTGAGCTCTCACACTCAGCAGCATTGGGACAGAGTTTGCTTCAGACTCCTCAGCAGCTCCCTCACTGGGGGAGCCACTGCCAGGCACAGCAGTTGCAGCCCCACATGGGCTCTGGAACCTGATCTCTTCCTTTGGAATCCACGCTCTGTATTCTGTGTGAACTTGGGCAATCTACTTCCTTTCCCTGAGTTTCACACATCCTACCTGCTTCAGAAGCCAGTGTGAGCATTAAATGGAGTAATACATGCAATGTAGTCAGTAAGTGCTAGCTATTCTTATTATCATTGGCCATTAGTCATTGTTGATTGTTAGTGTTCTATATCCTTTTGGACTGAAGCGCATTAACTGCATCCAATTTCATTTATGTATCCATCCTGCCCTCTCCAAGACTTAGCTCACAATGGTCACAGAAAGTACTGGATGATTGTCTGGAGCCTTAATTCAAATCCCTTTTATTCATCAAATACCACAGAAGCAACTCACAGCCTTTTTGCTGGCCCCATGGTACATGCGCAGATGACAAAGCCTTGGTCCCAGCCTGTGAAACACCCAATCTAATAATACAAATAAAATAACATTTATTGAGCTCTGTGTCTGTTCGAGCCTGATCAGGGAAGCTGAACCACTGTGAGTGATCTGAAATAGGCATTTATTATGGGAGTTAGAATTTCCACCATCTTGGGAGCAGATGAAGAAACCTATGGAAGTCTGTGGCTTCTGCATCTGGTGGTGGACTGAAGTCATTGTAGGTGAGCAAGGCTGGCAGCCAGGAAGAAAAACTGAACATGGAATGGGAGAGGGAGGACAAATCAGGACCTACATCTTGTCTCTCACCACCTCCAGCCAAGACTTTGTGGGTGACCTACAGAAGAAGCTTGGTGTCTTTCACCACAGAGCTGCATGTCCTCCTGGTCCAGGACTAACTGAAGCTCAAGATCTGGGGAGCTGGGAGTGCTGTGGGCCTGCCCACTGCCCCATGCCAGCGAGGGGAGCCAGCAGAGTGATAACAACATAGGACAGCTTCAGCAGCACCTCTTCATCAACCTGCAGAGAGCAATGGCTGATGCTGCATTTCTGCCTTCCAAATCTTGTGTGAATTCACACTTAACCTGGAAGCATACAAAGAAGGGAACTCTGAGGAAGCGGAGGGGGACTTCTGAATTACATAAAACAGAATTCTGGGTCTTTTTTACCTCGTTCTCACCCACAGAGAGAAGGGAGTTTTGCCCTTTGATAACATCTGTGAAAGTGGCATTGTCAGTACCTGGTGTTTGGGAAGGGTGGAAGGATGGGACAGGGAACAGAAGCCGAGGAACTAATCCCTGCAGAGGATGACTTGGTGAGTGTGGTCCCCAGTCCAGTGGAGACTGAGGTGGTTTGGGCTTTATAGTCCAGAAAATCAGTTCAATTCTCTATGTCACTTATGTGCACAGTCCCACGATTCCTGGTTCTTTGAAGGATTTTCTAGGCACCCCTCCTCTGGCCTCCTCAGTTAAGTATGACATGGTTTCCATTAATTTTTCAGTTAAAATCAGGTTCAAATTCATTTTGTTTAGAGAGTTAGAGGGAAGTTTCATGGCACCCCTTAAGATTCCCCCTGGGGTATCACTGGGCTGTCACCAATCCGAGGCCAGAATGGCGGAAAGGAAGGCAGAGAGACAGTGAGCATGAGGGTGTGGGTGGCAAGGCAGCCAGTTTTGAATTAGCCCTTGTTTGCTTTTATTTAGACCTCATTGAGACCACACTATAACCATGCCCTCCTCGAGGCCAAGAAAAGGAATGAGGAAAATAATAACCCTTGGGTGAGCAGCCCAGGGCTTCCTTTAGAGAAAGAGATGCATCTATGTCTACCTTGCCCCTCTGATTACAAATGATTTGCATTTCAAAACAAACCATCTTTAATTCAGAACAAATGCTGTCCCTCTTGGTAGGGCCAGGCTGGGGCAAATTCTGGAGCTGACACTGCTGCTTCCTGGGGTGGGAGCCTCAGCCCTTAGTAAACCCTGAAGGGAGAGCAGGAGAGGAAGGAAGTACTGAAGTTGGGCCTAGGCCAGGCTGCCTGGCTTTTCAATCTTGGCCTCACCACATGCTAGTTGTGTGACTTTGAGCAGATTCCTATACCTCTGGGACTGTTTCTCCATCTGTAAAGTGGGTATAACAATAATAGTGTCTGCCTCAGAGGATGATTGTGTAGACACATAGAAGACTCTCTGACACATTTTGGTGGTGGTGGTGGTGTTGATAACATTATTATTATTGATTGCACTAAGCACTAAGTTGTTTCATCTTATTATGGCACAACCCTACGAAGTAGGTATAATTTGCAGGTAAAGTATCAGAGTCTCAGATAGGCAAGTGACTGGTCAAGATCACACAGCAAGTGACAGAAAATGATTCGATCCTGTCTGATTTCTCCTGCCACATCACAAAAAGTGAGAGATGCCTTAAGAGAGGTCCCAGTAACAACCGAGTCCAGAAAGAGAGATCACTGCCAGCTATGGTGTTTAGGGGAGTCTTAACCAAGGAAATGGCATTTTGATCTAGGTTTTGAAAATGGCTCAAATTTGAAGACCTGAATATTAGGAGAGGGGCAATGCAGGCTGTGGGAACAGCACAGGATGTACATGGGGAGCAAGGAATTGTTCCTTTGGGCTGGAGTGCATAGGAGGCAGGCTTGGAACATGTTGAAGCCAGATTGTGGAGAGCTTTGAATTCGTTTATTTAGTCATTTATTCAGCCACTACCTGTTAAGTACCTACTATGTGTTAAGTCCTTTCCTGGATGTTGTGAACACAGCAGTGAGCGGAATAGATCAAAACCATGCTCTTGGGTAGCTGGTATTGCTGGCAGAAAGGAAGAATTCCTTATCAGGCTCCTGGGCACCTTTGTCAGCCTGTAGGTGTTGAAAGCTTGCAACACACCAAAGCCCAGAGGGAAGACCCAGACATGCCCAGGAGGACTGTCGGCATGTTGAAAGGTAGGTCTATGGGGAGAAGTACTGAGAAAACAGACCGAGTGGGGACTTTGAAGGCTCTGGAGGCTGAGCTGTTTGGAGTGAAACAATGAGCAATAGGGAAACATGGAAAGTTCTTGAGTAGAAGAATGGCAGCACCAGAACTGTGCTTTAGGGACAGTACTCAAGAACCGTGCACAGAATGAACTTTGAGTGGAAAGAGTAGACACCAGGAGGCATGGAAAAAGGCCATCATTCCACGATTTAAGGATTCCCCTTAGAACTGGTCTAATGTCAACTTAAAATGCAAGCCTCTTGTTCAAAAATTATTAAGAATTTCAAGATTGACACCAGAGCATTAAACAAAGGGCAAGGACTTTCTGTGCACTGGGCCTTTCTGAGCACAAGGCTATGTGTGAGTGCCCAGATCACAAGTCCATGAAGCCAGCCCTGCTCCTAGACTTTACAGGTGTCACCATTTGGGACAGCACCAAAGAGCCTCAGGGAAACCAAGTCCACCTTCATCCACCCCCTAGGCACATCTGACATCCCCTTCCTTTAAATTTGGATGACTCTAGCCACCACTTGAAACCAACCAGTTCTCAAGGCAGATGTTTCCTTCCAGGCCTTCCAAGAACTGGCTGTCTTTGTTAATTCACTTATTCTTTTTTTAATCAAATATTTATTGGGGAATATAGTAAAAAAGTTATGTACCTTGGAATGTGACAATCATTGGTTTGTCTCTCACTAGTTGGGCAAGACTCTTAACCAGTGTGAGTCCCAGATTCATAAGTTATAAAACAGGGACAACAATACATACCTACTTTGTAGTGCTGTCATGATTCTTAAGTTAGACAATGAGTGCAAAATCACACTACAGTTCTCACATTACACAATACATGCCCAATACATATTTGGTAGAGAGAACCAGAACTCTGAAGTCATTTTCTAGATCTGCCATTTCCTAGCTGTGACCCTGGGAAAGTCATTTCAAGTCTGAGTTTTAATTTTCTTGCTAGTGAAATGGGAACAATCATACATATTTCATAAGGTGGTTGTGATAAAAATATAGCCGAAGTGTCTAGTAGAGTAGTTGGTGCTCTTTCAATGGAAATTCTCTCTCTACTTCTTATTATACACCTACTCAGTTCCCCTTTCTGCCCACAGGGTAAGCCACAATGATCCTGGTCACTCAAAGAGCACATCTCCCGCTGTATGGACCCCTGATTTGATTGCCAGGTTACCCCCTGGGTGCCTTGGGCCCAGTCATTGACCCAAGAACAAAGTTCTTGAGTCCCAGACTCTTGGGCATCTGGCTCTTTCATATCCCTGGGCCTCTCCCTGAGAAGCCCAATGGTGTTTGCTTCCCTCAAAGATTTCTCTGCACCTGTGGAGCCAGGTTTTTGTCCTGTTCCTTTTCCACAATGTTATCTTTAGCTCAGCACAATCCCAGACCAGCCCATGGAGTTAAGAGGTGCTTCTTTCTAGAGTTCAGCATTCTATGCCTGCTTCTACATAGGAAGGCTCAAAGAGCATAAATTACAAATCCTCCCCCAACCCTCTTCTCTCAACTCCTTGGGTTGCTTGCTGGGCAAGTCATCAGGTGCCTTTGGTCAAGGTGGCATGGGTGGTAGCAGTGTGAAGAGTAGGCCTGCCTGCCAAGTTCCAGGCCTAAGAGCCTGATGAGGCAGAAGATGCTTGGCCACAGTTCTGAGTCTCACAGGTGATGATGCCAGGACGGAGGTTTAGATATGGCTGGTGGGAAGGATCAGACAGGCAGAAAGTAGGCATCAGGAGGACAGGAGGGTAAGGCTTGGGTGTCATCTTCCACAGGCAGTCAGGTTGAGTCCACTGCTGAGCAAGTCAGTAACATTAAAAAGCAGAAGCATAGGGGTGCCTCGGTGGCTCAGTCAGTTAAGCATCTGCCTTCAGCTCAGGTTATGATCCTGGGGTCCTAGAATCTGGCCTGAGTCAGGCTCCCTGCTCAGCGGGGAGTATGCTTCTCCCTATCCCTCTGCCCCTCCCCACCTCATACTCTCTCTCTCTCTCTCTCCCTCTTAAATAAATAAATAAATAAAATCCTAAAAAAAGAAAGTCTAACAGATATATATATATATATATATAGCCTGAAGCACAGAGGAGAAGTCCAGTGTTGGGGCAGAGACGGTTGGCTCTCTGCCCTGTTTGGTGAAGTCACAGGGGTGCATTTTAAACCACTCATTCATTCAATAGTTATTAAGCACCTACTAAATGCCAGCCATTGTTCTAAGTGTTGGGGATACAACAAAGAACAGAAGACCCTGCCTTATATTCTAGTGGTCAGATAAAGGCAATGCATCAACAAATACACAACTGGTAAGAAGTGATATGGAGAAAGGAAAGGCAGGTAAGAGGGGTAGGAGTACTTGGTAGGATAGGGTGGTGGAGTTGCTATTTTATACCATGCAGTCAGGGAGAAGGCCTTTCCAACAAGTGACATTGGAGCAGAAATTGAAGGACATGAAGGTATGTTGTATCAAGTTCTACGGAAAGAGTGTCTCCAGTAGAGGGAAGAGCAAAGGCATAGAGGTGGGCATGTGCTCAGTGGGTTCCTGTTAAGTGGGCAAGTGGAGTGGAATGCACAAGGAAGAGAGTAGTGGGAGATGAGTCAGAGAGGTGGCCTGGGGGATAGATATTGTAGGGCCTTCTAAGTCATTTGGTTTCTATTCTGAAGAGAAGGGAAGGAGGGTTTTGAGCAGGCAAATGACAGGATCTGATACCTTAACAGAAATGCAATTGCGAGGTAAATGGATAGCATGGAAGACAGGAGTGAATGAAGAGGAAGCAGTAAGGAGGCTTTGGGATTGCCCCAGTGAGAGATGATGGTGGTTTGGACCGAAGTAGAAGTGAAGAAATGGTTTAAAAATGATTAGATTCTGGATCTTTTTGGAAGGCAGAGCCAACAGGATCTCCAGCTGAGGAGCAGGGACAATTCAGGAGAGTAATTTGGCCTGTGCTAAGGGAGAGATGGAAGCAGCACACCTCCAGAGACCAATCCTTTCTAACCAAGCCTCCAACCGCACCTTCCCCAACACACTGTTTTGTACCTAGCAGCATTATCAAGTAGTTGGTGGAGCAGTGCCCTATAAGGGCACAGTGTCTCAAGTCAGTGTGTAAGGCACAATTGCAGATAGTCAAAATTACCTTGAGAATCTTTTCAATTACCCATGAAGTTGGAAACAATCACTGCCTCATGAGTTGAGCCCCATTTGAAGCTGTTAGGAGCCATGTGGCATGAAAAAAGTATTAAAGATGTCCACTGTACTTGGTGTGGCGAAATGTCTGGCTGGAAGTCCATGAGGCAGATGATGAGAGAACAGCAAAGCCACAAAATAAATGGCCACATGGTGCTACTCCACCAAACTAGCTGTCTGGGAAGTGCAGATTCAAGTCATAGCCTCTTGGAGAACTCAAGGAGTGAATGCCAGTTCCTTGGACTCCAGCTCACAGACGCAACCCATCTAGTTCATGGAGCCAGAGATTCTTATGACAGGGTGGTTAGAGGATGCCAAGGGACCACTTCCATCTACTCTTTGAATCACCATAAAGTGGACTTCCAGTCCTTGTTCACCTGCCTTCAGGGATGAAGCATTCACTATCTCCCTCCTCCTAAATTTTGAGCATGGACAGCTCTTGAGAAAATTCTTTCTTGGGTTGAACTGAAGAACTCTGTTTCCCTGTGGCTTTCCTCCAGGAGTATCTGCCATTTTAGGCCACAAAGACACCGTCTGCTCCTTCTGCTCCCTCTGCCCATGACAGCCCTTCAGAACACTGAGAACAGAGATCATGTTCCCTTATTTCCTTTGCTCCATGAAGCTCCAGCTCCTTCATTAGTTTCTTATGGGACCTGGGCTTCAGCCCCTCACCAGTCCTTCTGCACTGTCCTATGAGTTCTGCCTTTCTTGTTCCATTCTGAAGACCTCTTCAAAGGATCATCCATAAGGGCCCAGTCTTCCCACATTGGATCCTGTGGGGCTCCTACCTGAGCCCTTGTCAGCTACCTGGCTTACCAACCTTTCCCTATAAGCAGGGACCAGAACCCATCTAAAACCTGCCCTGCCACATGCTGCTGCCTCTGCCTTTCCAAGCAGGAGCTGCACTTGGAACCCATGAATGTGGGGGCTGGGAGCTCTTTCCCAGCACCTGCTTCCTACACTGGTTCTCCCAGGTCAATTAATGATGGCTACTTTCTTGAAGCTGCCCCTCTGGCTTCTCCCTTCTCTTCTAACTTGTCCATCTTCATATTTCTCAATCACTCCACTAAATACTCTCTATCTCATCCCCACACAGCTCCTCTCCCTTTCCCGCTGGTGAGAGCAAGGCCCAAAGCACTCAGTTCTGGGGGCTCCCCCTTCTCCCCATGAGGTCATAGCAAACCTGATTGCATCCAGACAGTCTGCCACTGCTGCCTCCCAGCCTATAGCCCCTGGAGGAGGCCTGGCACCCTCTTGGCTTGGCTTCTGTGCTGGTCCAGGCCCCAATTTCCTGCCTTGCCAATCAGGAGGAAGTGTCACCCCCCAATCTGAAGAGTGTGTCTCATTTCTCCAATTCCTGCCACCCTAAGGCTGTGACGGATTTTTCCCCATCAGTCATGATCCCCTTAACAGTAGATCTCCCTTTGCTGAAACCTTCTGACAGGGCAGGAAGGTGGGGTTAGGGGCAGGGGTGGGTGGTCAGCACAGGGGAGCAGACATGGGTTGGAGTTCCTCAGGACCCTCCAGATCCAGGGGCAAGGGAAGCTAGACATGGCCAGCATAATACCTGAGGGCAAGATTGACCTCTACATCTGGCCCATGGGGGCAGGGGGGCAGGGGTCAAGTCTGGTGAGCTCTTCTGTCCTCCCTGCCCCTCCTGCGGCATCAGAAGCTCCTCTTCCCACTCCAAAACCCAGACAGCATGTGGCAAGCAGCTGGCCGGAGGTTCTGTGCAAAGTTATGGTTGTGGCTCACTAGCTTCAGGCCTGAAAATGGATGAGCCTCTGTGTGGTTAGGGAGGTGGGTCATAGTGGGTAGAATTCTAGCCCCGGGGATGGCTGCCTTCCCTTCTGTAGTCTGTCTCTGGACTTAAGTTAAAGGTATTGCAGGAACTGCTGGGCTTGAGACCCAGTGACCATTCTTTGATTCTTACTCAGTATATCTCTGCTGGCTTTTACTGCCAGCATCAGACTCCTTTGATCCCTCCCTGGAAGACCAAGCAGGGAGTACAGGGCCCTAGGTAGTTGCTTTCCTAGCCCAGGCAAGGTCTCCAGGAAGTTGCCCGGCCTTCTCCCAACACCAGCTCTGTCCCAAAATAAGAATAAGAATGATAATAATAAAATATCCTGCCTAATGAAGAGTACCAATGAAGTAGGTATTATTATTCAATACATTTTACAGATGAGTAAACTGAGGCTCAGAGAGGAAAGTTACTTTCCACAGATGTAGGAAGCAAGTAAAGATAAGATTTAAATACAAATTTGTAACTCCAAGAAGTTGTTCCTGTTTCATCATTTCCAGCCTCTCTGCATTCACAGTTCTCCTTGCCCCCCTTCCCACTTCTTTCCGCTTTCCCCTCCCCTTTCTTGCTCCTCACACCCATCCCAATCTCTGCTTTGTGTCCTCCTTCCGTCTCCCAACCCTGCCCCCACCCCAAACTGCATGTAAGCCAGCCAGCGGCCAGCTCACCCCCTTGGCTGGAACGTGGAGCTCAGCTGCTCCAGACACACGTTTTTACCAGACCAGATAAGGTTTCACCATTGGGGCAGTGAGCAATTTATTTCTGAGTCTGAAGTGGGGAAAGGGGGGAAGTCCTAGAATTTAGCCTGCTGAAGCAAAAAGAAGTGAGTAAGCATGTGTCTGGTGTGTGTGTGTGTGTGTGTGTGTGTGTGTGTGTAGAGGAATGGGAGGAGGGAGGACCAGACCTGAGGATAGTGGAAAGCAATGGAAGCTTGTTGGCTCTTCTTCCCTCCTAAACAGAGAAACATAATTAAAGGGAATGGAATGTAGCATAGTTTAGGGCAGATACACTGGGTTGTCCCTAAGTTTTCAACTACTGCAGTCCAGCTACCATGCTCATCAGTACTGAAAAATGTTGTTATGAAAGTTGCCAAGGACCTTCTAATCACCAAATCTGCTGAATACTTTCTCTTCCTTATATTTGACCTCACAACCTTCGACACAGTTGATTACCCTCTCTTTTTGGCAATATACTTTTCTTGGCTTTTCTGCCCCTGTACTTTCTAGATGTACTTCCTACCTCTCTGGTCCAATCATGCTCAGTGTCCTTGACAGACTTTCTCCTGCCCTACTCATTCTTGAAGGTTTCCCCAGACCATAACCTTAATTCTGTCTAAATATTTTATTCATTTATTTGAAAGAGAGTGAGAGAAAGTACAAGTAGGGGGAGCAGCAGAGGAAGATGGAGAAGCAGGCTCCCCACTGAGCAGGGAGCCCAGTGGGGGGCTTGATCCCAGGACCCTGGGATCATGACCTGAACTGAAGGCAGCCGCTTAACCAACTGAGACACCCAGTCACCTCCTTAACTCTTTTTTTCTCATCCTATGCTTTTGCTCTGGGTCAGCTCATCCACTCCCATGGCTTCAGTGACTGTCTCTGCCAGTATTTCCACATATCTAGATTTGGAGTGGAGCTCCAGGGTCTGCCACTTCCTGACCACTATCTCAATCTGGATGGCCCATGAGCACTTCAAATTCCACATGGCCAATCTAGAATTCACCTTTTCTTCAAATTGTTTCTTCACTTGTGATTTCAAGCTAATAAAGGGCATCATCAGCCAACTAATTGTGCCAGCCAGAGTCTGCTTTCACATCCCACTCTCTGCCATGCCTATAACTAATCAACCACCAAACCCCATTGTTCCCACATTCTAAATATACCTGAAAAAGTCCACTTCTCTTCATAGCTACACCCTGGTGCAAGCCTCCATCACCTCTCACCTGGACTACATTAACAGCCTTCTCAAAGGTCTCCTTCATTCCATTCTTGCTTTTCTATAATCCAGTATCCACCCAGTGGCCAGAGTGATCTTATCGCCCTCATCTCCCAGAGAAATCATCTCCCTTCCCCTGCTTAACAACTTTCACTATCCCCCCAGCAGCCTCAAGAAAAAAATGCAAACTTCTACCTGGCCTGGTCCCAGCCTACTTCTCCAGTCTCATCACTTGACATCTCCTCCCACTTCCCTCCCAGGTAGCCATTCCACATTCTAGATTCCAACAATACTGAGCTTCTTTATGCTCCTTCCCGAGCAAGCATCAAGTTCTTCTGAATGAGGCTGAGGCCAAAACTGAAGTGAGTATCAGTGGGGAGGAGTGATATCTAGATATGGACAAGGGGCGGCCATGGTGGAGCTGGACTCAAAGATAGGGCCTAAGTGTCATTGACTCATTACTGAATTCTTCAAGTTCTGAGCAGACCAGGAGCTCCTGCTGGGGCCTGAAGGAGGCCGAAGATGTTACTTCCTTTTGGGGGAAAGAATTTGCAGGACCCAGGGCTTCCTCCAGCTTCCCAGGGGCCAAGATGATCTTACACAGAGCTAGGCCCCGATACCAACTGCTAAGGTCACCGCCTGAGACTGGAGAAACACAAATGAAATAGGTGGTTCATTTGTAGAAAACTGAGGAAGGCAGGCTGTGTCAAATAGAGCAGGTCCTCAGTCAGGGGAGGCTATGAAGGAAGGGGCTGGGCAGGGGAGGCAGAAAGAGAAACAGAGAGAGATGGGAAATATAAGAGAGAGAAAGAGAGATTGATTGGGACCAAGGGAAAGAAGACAAACAAAAAAGTAGAAACAGAACAGAGAGGTGGAGAGAAGTAGGAGGAAGTAAAAATACAGAGAGATAGATCCAAGGAGACTGAAAGAGAAAAATAAAGAGGGATAAAAAGACAGAGAGTGATGGAGAAAGAGAGATAAAGAATGGGAAATGAGAGGCTGAGTGCTAAACTTTGAACAATAATAGAAGGGCTCACATAGGAAAATGAATACTTCAGTCAACAGAACTTGCTCAAAGGATTCTCAGCTTGGATGGTCCCCCAGACAATGCCTGGGGCTGAACAGTTGGCCTTGCCCATCCATCCTTGGACAGCTCTGGCTGTTAGAAAGTTCCTCCTTATTGTCAAATCAGAAGGGCAGGGGTAGACAGGATGGGAACAGAGGGCAAACTACCTTGGCTGGGTTCAGTCTGAGATATCTAAAGTAAGGAAAGTATAGGGGTAAGTCCATTTGGGAAAATGAGTGCTGCCCCTAAGTGAAAGGGAATGCCAGGGACAGATGTGTAGCTGAGGTACAGGCCAGTATTCTAGATGGGGTCAGGGGTGGAGGAGATGTGGAGTTAAACAGGGAGTAGCTTCTAAGCAGTTGTTGAGAACAGCCTGAGGGTGTACACAGCTCAGCCTTCACAGTGCAGTGCATGAGTGGGGTTGGGGATGCTGGTTGTGATGGCTTCAGAGAGTTGTGTGTATTGAACCCCACACTGCCTACTTTGTCCATTGATCAGAGCAGTAGGATGTGGAGAATGCTAGCTTTGATGCTGGATGACTTGGCTTTGAAAGGCAGCCTCAACATGTCATAACTATATAGACCTGAGCCTTAGTTTCCTCGCTTGTAAAATGAGGACAATACTCCCTACCTCAAATTGTTGTTGGGATGACTCCATATAACAATAAAGTACAAATACTAGCAAGGGCCTGGTCTAGTTTTACTGCTTAGACCACACAGAACACATCCACTTCCTCTGCCCCATGACAGCCCTTCAAAGGGCTAAGCACAAAGCCTTGGCCTCTTCAGTCTTCTCTTCTCCTCAGAGGGCATGTTGTCTTTTGACCTAGTCATCCAGTGGAAGAAGATGTTGCTGGAACGATGTTAGGAGGTAGGCAGTGAAGAAACTGAGTAGGCAAAAGCACAAAATTTCAGAAGGCTTTTAAAAAACTCTAGCCCTGAAAGAGACCATTTGGTCCAAACCACTTTCCTTTTACTAAATTAAAACCTCCCAGAAAGCCACAAGGAAAACCTTGTAGGGCAGGCCCTCCCCAAGCAGGCAGTTTATGGGGTAGAGTGTGAGGGGCCTCAGTTATAGTTGCCGACCCATTCCCAAGAAAGAGCCACAGGGCAGGGCACTCCCAAGAAAGGCCCCATAGAGCTGGAGCAACTAACTCACTGCCTGGGAGTTAGATCCCAACCCCAGCTCCACAGGATGCCAGGCAGGAAGGCTTTCTAGACAGATGGACAGGGTTGGAAATGATGGAGGATGGAACAGGGTAGTGGTGGGAGGCTCAGCTGTGTGCTCAGGACCAGATTCTGGGACCTGCCAACAAACTGAGCCAGGAGCAGAGAATATTGACCCAGAAATGGCAAAATCAGGGCTTTTCAATAGAGTTGATGGTGGGGGAATAGGAATGGGCTATTTTGCAACATTAATTTTGCAATCTTACCAACACCTTTGATGTGCCCTTCCAGTGCCACTCTCCTTGCCAAGGGCCTCTTCATGTTTCAGCATGAGGAGCTCAAATTTTCCTGGGACCTGGGGGCCTAAGGGGAAGGGAAAAAAGGAGCTGAGTGGGGAAGCTGTTCTGAAGGGGAGGAGGGAGGCAGTGGGGAGCAAGGCAGGCTGGTGAAGCCCTCCTCCCAGCAGGCACTTCAATAATCTGATTTCCATAAAGAGAACTTTCCCGGCCATAAAGATTTTATTGAAACTCCCAGCAGCCTGATAAAAGCATAATTCCACTGACCACAATCTACCTAGGAATAGCTCCAGGATATTAAGCTGAAACTCAGCAAAGCTATCCCTTCTGGAAGGCTGCTCCACTCCCCTTCCCCCTTTCCCCTCGACATGCGGGAGGAACCTCCATTTGGCTTAACTGTGGACCATCCATACTCCGTGGGGAAAATGTCTATCCAGCCCTGAAAATAAGCCGAGCTCTACAAGCCTGGGACAGAGGGAAAGGAGGCCCTGGGCCAGGTGGCATGGGCCAGATACTCCTCCCACAGCTCTGGGCTTGCCATGGCCTGTTCTAGACCTGCTTCTCCTCCAGGGTACATAAGAACCTTCATCTCTGAAGCCCTGATTGAGACCCAGTCTAGAGTTGGAGTCCCCAGAGAGCATGCTGGAGATGGAACTTAAAAGAAAGACTCCAGACTCTATTGGCCAACAGACCTGGATCTGAATCTTTGTTGTTGCTTACTGACTATGTAATCTTAGGCAAGTCACTTCTCTGAGCTTCAGCTTCCTTATCTGTAAAATGGGGGGAAAGAATCCTTAAAGTATAAAGGATAATGACAGAATATGAGAGGCCCTATATAAAATGGCTGGTGTGATGCCTGGCACAAAGTACGCATTCAATAAGCTACTCTTCACTACCATATTATCCCCACCCCAGAGGACCCCTACCTTCTCCTCATGACCATAGTTGCTCGTACTCTCCCTTAACCATAGTTGTTCTTCCATCCCCAAGAAAGAGCCACTGGGCAGGGCATTCTGAAGAGAGCTCCCTTAAAACTGGAACAACACTGCCTTGGGGTAAAACCAAGATACAGGGTAGAAAGTCTAAGTAGACAGATGGGTGGGGTGGGGGTTATGAGGAACTCAGCTTTGTGCTTCCTTGTAGGAAGGAGAGGGCTTTCTTATAGTAGAGGATAGGTCCCAAGAAAACAGCCCATGGAAACCTCCCTAATTCTATGGGTTAAATTGCTGATTTCTGACTAAACTAACTCCCTCTTTGACTTTGGGAAAGTCCTTTTCCTTCTGAGTCTCAATCACACCTCTTGTCTAATGGGAGTGGGCAGTAAGATGAAGTGGTGTAAGTATCTTCCAGGCTGACTGTACACAACTAAAAAGCTGTCCAAAATTCTGATTCTTTGGGACTATATGCTTATTTATTTAGTTAACAAATATTTATTAAGTACCAACTATGTACCAGGCATTGTTCTAAGTGCTGGGAATAAAGCATTTGGAAAAATAGACAAAAGTTGTTGCTTCATAAATCTTGATGAAATCAATAAATAGAATCAGTCAATAAAATATGTTGTATGCACAGGTGTTAAGTCCAAGGAGAAAAATAAAAGTAGGGAAGAGGGATAGGGAGGAGGGTAGGGGGTAAAAGCTTAAAAAAAAAGTGGTCAAAGAAGACTTCACCAAGGAAGCAGCATTTGACTAAAGATCTGAATTGGATATGGGAGCACACCATACAGGTGCCTGGGAGATGACTATTCCAGGAAAAGTGAACAGCCTGTGCAAATGTCCTAAGGTAAAAGTATGACTGGCTCTTAGAAAAAACAGCTAGGAGATCAGTATGCTGGAAGAGGGAGAGAGGGAGAGAGTTGTAAGAGATGAAGTCAGAAATTTAACATTAGCCAATTTGTGAAGGGTCTTGTAGGCCTGTACAAGGACTTCAGATTTTTTTCTGAATGGGTATCTTGCAGGAGGGCTTTTTAGCAGAGGAGGGACATGGTCCAGCTTCTGCTTTAACAGGATCCCTCTGGCTTCAGTTTAGAGAATAGACTGATGGTGGGAGGAGAGTCTGAAGAGAAGCAGAGAGACCAGTTAACAGGCAACTACAATAATCCAGGCAAGAGGTGATGGTGGAGTAGAGGGGCTGTAGTGAGTCAGGAAGAGAAATCAGCAAGGAAGCCAATGGTGTAGCTTACAGAAATGGGGAGGTTGTCATGGAGCTGTGGGTCAGAGAAGAGGGTCAAGAAAGGGCCAGAGCTTGCCCTGCCCTGCCCTGCCCCAGAACATGCACAAATGGCCTCACCAGTGGGTCTGGAGTTACTATCCTCTGAGGAAGACAGAGTCAGTTTACTCAAGCTACTCACAGGGTTTTTCTGTGACCTATTCTTTACATCTCTCCTCCTTGGTTAGGGCAGGAGTGGGAAGAGTGACAGCTCTGCCCATCAGAGAGCTGCCCTGAGGGTGGGGATCAGTCCAGAGTGAGGTGTAACTAGCACCCCTTGGCTCACACTACCTGTTCTGAGTGCTGCCTCTCTGGGCTGCCTACAGAGTATCCCACGTAAAAGTGGCTACTTGCAAATGTGTCTTAGTAGTTAGCAAGAGAAGATAGAACAGGATACCTAATAGTGTAAAGAGACAGACCTATTGGGACTGGACAGAGGGCAAGACAACATCGAGTCCCTCCACCCCCCAAAAAAAGGTTAATTAAAGTGAACCCAAGGTAATTGGCATTCTGTTGGGGGTACTAGCAAGAGTAGGGTAATCTGGGAAGGCTCCCTAGAGGTGGTTGGGAAAAACAGCTTGAAGAATGAGTGTGGTCCATGTATGTAGCACAAAGAGGCCAACCTGGTCCTTGTCTCGGCTCTGCCACTGATTTGCTGTGTGACTGTGTGACTATGCTAAGTTTCCTAGCCCTTTCTGAGGACCAATTTTCTGGACTGGGCAGTTTAAATATCTGGATGAAATTTTTTTTAATTAATATTTTTTATTATATTATGTTAGTCACCGTACAGTACATCCCTGGTTTTTGATGTAAAGTTCAATGATTCATTAGTTGCATATAACACCCAGTGTACCATGCAATACGTGCCCTCCAGACCACCCATCACCAGCCTATCCCATTCCCCCACCCCCCTCCCCTCTGAAGCCCTCAGTTTGTTTCTCAGAGTCCATAGTCTCTCATGGTTCATTCCCCCTTCTGATTACCCCCTTTCTTCATCCCTTTCTTCTCCTACCAATCTTCCTAGTTCTCACGTTCCATAGATGAGAGAAACCATATGATAATTGTCTTTCTTTGCTTGACTTATTTCACTTAACATTATCTCCTCCAGTGCCGTCCATGTTGCAACAAACGTTGAGAAATCATTCTTTTCGATAGCTGAGTAATATTCCACTGTATATATGGACCTGTTGAAGGGCATCTCGGCATATCTGGATGAAATTATCTCTTGGGTAAGTCTCAGCAAGGAAGTTGTAGGTTGAGAGAATCTAAAACTGGACTGGAAATTCTTTGAAGGTTGGTATCCCAGTACTCAGTACAGACCTCACCACAGAGCTTGTCCTCAATCAGTGTTTGTTGAGTGGTTTGTTAGGTCTGTGGGGTGATGCCTGAAATGGCAAGATCTCTTTTAAGACTTCCTAGTCTCAGTTTCTCTTATTCCTCCTAGGGGATATGTTTATTGTTTTCTACCTGATTAGTACTTATTCTTCAACTTCTGGTAAGATAATCTATATATTCTCTAAGGAACTACCCCTCTCCCATGTTCAGTCTCTCTGGTTTAGTTAGGGACTGACACCACCCTTGGCTAAGGGAAGAGCACATGATTCAGGCCTGGCTCCAACTCCCCTGGCCACGAAAATTAGTTTAGTGATGGGCACAGCGAGACTTAGTTTGGGACTTTTGAAGGAGTTGTTGGGAAGAGATAATTTCTCTTTACATTGAATTTGGAACTTTGGGGATGTTATCTTGAACCTGTTGGCTGCCATCTTATAATCATAAAGGGAGAATGTACCAAAGAATGGCACCAATACATAAGAGAGCAGAACTGAGAGAAGGAGAGCAGAAGAATGAGTCCTAATGATTGAATGAAGCCCTAGATTCAGCTGCACCTAAAGCTAGACCTATCAATAAGCTTATCTACTTTGTGAGCTGATAAACATTTTTCTTTAAAAAAAAAAAGCGAAGCCTGATCAAGTGGGGTTTTTTTTAAAGATTTTATTTATTTATTTGACAGAGAGAGAGAGAGAGAGAGAGAGAGAGAGAGAGCCAGAGAGAGAGGGAACACAAGCAGGGGGAATGGAAGAGGAAGAAGCAGGCTCCCATCAGAGAAGCCTGATGTGGGGCTCGATCCCAGAACACTGGGATCACGCCCTGAGCCGAAGGCAGATGCTTAATGACTGAGCCACCCAGGCGCCCCTCAAGTTGGGTTTTATTTACTTGCAACAGGAATAAAATCCTGAATAATATACATCCTCCTCACCTTCCATATGGTCCAGTCACTCAGGGCCACCTGTCAGTCTGAAATCAGGCACAAACTTTCATATCTCCATCTTTTGCACATAAAGATGCTTCTGTTTAGAATTTTCCCCCTGCTTTACTCATAGATGTCTGTCTATCCTTCAAGAGTTAACCACAGTAGGTCATCTGGAATGGAGGTGTAAGGACATCCAAAAATCTGCTTCTTCTTAAAAGCAGTAAAAACTCTAGTACGAATGGTCAAAATCAACTTTTCCAGAACTCTAGCAGCCAACAAAAAGTTTGCTACAATCTATAGAGCATTATTGGGAAAAAACTCAAACCTATTGATTCTTGGTAATAACAGCAAGTTTTGTAAGGTTGGACTTGCCCTGTTTCCATCTATTTCTTCCCAGATCCATGATAACCTTGAAAACCGCAGCCTAGCAGCAACCAGAGGGGGCAGAACAGATTTGGAGACCTTGAAAAAGTCTAATTCCCAGAGAATTGTCACTACTTGAACTATCTACCTGCTCCTTGGAAAAGCATCTTTCACAGAGCTTTTATTTGACCTGGCTCAGAGTTCACTCAGTGGGGAAAGTCTTATCACTCAAGCATTTGTTGAAAACAACCAGTAACAACTGTTTAATATCACAGCAGCAGTACCAATTGGAGCAAACAAGAGGCTATCTGGTCAAAGCCTTAAAAGGAAAATCTAGGGAATGAGAAGTTCATGGGGACTTTGAAATGCTCTGACATATCATATTCCTGGGGTCTAGGAGGCCACTTGCATATGCAGGGCTGTGCACATGTACCAAATACACCAGAAAAAGCCCTATGCTTTTACCTCTGTCTGACACTGGGGCTTGCTAGATGTAGAAAGTGATGGCTAAGTTAGAGTTGTAAACTGATAGAGCATTGAAGTAGTGCCCCAACACACACACACACACACACACACACACACACACACACACACACAACCTCTTATGAGAGGGTGAGTGATTATTGATTGATTCAAGGCATTTAAGGAAATCTCTGTCCAATTATTAGCTGACCACTAAGTTAATGCAAATACTTCAATGGCCACATGTAACAGAGAATGCACTTTATAGAAATAGTTAAGAAAAATCACTAAACAGAAAAACAACAAGAACTAAAGCAAGCAGTAACAAAACAAACCCTCGGGAGGGGAAGAAACTAATTTTCAGAGTTGTCACATTGTGTTATTGGAAATGATCAGTTTTCAACAACAATAAAAAAATGAGACATGCAAAAAAAAAAGTATGGCTCACACATAAGGAAAAAAATCAATAGAAACTGTTCCTGAGGAGGCACAGAGATGGGACTTACTGGACAAACACTTTATTTTTTTAAAGAATTATTTACTTATTTTAGAGAGAGAGAGAGTGTGAGCAGGGGGAGGGGCAGAAGGAGAGGAAGAGAGAGAGAGAGAGAAGCAGGCTCCCCACAGAGTGCAGGGCTCACCACGGGGGCTTGATTCCAGGACCTGGAGATCATAACATGGAGATCATGACATGAGCTGAAATGAAGAGTCAGATGTTCAATCCACGGAGCCACCCAGGCACCCCTAGACAAAGACTTTAAATCAGCTATTACAAATATGTTCATCAGAAATCAACTAATGTAATGCATCACATCAACAGGCTAAAGGAGAAAAAATATATGATTACGTCAGTAGATGGGGGAAAAAGCACATTATCAATTCATGATAAAAATTCTCTTGATAAAGAACAACTACAAAAAACTTATAGTTAACATCATAATTAATGGTGAGAAGCTAGATGCTTTTCCAGTAACATCAGGAACAGGCAAGGATGTCTGCTTCTCACCACTTCTATTCAACATTGTACTGGTGGGCTTAACTAATGCAAGAAGACAAAAAAAGGTATACAAATTGGGAAAAGAAACATAAAAATATCTTTGTTCACAAATGACATGATTGCCTATGTAAAAAATCTTAAAGAATCAACAAAAACTCCTGGAACTAATAAGCAATTATAAGAAGGTTGCTAAATAGGTTGGTCAATATATGATTTTTTTTTAAATGGAGGAAACCATGCCTAAAAAAAGTAAAGGCCATCAAATTGGAAAGGGAAAAATAAAATTATTTCTGTTTGTAAATGACATTATCTTATATGTAGAAAACTCTAAAGATTACACAAAATGTTCTTAGAACTAATAAACAAATTCAGTAAAGTTGCAGGATACAAGCTGAACCCAAAAAGATCAATTATATTTCTATACATTAACAATGAACAATTCAAAAAGAAAATTAAGGGAACAATTCAATTTACAATAGTATTAAAAAGGGTAAAATACATAGTAATAAACTTAACAAAAGGGTCAAAAGACTTGTACACTGAAAACTACAAAATAATGTTGAAGTAAATGAAAGAAGACATGAAAAGTGAAAAGACATCCCATGTTCATAGATTGAAAGACTTAATATTGCTAAGATGACAATATTTACTCTAAGAGATCTACAGATTCAATTCAATGCCTATCAAAATCCTAACAGTGTTTTTTGCAGAAATAGGAAAAGCACTTTAAAAGTCATTTGCAATCTTAAGGGAGCCAAAACACTCCTCAGAAAGAAGAGCAAAGTTGGAGTACTTACACATTCTGATTTCATAACTTACCACAAAGCTACAGCAACCAAAGCAGAGGGATGCTGGCATAAGGGCAAACATATAGAACAATGGAATAGAATAGAAAGTCCTAAAATAAACCTTTGTGTATAGGGACAGATAATTTTTGACAAGGACACCAAAACCAGTCAATAGGGAAAGGACAGTCTTTTCAACAAATGGTGTTGATGAAACTGGATATCCACATGCCAGAGAATGAAGTTGGACCCTTATCTAACATCGTACACAAAAATTAACTCAAAATTTATCAAAGATCTAAACATAAGAGCTGAAACTTTAAAAGACTTAGATGAAACATGGGAGGAAATCTTCATGGCATTGCATTGACACCAATAACACAGGCAACAGAAGGAAAAATAGACAAACTGGACTTCAAAATTAAAAACTTTTGTCCGTTAAAGGACACTATCAACAGAATGAAAAGACAATCCATGGACCAAGAAAATATATTTGGAAATCACATATCTGATAATGGGTCCATAGTATATAAAGAACTCCTAAAACTCAACAACAAAAATCAAACAACCTAATTCAAAAGTGGGCAAAGGACTTGAATCAGCATTTCTGCAAAGAAGATATACAAATAACCAATAAGCACTTGAAAAAATGCTCAACATCATTAATCATTAGGGAAATGCAAATCAAAACCACAATGAGACACCACTTCATGCCCATTAAGGCAGCTAGTATGAGAGAGAGAAAGAAAGAAAGAAAGAAAGAAAGAAAGAAAGAAAGAAAGAAAGAAAGAAAAAAAGAAGAAAGAAAGAAAGAAAAAACAATAAGTGTTGATCAAGATGAAAAGAAATCACAACTCTTTTTTTTTTTAAAGATTTTATTTATTTATTCGACAGAGATAGAGACAGCCAGTGAGAGAGGGAACACAAGCAGGGGGAGTGGGAGAGGAAGAAGCAGGCTCATAGCGGAGAAGCCTGATGTGGGGCTCGATCCCATAACGCCGGGATCATGCCCTGAGCCGAAGGCAGACGCTTAACCGCTGTGCCACCCAGGCGCCCCAGAAATCACAACTCTTGTGCACTGCTAGTGGAAATGGAAAATGGTACATGGAAAAGAGTAGGACAAAAAATTTAAAAAAATGAATTGCCATATGATCCAGCAATTCCACTTCTGAGCATATGGCCAGAAGAATTGAAAGCAGGGACTCAAACAGATATTTGCACACCCACGTTCATAACAGCATTATTTGCAATAACCATAAGGTGGAAACAAACCAAATGCCTGTAAATGGATTAATGGACAAACAAAATGTATAAACAATGGAATATTGTCAGCCTTCAAAAGGAAGGAAATTTTGCTTTTGCTATAGCATGTTATAGCATGAATGAACATTGAAGATATTATGCTAAATGAAATAAGCCAGACACAAAAGGACAAACATTGTATGATTCCACTTACATGAGACACATAGAGCAATCAAATTCTAGAGACAAAAAATAGAATGGTGGTTGCCAGTGGGGCTGAAAAGAGGAAGGAATGGAGAGTTATCGTTCAATAGGTGGAGATTTTCAGTTTCAGAAGATGACAAAGCTCTGGAGAGGGATGGTGGTGTGGTTTCACAACAATGTGAATGTAATTAATGCCAATAGCATGTACACTTAAAATGGTTAAAATAGTAAGGTTTTCTAACTTGTTTTTTTAAGGAGGCTCCATGCTCACCATGGGGTTTGAACTCATGACCCTGAGATCAAGAGTCAGGTGCTCTACTGACTGAGCCACCCAAGCACCCCAAAAATGGTAAATTTTATGTTACATATATTTTACCATAATAAAAACAAGTTTTAATTTAAAAATGGGTACAATACATTTATACTTACTACTCCAAAAATGGTTAAAATGGTAAATTTATGTTATATATATTTTACCACGCAGACACAAACACAAAAGAACCAAATAGAAATTATGAAATTGAAAAGTAGAGTAACTGAAATGAGAAACTCACTTGCAAGGCTCAGAAGAATTAGCAAACTAACTTGAACTGAAATTTTCCAGTCTAAAGACTAAAAAGGAAGAACAATGAAGCAAAATGAAGAGAGCCTCAGAGACACATGGGACAGCATCAGGTGTACCAACACATACATAATGGTAGTTACAGAAGAAAAAGAGAGACAAAGGAACAGAAAGAATACTTAGAGAAAAAATGACCCAGAAGTCCTAAATCTGATTTTAAAAACCCAACAACACCAATCTACATATGCAATTAGCTTAATGAACTTCAAGTAAGAGAAACAGAGAGATCCCCACATAGATATGTTATAATCAATTGATAAAATAAAAGAAAAAGAGAGAAGCTTAAAAGCAATAAGAGAAAAATCACATGTACATGATTGGCAATAAGATTAATGAGATGAAGAGAACCTAACTTCTTATCAGAAACCACAGAGGCCAAGGAGAAAAGGATGACATAATCAAAGTGCTGGAAGAAAAAGATTGTCAAGCAAGAATTCTCTGCCCAACAAAACTGTCCGCCTCCAAAAATGAATGAGAAATTAAGGTATTCAAAGATTCAAAAAACAGATATTTCATTGCTAGGCTTACCTACTGATATTTCATCATCAGACCTGCCCTACAAGAAATACCAAAGGGAGTTCTTCGAACTGAAATGAAAGGACTCTAGATAGTAACATGAATCAGCAGAAAGAAAAAAAATAAGAATACTGGTAGAGGTAACTACAAAAGTACATAAAAGACAGTACAAATTTAATTTTGTTTGTAATGCTTTTCTTCTATTTGACTTAAGAGACAATGATACAAAGCAATAATAAAATTGCTTTGATGGGCTTATAATGTATAAAGGTGAAATTTGTATGGCAGTAACAGCATAAATGAGGAGGGAGGGAATTAAGCAATATGGGAGCAAAATATTTGTATACTATTGATATTAAGATAGTATTAATCCAGACTGATTGCCTTAAATTAAGATCTTAATTGCAGTATCTGGGATAGCCACTAAAAAAGACAAAAACAAAACAAAACAAAAAAGTCAAAAATATGTGGTAAAATAAATGACATGACAATTAAAATGTTACACTAAGATATCTAGTTAACACAAAAAAGGCAACAATGGAAGAATTAAGGAACAAAAAAGACATAAGACATATAGAGTACTAATAGCAAAATGGCAGGTATAATTCCAATCTTACTAGTAATTGCATTAAGTGTAAATGAATTAAATACCCAATCAGAGCATAGAATGGATTTTAAAATCTATGATCAATTATACATTCTCTATAAAGGATGTATATTAGATTTAAAGGCACAAATTGGTTAGGAATGAAAAGATGGAAAAAGATATGTAAACACTAACGAAAAGAGAGTTGGAGTATCTATACTAATACCAATAAAATAGACTTTAAGACAAAAATTGTTATCAGAAAAAATGTTTTATAAGGCTAAAAGGCTTAATCCAATAGAGAGATATAAAAAATATAAGTTTATATGCGCCTAACAAAAGAGCTCCAAATTACATGAAGCAAACACTGACAGGCTTGAGGGAAGAAATAAAAAATTAACTATAATTGTTGAAGACTTCAATACCCCACTTTCAATAATGGATAGAAGAACTAGAAGATCAACTAGGAAAAAGACTTGAACAACACTATCAACCAACCTAACAAACATCTATATAGAACACTCTACTCAACAGCAGCTGCATACATACTCTTCTTAAATGCTCATGGAATATTATCCAGGGTAGACCACATGTTAGGTCATAAAACAAGCCTCAGTAAATTTAAAAGGATTAAAATAATACAAAGTGTGTCCTCCACTCAAAATGAAAATAAAGTAAAAGTCCATAAAACAAGAACATTTGGGAAATTTGCAAATATGTGGAAATTAAACAATGCAATTCTAAATAATGGGTTAAAGAAGAAATAACATGGGAAAAATAACAAAGTACATTGAGATGAGTGAAAACAGAAACACAACATATCAAAACTTATGGGATGCAGCTAAAGCAATACTCAGAGGGATGTTTTAGAGCTGTAAATGCCCATATTTTAAAAAGAAGAAGGATTTCAAACAATAACCTAACCTTCCACCTTTTAAGTTTTTTAAAATGAGAAAAAGGGGAGCAGACTAAACCTTCAGCAGGAGGAGGGAAATAAAAAAGATTAGAGCACAAAATAACCAAATAAATAATAGGAAAACAATAGAGAAAAGCAACAAAATTAAGAGTTGCTTCTTTAAAAATAACAACAGAATTGACAAATCATTAAATAGGCTGGTCAAGAAAGAAAGAGAATAGACTTAAATTGCTAAAATGAGAAATGAAAGCAGGACAGAAATAAAAAGGATTCTAAATACTATGAAAAATTGTATGCCAGTAAGTGAAATAAACTAGATGAAATAAACAAATTTCCAGAAAGAGAGAAACCACTGAAATTGATGCAATAAAAATAAAAACATTTGAATAGATTGTAACAAGTAAAGATATTGAACTAATAATTTAAAAAAAAAACACAAAGAGGGGTGCTTGGCTGGCTCAGCTGGTTAAGCATCTGCCTTTGGCTCAGGTCACGGAGCCCTGTGTCAGGCTCCCTGCTCAGCAGGGAGTCTGCTTCTTCCTCTCCCTCTGCCACTGCCCCTGCTTGTTCTCTATGTCTCTCTGTCTCTCTCCCTCTCTGTCTCTCTCTCTCTCAAATAAATAAATAAAATCTTTTTTAAAAACCTGTTGGAACTGATAAACAAATTCAGTAAAGTCTCGGGATCTGAAATCAGTGTACAGAAGTCTGTTGCATTTCTATACACCAATAATGAAGCAGCAGAAGGAGGAATTAAGAAAACAATTCCATTTATAATTGTACCAACAATAATAAGATACCTTGGAATAAACCTAACCAAAGAAGTGAAAGACCTGTACTCTGAAAACTCTAAGACACTGATGAAAGAAACTGAAGAGGACACAAAAAAATGGAAAGGCGTTCCATGCTCGTGGGTGGGAAGAACAAATATTGTTAAAACGTCTATACTACATAAAGCAATGTACACATTCAAAGCAATCACTATCAAAACACTAACAGCATTTTTCAAAGAACTAGAACAAATAATCCTAAAATTTGCATGGAAGCACAAAAGACCCTGAATAGCCAAAGAAATCTTGAGAAAGAAAAGAAAAGCTGGAGGCATCCCAATTCAAGACTTCAAGCTATATTACAAAGCTATTGTGATCAAAACAGTATAGTACGGGCATCAAAACAGACACATAGATCAATAGAACAGAATAGAAAACCCAGAAATGAACTCACAATTATATGGTCAATTGATCTTCAACAAAGCACGAAAGAATATCCAACGGGGAAAAAAGATAGTCCCTCCAGCAAATGGTGTTGGAAAAACTGGGCAGCCATATGCAAAAGAATAAAACTGGACCACTTTTTACACTGTACACAAAAATAAATTCAAAATGGATTAAAGACCTAAATGTGAAGCCTGAAACCATAAAAATCCTAGAGAGCACAGGGAGTAACTTCTCTGATATCAGCCATTGCAACTTTTATCTAGATAGGTCCCCTGAGTCAAGGGAAGCAAAAGCAAAAAAATAAACTGTTAGGACTACATCAAAATAAAAAGCCTGTGCACAGAGAAGGAATCAGTCAACAAAACTAAAAGACAACCTACTGAATGGGAGAAGATGTATCCGATAAAGGGTTAGTATCCAAAGTATATAAAGAACTTATACAACTCAACACCCCAAAAACAATCCAATTAAAGGTGGGCAGAAGACATGAAGAGATATTTCTCCAAAAAAGACGTACAGATGGCCAACAGACACATGAAAAGTTGCTCAACATCACTCATCATCAGGGAAATACAAATCAAAACCACAATGAGATTTCACCTTACACCTGTCAAAATGGCTAAAATCAAAATTACAAGAAACAACAGGTGCTGGTGAGGTTGTGGAGAGAAAGGGACCCTCTTGCACTGTTGGAGGGAATGCAAGCTGGTGCAGCCACTGCGGAGAACAGTATGGAGGTTCCTCAGAAAGTTAGAAATAGAACTACCCTATGATCCAGGAATTATACTTACCCCCCCAAAAAAAACACTAATTGGAAGGGATACATATACCCCTATGTGTATTGCAGCATTATTTACCATAGCCAAATTAAGGAAGAAGTCCAAGTATCCATCAGCTGATGACTGGATAAAGAAGATGTGATATATATATGTGATGGAATATTATTCAGCCACAAAAAAGAATGCAATTTTGCCATTTGCAATGACATGGGTGGAGCTAGAGAATATAATGCTAAATGAAATAAGTCAGTCAGAGAAAGACAAATACCATATGATTTCACACATATGTGGAATTTAAGAAACAAAACAAATGAGCAAAAAGAAAAAATGAGAGAGAGAGATATCAAGAAACAGACAACTATAGAGAACAAACTGATGGTTGCAAGAGGGGAGGTGGTGGGTGGGTAAAATAGGTGATGGGGATTAAGGAGGGCACTTGTTGTGATGAGCACTGGGGTGATGTATGGAATTGTTGAATTACTCTATTGTATACCTGAAACTAATACAGCACTGTATGTTAACACTACTGCAATTAAAATAAAAACTTTTTAAACTCCCACAGAGAAAAGCGCAGACTCAGGTGACTTTTCTGGTGAAGTCTACCAAACATTTGAAGAAAAATTAATACTAATTCTCACAATGTTTTCCAAAAAAATAGGATAGTAGGGAACATTTCTCAACTCATTCTATGAGGCCGTATCAATGTGGTACCAAAACTAAAAATATTACATGAAAACTACAGGCCAAGAAATATAGACTCCAAAATATTGAACCAGCAAACTGAATCTAGCAACTTATAAAAAGGTTTGTCCACCTTAACCAAGTGGGATTTATCCCGGAATTCAAAGTTGCCCACAAATCAATCAATGTACACTATATTAATAGAATAAAGGACAAATAAAGTGCAATAATTTTAATGAACACATAAATAGCTTTTGACAAAAAATCCAGTAAGTTTTCATAATAAAACACTAAACTAGGAGTAGAAGAAATCTTCCTCAACCTGATCAAGAGCATGTAGCAAAAACCCACAGCCAACATCGTACTTCACAGTGAGAAACTGCATACTTCAATCTAAAGTCAGAAACAAGACAAGGATGTGTGCTTTCACCACTCATATTAAACATTGTACTGGAGGTTCTAGCCAGGGCAATTAGGCAAGAAATATATATATATATATATATATATATATATATATATATATATATATATAGCACACAGAGTGGNTATATATATAGCATCCAGATTGGAAAGGAAGAGGTAAAACTTTGGTTATTACTTCTAATAGTGTTGTCTCTGTGTGCGTGTGTTTCTTGGAATTTTCTATATACAAGTTCGTGTCATTTGTGAATAGAGATAGTTTCAACTGATTTTCAACAGGAGTGCCAAGACAATTCAGTGAGGAAAAGAGTACTAACCTTTTAACAAATAGTGGTGGGAAAATTGGATGTTTTAAGGCAAAAGAATGAAGTTGGAGCCCTACCTCACACCATATTCAAAAGTTAATCCAAAATGTATTCAATAAAAAAGCTAAAAGTATAAAACTCTTGAGAAAATTGTGAGTTTGAATTAGGTTCTTGGGGTGCATGGGTGGACTTTGGGTCAGGTCAGGATCTCAGGGTCCTGGGTTAGAGCCCTGCATGAGGTTCCCTGCTCAGTGGGGAGTCTGCTTCTCCCTCTGCCCTTCCCCCCTGCCTTGTGCACTCTCTCTCTCTCAAATAAATAAAATCATTAAAAAAATTAGGTTCTTATGGTGTCTTAGATGTAACACCAAAAACACAGGTGACAAAAAAAAATACAGAAATTGGACCTCGTCAAAATTAAAAACTTTTGTGCTTCAAAGGACACCATCAAGAAAATGAAATGATAAAAACACATTACAAGATGGGAGAAAATGTTTGCCAATCATATATCTCATCAAGGACTTACATTCAGAATAAAGAACTCTTACATCCCAACAATAAAAACACAATTGAATAAAAAATTGGGAAGTGTTCTAAATAGATATTTCTCTAAGAAAGACATACAACTGGCCAAGAACACATGAAAAGATGCTCAACATAATTAGCTTTCAGATGAATGTACATTAAAACCGCAATGAGGTACCAGTTCACACACACTAGGATGGCTATAATCAAAAAGACAACTAACAACAAGTGTTGGCAAGGATGTGGAGAAATTGGAACCATCCTGCACTGCTGTTGGAAATGTAAAATGGTGTAGCTGCTTTAGAAAATAATCTGGCAGCTCTTCAGAAAGTTAAACATAGAGCTACTATATGATGTAACAATTCCACTCTTGTGTACATACTTAAGAAAAATGAAAACATATATCCACAGAAAAACGTATACATAAAGGTTCATAGCAGCTTTATTAATAGTAGCCAGAAAGTGGGAAAGAACCAAATGTCCATCAACTGATGAGTGGATAAATAAAATGTGGTTTATCCCTAGCCATGAAAAGGAACAGTACTGTTACATGCTACATCATGGATGAAGCTTAAAAACATTATGTGAAGTGGAAGAAACCAGATACAAAATGCCACATATGACATGAATGCATTCATATTAAATTTTCAGAAAAGGCAAATCCATAGAGCTAGAAAGGAAATTGGTGGTTGTCAGAGGCACAGGGTGGGGAAGGTGGAACTTGAGAGTTACTGCCAATGGGTATACGGTTTCTTTTGGGGTTGATGAAAATGCTCTAAAGTAGATAATGCACAACTCTGAATATACTAAAATCCACGGACTTGCGCGCTTTATTTTTTAAGGTTTATTTACTTATTTGAGAGAGTGTGTGTGTGTGAGGAAGAGCAAAGGGAGAGACTCTCAAGAAGACTCCCCACTGAGTGCGGAACTCCATCCCAGGAGCCATGAGATCATGACCTGAGCCACAACCAAGAGTCGGACGCTTAACCGACTGAGTCACCCAGGCGCCCCTGACTTGTGCACTTTAAAAGAGTGAATTTGATGGTTAATGAATTATACTTCCATAAAGATCTTATTTTTTAAAAAAATGAGTCACTCAGCTTCATTCCTCTGTGAAACAGTCCTGAGTTTCACAAGGACAAGGGGACAGGACAGAGAAATAGAAAGGCCTGAGCTGCCGTTGTTGAGGGCCTCCTTTTGGCAGGCACTGTGCTGGGCACTGGACATACCCGAACTTGTTTTGAATCTAGGACTAATTCTGTGAGGAAGGAGTTACCACCTCCATTTTATAGTCACTTTATAGTTGGTAAAACTGAGCCACTTGCAGAAAGTGGTGCAAGCAGGATTTAAACCCGGATCTGTGCTCTATGACCTCTTCCAGGGGCCTGGCTATATGGGGGGCTCCTGCCATAGATGATTCTGCTCCTTTGAGCCCTGTGTCCCTGGCCATAGAGTGGAGGAGACAGTGGGCCCTGGTTAGAGCTTCGTCCCTGATGCCCAGTCCGTCTGAGCTCTCCGTCTTGATGCAGCTGACTGAGATGGAGAGTGCACACGAGCTCAGCTCTGGCTGCTGAAAACCTATCTTGAGCTCCAGACTCGCAGACGGGTGTATTTTTATCACAGGTCACAGGGAATTTCCCGACCAGGGGATCAATACCAGTTCATTATTCATGGGGGAAGAGGTGGAGTCTGGGACAGGCAGGGGAGGTAGCTGGGCTTGAGGACTCCTTCAGGCATTTCCTGCACGTGACAGTGCTCCCATCCTCCCTCTCCCTCGCCCTAGCTCTGTCTAGCACTGCTAGGTGCTTTACAAAGCTTACCTCATTTATACCCATGATCTTAAGAGTAATGTTCATCTAATGCCTGGCTTACTGAGGTGCAGAACGGTTGACAGACTTGCCTGAGGTCACACAGCTAATAACTGTCAGGGCTGGGTTTCAAATTGAGGTGGGAAAGGGGCATCAGTGGAGACCCCATGAAGGAAGGGACTTCACTTTTCCAGACTCAGCTTCTCTCCCCACTCCCCCCCTCCACTCCAGCCCTCCCACCTATCTGAGCTCTCTGAGGATACTGTTCCTAGCAGTGTCAGCTGACTCGGTAAGGTGGGCAGCAATTCTCATTTGACAGATGAGGAAACTGAGGCACAGGGTTGGAGAAACCACAAAGTAGCACATCGGTAGCCACAATCCAGCTCCTCTCCCTTTCAGTTCAGCATTTTCCCCACAGCATGCAGTCAGACAAGCCAGTTTTCCAGACCAGGCTAGAAAGTTTGGGATGAAGGCCTGTAATCACATCCCACCTGCAAGAACACAGGGCCCAGTCAGGAGTCTAGGCCCCAGCAGCTTCCTAAACTAATCAGATGACTTCAAGGCTTGTGCCTGGCCAACTTCCCTGCCCACTACCAGCTCAGACCCAGCTGGGGCCTTGCAGAGGTGCAGAGGGGACGCTGGGGAGCATCAGTTCCCAGGTAAGCACCAGGAGCAGCTCCAGGTGCTGGCCTTCAGGCCAAGAGTACTGTACTCCTGCCATCTTGGGCTTTCCCAGCAGCCGCAGGCAACTTGCTTCTCCTCCCCTGGCTTCCGTCAGGACCCAGGCTGCTTCCTGGAGCCAGGCAGGCAACGGAAGCCCCACCCGTCTCTCCAGAGACAGCTCAAATGACTATTAAGCTTTGAGCAGATGCAGGCAGTGGTAGGCGAGGGCCCAAGGCAGGAAGCATTTTGTTCTCTGCTAATTAGCCTCCTATGGTCAGCAGAGAGGGTCTAGGGCCTATAAGCAAAACAGCCACATCAGTTCTCCATGGCTGCTCCTCTGTGGCCCACAAACTGAATGCTTTGGGCCTGGAGGGCAAGCAGATGTCTGGACAGCCCATGCTACATGGCAGGGAATGTGAGACGGGGGTCTCGCAGATGGTCTCAGCCCCATGGAGATCAGTCCAAAGGGACTCCCTGGGAGATGTGAGAGGGCCAGGGAGCCTGAGGGTCAGCAGGCACACCCTAGGATCAGAAAGAACTTCCCAGCTCTGTCTGCTTTGAAAACCTGGGCTCTGCTCATTCCTTGTCATGACCTTCCTTGTCATGACCATCCTTGTCATGACCACCAAACCACTTCCCCAACTCCGACTCACAGGCCCTCAGAAAGCATCGTTCAGATGAAGAAGCTAAGGCTTAGAGAGGCAGAAGGCTGTATTATGCAGAGCAGTGGCAGATCAGGGATAAAGCTCTACCCCCCAGCCCTATCCCTCACCCTGTCTGTGCCCTGCTACCTTAGCTTAGAGATCCCGACTTGTCAGAAGGCAAGGCCTGTGGAATTCCCCTCTATTCTCCCAGCCCTGGTGTCTGATGTTAGTAAGTGCTTCATGTTTTTAGACTGAAGACTTCCTGATCTAAGCAGCTCCTCAGAGACCAGTTGAGCTTTGGAGAACCCTGACGACTGGCTTGAGGTGGCTCTTGAGGCTTTCCTTATCTTCCTAGAGCCCTCCCAAAGCTGTCCAGTGTTCAGGTCTCCCTTCGTCCCTGCCCCTATCCCTGTCTTTCCTTGCTATGGCATCCAGGAGGCTGAAGCTCAGGGATATTTCACATCAAAGAGGTTGTAGTTCCTTGCTTTCCTCAACCCTGTTTTCAGACCCTGCCATGTCCCAAGCCCCACCCAAGGAAGACCCAGCTAGGTCCATCCAGGGAGAGAGCAGGCACCAGAAAACTCTTCAGGCAGACCTTGGTCATGGAGAGGGACTTGCCTTTGAAATCTCTTTGACCCTTGGCCTTCACACAACCACCTCACCTCTTTCTGGCTAATTAGGGTACTGTTGGTATTCTCTCAACCCCTGCCTCCCCATTGCCACCCAAAGGGATCACTTCCCAGACAGTCTCCCTCTTCAGGTTCCTCCACGTAGGCTTGAACTCTTCAGGAAACATCCCTGGATCCTCCTGAGAATGACCAGGTCTTTGCAGTCTGTGAGATTTTATAAGGCTTTTGCTGGAGTCAGATCAGCACCACTGTCCGTGCCTGCGGCCTGCCTCATGCCTAAGCTTGCTATGCCCTTCAGGCACTCTTTTGGTGTTTGGCTACCCTTGCCAGGACTTCCTTGGCATCCATGTCAGTTTTCCTGGCCATTCTCCTCCTTTTGTACTCCCCCACCCTCAGGCCCAAGCCAAATTCGCCTCATACCTGAGCTCTATGGAGGTGGCAAGAGAAATGCTTACTAAGCGACCAGCTGTGGGATAGGCACTTCGATGGCCACCATCTTTTTTGATCCTCACGTCAACCTGTTGAGGTAAGGATCCACAGTCCCAGTTCAGAGATAAAGGAACTGAGGCTCAAAGAAATCCTCGGAGTTAAGTGGTGAAACTCAAAGTGAAACCAGTTCTGTGTGATTCCAAAGACAGAAGTTGGGCAGCTGAAATAGGATGAATTGGGGCTAGGGGAAATGCCCAGCTGACCCATCTGCCTCCCTTGCCTGTCTGACTAGGAGCAGCACAAGGGCCACACGATTTATCAAGGGCTGACTCCACGCTGGCCACTATACATATGTTGCTTCTCTCCATTGCCCGAAAGTTCTGTGTTGTATCTCACTGAAGTCTGTGGGGCTGGGAGCCTAACTTGGTGCTGGGCCCCAGTGCGTTCGGTGTAGATGCCAATGGTAGTAACAAAGGGGAAATAAATATAGGTTTTGGTGACTAACCTTGGTCACCAGTGTGTGGCCCTGAGGTGGTATTCCGCGGTAGGGTGGAGAAACGCACGTGTGTGTGTGTGTGTGTGTGTGTGTGTGTGTGTGCGTGCTCACGTCTGCTAGTCCAAGTGGCAGCTGACTCAGACCCCTGGTCGCCTGTGTGGAGGGAACGATGAGGCCTGGGACTGAGCCTGAGTTTGCCAAGGACGAGGGGCAGACACCATGAGCTCCACTCTGCTCCTTTCCCCTGGGATCCCTGTGGTAAAGGCCAACACCCCATCCTACCCCACATCCTCCCAGCTACTCTTCCTTCCTTAGCCCCAAGTGGAATCTCATCAGCATATTAATAGGACATTACGGTTTCTAATGAGGATCCAGAAAACATTTATGGAGCAGATTAAAGACAGCTCCACCCCATTAACCAGCTCTGGGCCCTCCCTGGGGATCCTCAGGTCCGGGGAGGGGCAGAGAGGCCTGGAGGAGGGGAACTGTTGTTTTCTGCTGGCCCATAGAAAGGGAAGGTGGGAAGAGAGCCACAGGGAGAGAAGCTGGGCTCAGACCCCCAGGTTCCTGCTTCCCCCTTTTTTTCTGGATCCCAGCGTGACAGACTGGCAGAGCTTTGGCATTGCTGCTGTCCTCGTCCCAGAAGGCTCCTGAGGGCAAAGAAGTAGGGACCTGAGGCTGACATGTCCACCACACCAGCTCGGACCCTCATCCAGGCCCAGCCCCAGCCCTTAAGCTTGTCTAATCTTGGGGGTAGCCAAGGCTGGCCACATTTTCAGTAGCCTCTGCCTTTACATGTAAGGTAGACACAACTCACTGAGCATCTATAGACAAGAACCCACACTGGCTGGGCATTGGCTGTGTGCTAGGCACTATACAGGATACCTCCCCGCAGGGGATGTCACTGAATCTATTAAAAAACCAAAACTGCACAAGTAGACGCCAGCCTTCAGTCTGCTTCAGACATGAGAAAATGAAGTTCAGAGAGGGGAAGCAACTTGCCCAAGGTGGCACAGCAACTCTGAGATTCTAATCTCTGATTTTAGAAGCCCACATTGTTTCCTTTATGCCATGTAGTCTAATTAGCAGCTCCTCAATGTAAATGACCTTGCTACATCCCCGGGCTTCCCTTCCTAACCTCCTACTGCTTCCCCAGGGGCAGTGTGGTATTATGGAATACATGAGATGGTGAGAGAAAGATTGCAAATCCAGCTCTGCCATGACCTAACTGTGTGACCTTGGGAAATCTCACTTAACCTCTCAAGTCTCCTTTTTCTCATCTATCAAAAGAGGCTGGGACTCCAAGTTCCTTGTGAAGAGTAAATGAAAAGTACTTGGTACACCTTGACCTCTAGCACTACTCTCTCTCTATCCCTCGTTTGTTTACGTCCATCGGTCAAATGAGGCTACTTTCACCCACCCTAACTGCTTGCGTGCGTGGGGAGGGCTGTGTCAGGATTAAGGAGCACAGTGAAAGCAACAGAGTGCTACCCCAATATAAGGGTTATGGCCAGCAGCCCTCTTTGTCCTTCGCCAAGCTGGTGAAAGTGTCCTAGGTGCCATAGGCAGGGTAAACTTTTTTAAAAAATATTTTTTATTTATTCATTTGAGAAAGAGAGAGCATGAGCAGGGGAGAGAGGGGGAATCAGGTTCCCTGATGAGCAGGCTGGATCCCAGGACCCCGGGACCTTGACCTGAGCTGAAGGCAGACCCTTAACCGGCTGAGCCACCCAGGCGTCCCCTGAATTTGTATTCTTTCTGCCCAGGCTGAACATCTTTCCTGGAAGGAAAACGTTGCTCTAGGTTTGGTTGTTTATTCATTCACTTAATGTGTGCGTGTGTGCACGTGCACGTGCGTACATGGACATGTGCCAGGCACTATCCTAAGTGCGGGGATTACAGCAGAAAACCAGCCAGACATGGTCCTGCCCTTTGTGAGCTTTGATTTTGGGGGCTGGGGAGGCAATAAGCGAACAAGCCGACGGCTTGGAGCTGTGGGGAACATGAAACGGTGTGATGGGCTAGAGTGGACTGCTCCGAGAGCATAGGCTTCTGAAAAAAGTGTCACGGGAACTGATCAATACCCTCATGATGAGATGAGGGCCATATTCAGGGGGCAGAGAGTTCCAGGTGGGAGGGGCAGCAAGACCAAAGGCTTAGAGGCTGGCAGTGTGGACCATGAGTGAGGAGTCTTAGGCTTCAGCTGCATCTCAAGCAACACCCTTTGGGAAGGTGCTTTGGAAAGTCAAAGTAACACCCCCTCTGAAGACAAAGGTGTGTGTTGGGGAGGGGTTACTGCAGAAGTGGGAGTGCGTGTCCCTGGGCAGATGGTGGGGTACTATCTGGGCCTCAGCTCACTCAGTTCCTGGGAAGGGAAAGGGGAAAGAGGACAAAACTTGGAGTCCTGGGTTCCAGTCCAGACTGCACCGCTGACTCATATCTAATGTAGATTGCATTTGTACTCTCGGCCAAGTCCCTTTGCCTCCCTAGGTGAGAGTCACCATCAATAAGATTGGGGGGCTCCCTCCTATTTGCCAGCCTCATTTCTTTGCTTCCCACTCCAAGGAAGTGGTATCTTTTCGGGCATAGCAACAGTGGCAACAGGTGGGGTGGCGTTTGAAGGCTTGGCAAGGGTGATGGCTAGGTCCTGTGCTGCCTTGTGCCTGGGCCCCCAGCCCGTGGTAGGGAGGAGCCCCCTTCCCTCCAAGTACCCCTCCGTTTGTCTTCCCAGCTAGCTCATTTCTTCCCTTGCTGGGGAGGCGCTTCTCCAGACGCTGGCACACAGATGCTTCGCTTCTCAGGTTCCCTGCTGGGCCCCTCTGAGCCAAGCGCCTCAGCCTCGCCAGGGACTGCTCCCTTCCCCCGCCGCCAGCGCCAGCGCCAGGCCCCCCCCACCAGCCCGCATCGCTCTCCTTGCTCTTCTCTGAACTGCCTCCAGCTTGGCTGCATCGCTGCGATAATGAGGTGTCTGCGACTGAACGCAGTGGGCTCGGCGGGGCAGAACAGCAGGCCAGAGGCCCGGGAGACAGGCTGGAGCAAGCGCAGAGACTGCCCCAGCTGGCCCTGGAATCCACCATGTGCCCCCCACCCACCCTGGCAGCCCCAGTGTCCTCCTAGGCTCCACTGCCCAGATCCCAGGGGCAAAGGCTTAAGACGAAGAGAGGCCCCGGTTGTTAAAAAAAAAAAAAAATCCAGCTCCACGATGATGCCAATGATGATAGGAAAAATCTTGGGTTTCAAAGGGATGCCCCTGTAATAACCCCTTATATCTGGACAACATGTTGGTGTTTACGGGCACTTTCACTCATTCTGCAAATGTTTACTGAGCACAAGCTCACTGCCAGGCCCCATGCTGGTCAGGGGGAAATCAGGAACAAGACAGTGAGCTCGCTGCCTAGTGGAGAGACCGACCCTGAAATAGGCCAGGATGCTAAGGGAGTCAGAGCCAGGACTGGGGCCCCCAGAAGCCAGTCTTGAAGGGGCAGGGAGCAAGTGGGAAGGTTACTTAGAAGAGGGAAACTTTGGAACCATCCTGATGAAAGAGCAGGAATTAAGCAGGCAAGGGGGCCTGAGGGTGGGAAGGGATGTCCTGTGCACAGGGAACAGCCTGAGATGCCAGAGGACATCTTGCTTAATCCTCAAAACAACCCCAGAAGGCAGGCATTCTAATGTCCATTTTCCAGATAGCAAAACAGAGGCCCAGATGAAATAATAATGCTTGCCTCTGGGGCACAGTTAGTTAGAAAAAAAAAATGCTTTCAGGACACCTGGGTGGCTCAGTCAAGAGTCTGCCTTCAGCTCAGGTCATAATCCCAGGGTCCTGGGATCGAGTCCCATATCGGTCTCCTTGCTCAGCCGGGAGCCTGCTTCTCCCTCTGCCTGCTGCTCCCCCTGCCTGTGCTCTCTCTCTCTGACAAATAAATAAATACAATTTTTTTAAAGGGAAAAAATCCTTTCTCATCCATCAGCTTCCTTTTCTGCTTACACTGACCCTACGATATAGGGACTTAATGTGCACTTCACAGGTTGAGAGACAGAGAAGGAAAGAGGCTAGAGAAACAGGCTCTGAGCTTTTCCCAAGTTTGCCTCAGTTTCCCAAGTTGGAGATCAGCATTTGGGGGGATAGGGGTTCTAAGGTTTCCATGAAGCCATACTCCTTGATCCTCCCTTCCACCCTTGGGCATCCCTACCTTATTCTCTACCGTGTACCGTTCTGCTTTCCCCAGGCTGATCTCCCATGTGGCTAGAGCAGAGTGTAGGCGAGATGTCACGCCACTTGTCCAGAGCCCCCACTCAGTTGAAGGGGACGGCGTGGAGTATTGATATTCTCCTGAATTATTCAGGAGCTGCGGCTAGCAAGAAGGGGGCAGGGAGGAGAATGGGAGCAGGTGTTGTCACATGCCAAGCACAGCAGCTGCACAGGAAGTGACCCCAGAGGCTGGACCCTCTTCAGCTGCCTGGTCTCTGTCTCTCTCTCTCTCTCTCTCTCTCTCTCTCTCTCTCTCCACCCGGAGAGAAACCAGAGAAATCACAAGCTGGTGGCACAGAGGGGAGAGGACCCTGGGTATGGGTAGGTGGGAGGAGGGAGCAGCCTGAGGGTGCTTGGTAACAACAGGTCCCCATTCCTGAGTGCTTCTAATGTGCCACACCTTAGCGCCTTTACTCCTCACAGTAGCCTTGTGCTACCATTGTTATTTTATACATGGGGAGAGAGAGGCGAAGTAGCTTGCCTAGAGTTTATGGTGGGCCCAATGTTTGCATCCCCCACACCCCCAGAATTCATAGGTTGAAGCCCTAACCCCTAATGGGATGGTATTAGGAAGCCAGACTTTTGGTGGGTAATTAGGTTCAGATGACATCATGAGGGTAGGGTCTTCATGATGGCATTGGTGCCCTTATGAGTAGAGACAGAGAACCTGTTCCCACTGCGCTCTTGCTTGCTCAACACCCCCCCACACCCCCAATCATGTGAGGCACGCAGTGAGAAGGGAAGATGGCCATCTATAATCCAGGAGGAGCGCTCTCACCACACATGGAATCTGCCGGTGCCTTGATCTTGGATTTTCCAGGCCCCAAAACTGGGGAAAATAAACATTTGTTGTTTAACCATTCCAGTCTATGGTATTCCTGAACCGAGTGCAGTACATAAATTGCGGCTCCAGGATTCAAACCTAGGTTTGGGTCCTCCAGAGTAAGTACACCCTTCCCACCGTTCCACTCCTTGCACTTAGGACTCGGGCCTCTGGGATTTGGGCCCTCAGGGGGACAACCTGCTCTTCTGACATCCCTTTTCAGGGACCCCATGGCTGCTCAGGACCCCAATTAGGTCTGAGATCCAACCTTCCCTCTGTTAGAAGTAACTCCTGGGGAGCGTCTAAAAGTGCAATTAGCAGGTGTGGAATTGCAAGTGGGTAAGAGGGAGTTTGGGGTTCTGGGCAGGGGGAGGTCCTCAACCTCTTCCTCAGAGGCCCTTGGAGTAGGGGGGAAGATGTTTGAAGATGTTAAAAATGCAGCCTCTGGAGTTAGGGCTGCTGGATCTAGCAAATAAAAAACAGGATGCCCAGTGAGGCCTGAATTTCAGACAAACAATGAATATTTTTTAGCCTACGTATGTCCTTCTCAGGATCAGTATGTACTAAAACAGTGTTTGTTCTTGGTCTAAAATTCAGATTGAACTCAATATGTCCTGTATTTTATGTGGTAAACCTACCTGGAGTCAAATCACCTGGGCTTCAACACCAGGTCTGCGGCCACTTAGCTGTGTGACCTCGGGCAAGTCAGTCACCCCCTGGGTGCATCAGTGTCCTCATCTGTAAAGGATGGCTGAGAAGCTTAAAGGAAATGATGCAGACTGCAAAGCACATTGCACTTGTTTTCACTTTCCTTCTTCTTTCTTTATAGATCTCACCCCAGAAGCTCCTCTTGGTCCTTACTGGGACCCAGGTTCTAGCTTACTGAGGAACCCTCTGCTCAGGTTTGGGGAGCATAGATAGGAAACAGAGCAGCCTAAAAAAGGAGGCCTGGGGCCTCTCTGGCTCTCGGGCTCCGTGGGTCCAGCAAAAGCTCCACCTATGGGTCTTCCTCCCTCTGCCTCCCTCCCCAGCCCAGCCCAGCCCGGCCCACGCTGTTAGCTTGAGCCTGCAGGAAAATGCACTTCTCTCTGATATGCCCGGTTGCGTGTCCACTATGCATGCTAATCAGTGGCCAGTGCTTGCCAGCAATTTGCTTCAGTTCTGGGGCTCACTGTGAGTTTATTTATTTTTTATATTTATACCTTGTGTGTGCAGATGGCTGACTTGGAGTAGGAGTGGGCTCTGGGAAAGAGGTGCAACGGAAATGGGAGGAGGAAAGAAGCCCAAGCTAGAAGTCAGGAGGGGATTCAGGGGGTCATCTTTGTCATCTGTCCACCCTCTGACAGGACTGCACCTAAAGGAGAATGGCAGCTCAAAAGGATAACCCTTCTAGCCTACTCCTGGCAGCCTTTGGAGGCCGGCCCAGCAGGGATTGGCAAGCTTGTGCTGAAAAGGAGCAAATCAAGGCGCTGGGGGTAATGTGATACATTGATTCTTCCATCCTGAATCTTTTGACTGTAGACAATAAGGATTGTGACATCATCTTGCCTCCCTGTCCCATGTACTGAGAAACTGAGGCCCAGAGAGGGGAAGGCACCTGGCCAAAGTCACACAGTGAATTTGAAGTGGAACCAGGACCAACACCTGGAATTGCTGACTGCCAGTCCTCACATCTCATGATTGCACCCATAAAAAAAAAAAAAAAAACAGGCTAGGAGGAAGAGGTCTTCCCCCACATCCACCCACCCTGTCTACCAAGGTGAGATGCCGTAAACCACCTGAAAGCTCTTCCCATGGAGTTCTCCACAAATTCTTGGCAATTGGCTACTTACAGCTCTCCGAGTTCTTTCTAATTGCGCTTACCCCTTTCCCGCCCCGCCCTCCTGCTTCTCACTTTAAGGGAGATGACTCCTCAGCTCTGCTGTCCTATCCGGGCTTGACACATCTTAAGCACTCAGTAAACATTTGCTCTAAGCAGACAAGAATGGATAGGGCAACTTTGCCACATCGTGTCAGGGTCAAGATGAATACGCACCCACAGACCCAACCAGACCCCAGAGAAATGCTCCCACGCATGTACACGTGCAAGGATGTTCATAGCAGCGCTCTCTGTTACGATTAAATGTGCAACACTACTACTAAATAAGTATCACACAGCAGCGAAAAAGAATAAAAGTACAGCTGCCTGTGTTAACCCAGACAGATCTCAGACATGATGTGGAGTCAGAAAGCCAGTCACTAAGCATACACAGAGTGCCACTAGTGCAAAGATTGCAACACATTGACAGGAGAGTGGCTACCGCGGAGACAGTTAAGACTGAGAATAAGGGGGCACCTGGGTGGCTCAGTCGTTAAGCGGCTGCCTTCCGCTCAGGTCATGATCCTGGGATCCTGGGACCCAGCCCCTCATCGGGTTCCCTGCTGAGCAGGGAGCCTGCTTCTCCCTCTGTCCCTCTCCCTGCTCGTTCTCTCTCTCTCTCTCAGATAAATAAATAGGGTACACAGAGAGCTCCGATGATATCTGTGCTATTTTCTTTCTGAAGCTGAATGATGGGTAATGGGGGTTGTTATGTTATTCTCGAGACCATTGCGTGTATCTGAAATATGTCATTCTAAAAACAAACAAATGGAAAGAAAAAATAGATGGATAAACAAATGGAAGAAGGCTGCTTCCCTTCAGCCAGAGGACTAACTCCCCTGCCTTTCCTTTGTTTTGTGTGTGGATCTCTTGGACTCATGTGAGCTTTGGAGTTCACTGAACCTGGGCTAGAATCCTGGCTCTGCCCCTTGATGCCTTGTGATGTGGGGACCCGATTCCTTTCCTGCCCTACCCACCTCAGGAAACTATTTGTGAGCATTCACTAAGAGGACGGAACATCTTGGAGTTTATCTAGTCCCACCCCCCATTTCACAGATGACACAAGGAAGGCCCTAATGGGAACCTCAGCCCCCACTGTGGAGCTAGGGAGAGAACTGCTCCTTACCCTACCACCAGACAGGGCCAGGGAGGGCGGCCTCCCAGACGGGATCAGGACTTCTAGATGACAGCTCTGGTGCGGGAGGGGAAGGCAGAGCAGTGCTGAGGCTGGGCCACAGAACAGGGTGCTCAACCTCGCCTGAAGGGTCGGGTCCCAACGGGAAACCTCCTTTAGGTGGGGATCTGCCCCTACCAGGGGCCCCTGGCTCACAGCTCTAGGACTTGTGGCAAGAGTAGCCGACCCAGACGTGTGCAGAAGGACACAGACCTGTGTATGGGGATGAGGGAGGGTGGCGGTGAGGAATTGTTTCATGAGAACAAATATAGATCCAGTCAGAATTTCTCACAATCAGAGGTGATGGGATAAAGGATAGGCTGCCTTGAGACAGAAGGAAAGCAAGCTGTCTGGACTCTCTTACCATGGGACTCCGTGGTACTATGTTAGAGATTGTTGAACCCTTGAAGGTGGGCCCAATTAAAGGTGATTCTTCAGAAGGCAATTATCCAGATGACAAAGGAACAAGGAAATAGGGTGGCAAAGAAGGCGTGTATGGGACACTGTGGTGCCTTGCTAGACACGGGGTTTGTTCCTCCTCCCTGCCACCATGCTCTAATTGGAATATTACCACCCTCATTTTCCAGATGAGGAAACCGAGAGGCCCACAGAGGCCCAGGAAAGCAAAGGTCTAAATCCAAAGCCTGGGCTCTTCACACCCCACACTGACTTCGTGGTGCCTTGGCCCTCTGTCCTCTTGGCCTGGTCTTGGGTGGGCCGTGGTAGAACAGTGGTGGTCTGTCCCATCAGTTACTACCAAGAGAGGGGGCCAGAGAGACCATTATGGAGGCTCTGCAGCCCAGCCAGCCCCCTGGCCTCTGTTGTTCTTGGGCCCCAGCCGGGCACTCCTCAGGTGGGTGGTGGGGTCTTGGAGCTGGCATCTGCTGAAGCCTAGGTCCCCTGCGGAGAACCCCTTCAAGGGCAGCCCTTGTCCCCGCTCTAATTATACAAGCAATTTTTCTCGCTTTTCCAAATAAACAGTGTGCAGTCTGCAGGCCATAGCATGCTGGGAAATCTGAAATGAGAAGCTGCTGCTAATGGGCTCCATAGCTGCAGGGCTAAACGGATTACTTAAAAGGCTGGTCCTGACCAGCCCCTGCTATCTTCCTGACCTGCGTCTTCCATACCGTACTGTGCACCCTACACCACCCGTCTCCGGGCCCTCCTCCTCCACGCATGCCCACCTGCTTGCAGCCCCCAGGTGACAGAATGCAGGTTGCATGAAGAATCACAGTTCCGGGCACTGTAGGCAGGGCTTCTGCAGCCAGGGTTTCAAGGGAGGGGTTGTGTGCCTAGGGACAGGCACGTGTGTGCAAGGAGGGCCATGCGATCGTAAGAGGAGCATGTGTGTTTGCGGGGAGAGGTGCACGTGTGTCACCAAGTAGTGTTTCTCAGGGTGCAGCGGGATTGCCAGGGGCTGAGTCGGCTTGGGGAGCAGAAGTTCACAGTGGGGTAAGCACACAGTGTATGTATTGGAGGGTGGGGAACCGAACACGGGGACCGGGAGCAAGCAGACGTAGGAAGCTACTGCTAAGATCCCCTCCCCCAGCTCTGTACGGGTTACTACGCACTTGCACATCCATGGCTCATCCCAACAAGCCCGTGAGGAAGGGTTCCAGCTCACCAGAGGTCACGCGGCTTGGAACTGGAACGCAGTTTCCTGACTCCCAGAATGATGTATCTGGCCTCATTTGCTACACTGAAAGGTGGTGTTTTGATGTCAGAGGGCTTCTCCTCCGAGACCCTTAGCTCTCTGAGGGAAGGGCCCGTTTTGTTCATCACCATGTGGCAGGCGGTTTAAGTTTGTGGGCTCTGAAGCCAGACTGCCAAATTTAAACCCATTTCTGTCACTTACTTGCTGTATGATCTCCAGCAAGTTGTTTAACCTCTCTGGGTGTTGTTTTCTTCATCTGTGAAATGAGGGTGTTAATTGCACCGACTTCATTGGGCTGTAGCGAGATCTAATGAATCCATGTATAAGAAACACCTAAAACAGTGCCTGGCACAGGGCGAACGCTTAGAGGGGGTTGGCTGTTGACATTGTTATTACTTTCCTTTACGTGGCCTCTCACAGTGCTTGGGGACTGTAGATGTGTAAGATGTAATCTGGGGGGTAAATGATAAACCCACATATGTCATGTGACTGACTGGAGCCAGTGGGTTAAGATATTCCCTCACCAGGTGACACTTTGGCCATTTAACAGGGTCTTTCACTACTCAGTACTTCCTGAACCTCTTGGAAAGTCCATCCCCATCTGGGGTGTGTGTGTGTGAGTGTTGTGTGTGTGTGTTTCTGAGGAGGAATAGGAGTTGGACTGGGTGTGATGGGGCTTCTGGGCCTCTAAAGCTTGGCTGTCTGTGACTCCCCAAGTTTTGGCTCCTCTGGGTCCCCATTCATGGGCCCCCCAGCTCCCCATTGATCCCTGGCCAGCAGCATCCCTCTCCTCAGCTTGTGCCCGGGTATCAAAGCCCTGCATCCCCCACACCAC